>NW_028254707.1:0-331751 GCF_964263255.1 Lissotriton vulgaris | reverse complement strand
TCTTTTGTCGAAAATCAGCCGTTTTTGCTCGAACATTAAATGCCTCCAAATGGTATTTAATTAACTTCCCGAGCCCCTGGAAGCATGAAAATCACTTTAAACATGCTAATTTTAGCTCTAACACTGATGATCCACCTACAAATGTGAACTGACGTTCAAAAATAAAACATTTGAAAACGGACCATTTTCCACATTTCTGAAGCATGACGTAATGGGGGGGTGTTATCTCTTTTGTCGAAAATCTGCCGTTTTTGCTCGAACATTAAATGCCTCCAAATGGTATTTAATTAACTTCCCGAGCCCCTGGAAGCATGAAAATCACTTTAAACATGCTAATTTTAGCTCTAACACTGATGATCCACCTATAAATTTGAACTGACGTTCAAAAATAAAACATTTGAAAACGGACCATTTTCCACATTTCTGAAGCATGACGTAATGGGGGGGTGTTATCTCTTTTGTCGAAAATCAGCCGTTTTTGCTCGAACATTAAATGCCTCCAAATGGTATTTATTTCACTTCCCGAGCCCCTCGAAG
Source organism: Lissotriton vulgaris (assembly GCF_964263255.1). Classification (NCBI taxonomy): domain Eukaryota; kingdom Metazoa; phylum Chordata; class Amphibia; order Caudata; family Salamandridae; genus Lissotriton; species Lissotriton vulgaris. The sequence continues at coordinate 331,214 of NW_028254707.1, read as the reverse complement.
CATGAAAATCACTTTAAACATGCTAATTTTAGCTCTAACACTGATGATCCACCTACAAATGTGAACTGACGTTCAAAAATAAAACATTTGAAAACGGACCATTTTCCACATTTCTGAAGCATGACGTAATGGGGGGGTGTTATCTCTTTTGTCGAAAATCAGCCGTTTTTGATCGAACATTAAATGCCTCCAAATGGTATTTAATTATCTTCCCGAGCCCCTGGAAGCATGAAAATCACTTTAAACATGCTAATTTTAGCTCTAACACTGATGATCCACCTACAAATGTGAACTGACTTTCAAAAATAAAACATTTGAAAACGGACCATTTTCCACATTTCTGAAGCATGACGTAATGGGGGGGTGTTATCTCTTTTGTCGAAAATCAGCCGTTTTTGCTCGAACATTAAATGCCTCCAAATGGTATTTATTTCACTTCCCGGGGTGAAGAAACCCTTTTTGAGAACTCAGAGTGAGTAAATTGGCCATTTTCATGCACTTTTAACCATTCCATTAATCTTGTGTTTTGGGCCCCTGGAAGCATGAAAATCACTTTAAACATGCTAATTTTAGCTCTAACACTGATGATCCACCTACAAATGTGAACTGACGTTCAAAAATAAAACATTTGAAAACGGACCATTTTCCACATTTCTGAAGCATGACGTAATGGGGGGGTGTTATCTCTTTTGTCGAAAATCAGCCGTTTTTGCTCGAACATTAAATGCCTCCAAATGGTATTTAAATAACTTCCCGAGCCCCTAGAAGCATGAAAATCACTTTAAACATGCTAATTTTAGCTCTAACACTGATGATCCACCTACAAATGTGAACTGACGTTCAAAAATAAAACATTTGAAAACGGACCATTTTCCACATTTCTGAAGCATGACGTAATGGGGGGGTGTTATCTCTTTTGTCGAAAATCAGCCGTTTTTGCTCGAACATTAAATGCCTCCAAATGGTATTTAATTAACTTCCCGGGGTGAAGAAACCCTTTTTGAGAACTCAGAGTGAGTAAATTGGCCATTTTCATGCACTTTTAACCATTCCATAAATCTTGTGTTTTGGGCCCCTGGAAGCATGAAAATCACTTTAAACATGCTAATTTTAGCTCTAACACTGATGATCCACCTACAAATGTGAACTGACGTTCAAAAATAAAACATTTGAAAACGGACCATTTTCCACATTTCTGAAGCATGACGTAATGGGGGGGTGTTATCTCTTTTGTCGAAAATCAGCCGTTTTTGCTCGAACATTAAATGCCTCCAAATGGTATTTAATTAACTTCCCGGGGTGAAGAAACCCTTTTTGAGAACTCAGAGTGAGTAAATTGGCCATTTTCATGCACTTTTAACCATTCCATAAATCTTGTGTTTTGGGCCCCTGGAAGCATGAAAATCACTTTAAACATGCTCATTTTAGCTCTAACACTGATGATCCACCTACAAATGTGAACTGACGTTCAAAAATAAAACATTTGAAAACGGACCATTTTCCACATTTCTGAAGCATGACGTAATGGGGGGGTGTTATCTCTTTTGTCGAAAATCAGCCGTTTTTGCTCGAACATTAAATGCCTCCAAATGGTATTTATTTCACTTCCCGAGCCCCTGGAAGCATGAAAATCACTTTAAACATGCTAATTTTAGCTCTAACACTGATGATCCACCTACAAATGTGAACTGACGTTCAAAAATAAAACATTTGAAAACGGACCATTTTCCACATTTCTGAAGCATGACGTAATGGGGGGGGTGTTATCTCTTTTGTCGAAAATCAGCCGTTTTTGCTCAAACATTAAATGCCTCTAAATGGTATTTAATTAACTTCCCGAGCCCCTGGAAGCATGAAAATCACTTTAAACATGCTAATTTTAGCTCTAACACTGATGATCCACCTACAAATGTGAACTGACGTTCAAAAATAAAACATTTGAAAACGGACCATTTTCCACATTTCTGAAGCATGACGTAATGGGGGGGTGTTATCTCTTTTGTCGAAAATCAGCCGTTTTTGCTCGAACATTAAATGCCTCCAAATGGTATTTAAATAACTTCCCGAGCCCCTAGAAGCATGAAAATCACTTTAAACATGCTAATTTTAGCTCTAACACTGATGATCCACCTACAAATGTGAACTAACGTTCAAAAATAAAACATTTGAAAACGGACCATTTTCCACATTTCTGAAGCATGACGTAATGGGGGGGTGTTATCTCTTTTGTCGAAAATCAGCCGTTTTTGCTCGAACATTAAATGCCTCCAAATGGTATTTAATTAACTTCCCGGGGTGAAGAAACCCTTTTTGAGAACTCAGAGTGAGTAAATTGGCCATTTTCATGCACTTTTAACCATTCCATAAATCTTGTGTTTTGGGCCCCTGGAAGCATGAAAATCACTTTAAACATGCTAATTTTAGCTCTAACACTGATGATCCACCTACAAATTTGAACTGACGTTCAAAAATAAAACATTTGAAAACGGACCATTTTCCACATTTCTGAAGCATGACGTAATGGGGGGGTGTTATCTCTTTTGTCGAAAATCAGCCGTTTTTGCTCGAACATTAAATGCCTCCAAATGGTATTTATTTCACTTCCCGAGCCCCTGGAAGCATGAAAATCACTTTAAACATGCTAATTTTAGCTCTAACACTGATGATCCACCTACAAATGTGAACTGACGTTCAAAAATAAAACATTTGAAAACGGACCATTTTCCACATTTCTGAAGCATGACGTAATGGGGGGGTGTTATCTCTTTTGTCGAAAATCAGCCGTTTTTGCTCGAACATTAAATGCCTCCAAATGGTATTTAATTAACTTCCCGAGCCCCTGGAAGCATGAAAATCACTTTAAACATGCTAATTTTAGCTCTAACACTGATGATCCACCTACAAATGTGAACTGACGTTCAAAAATAAAACATTTGAAAACGGACCATTTTCCACATTTCTGAAGCATGACGTAATGGGGGGGTGTTATCTCTTTTGTCGAAAATCAGCCGTTTTTGCTCGAACATTAAATGCCTCCAAATGGTATTTATTTCACTTCCCGGGGTGAAGAAACCCTTTTTGAGAACTCAGAGTGAGTAAATTGGCCATTTTCATGCACTTTTAACCATTCCATTAATCTTGTGTTTTGGGCCCCTGGAAGCATGAAAATCACTTTAAACATGCTAATTTTAGCTCTAACACTGATGATCCACCTACAAATGTGAACTGACGTTCAAAAATAAAACATTTGAAAACGGACCATTTTCCACATTTCTGAAGCATGACGTAATGGGGGGGTGTTATCTCTTTTGTCGAAAATCAGCCGTTTTTGCTCGAACATTAAATGCCTCCAAATGGTATTTAATTAACTTCCCGAGCCCCTGGAAGCATGAAAATCACTTTAAACATGCTAATTTTAGCTCTAACACTGATGATCCACCTACAAAATGTGGAACTGACGTTCAAAAATAAAACATTTGAAAACGGACCATTTTCCACATTTCTGAAGCATGACGTAATGGGGGGGGTGTTATCTCTTTTGTCGAAAATCAGCCGTTTTTGCTCGAACATTAAATGCCTCCAAATGGTATTTATTTCACTTCCCGGGGTGAAGAAACCCTTTTTGAGAACTCAGAGTGAGTAAATTGGCCATTTTCATGCACTTTTAACCATTCCATTAATCTTGTGTTTTCGGCCCCTGGAAGCATGAAAATCATTTTAAACATGCTAATTTTAGCTCTAACGCTGATGATCCACCTACAAATGTGAACTGACGTTCAAAAATAAAACATTTGAAAACGGACCATTTTCCACATTTCTGAAGCATGACGTAATGGGGGGGTGTTATCTCTTTTGTCGAAAATCAGCCGTTTTTGATCGAACATTAAATGCCTCCAAATGGTATTTAATTAACTTCCCGGGGTGAAGAAACCCTTTTTGAGAACTCAGAGTGAGTAAATTGGCCATTTTCATGCACTTTTAACCATTCCATAAATCTTGTGTTTTGGGCCCCTGGAAGCATGAAAATCACTTTAAACATGCTAATTTTAGCTCTAACACTGATGATCCACCTACAAATGTGAACTGACGTTCAAAAATAAAACATTTGAAAACGGACCATTTTCCACATTTCTGAAGCATGACGTAATGGGGGGGTGTTATCTCTTTTGTCGAAAATCAGCCGTTTTTGCTCGAACATTAAATGCCTCCAAATGGTATTTAATTAACTTCCCGGGGTGAAGAAACCCTTTTTGAGAACTCAGAGTGAGTAAATTGGCCATTTTCATGCACTTTTAACCATTCCATAAATCTTGTGTTTTGGGCCCGTGGAAGCATGAAAATCACTTTAAACGTGCTAATTTTAGCTCTAACACTGATGATCCACCTACAAATGTGCACTGACGTTCAAAAATAAAACATTTGAAAACGGACCATTTTCCACATTTCTGAAGCATGACGTAATGGGGGGGTGTTATCTCTTTTGTCGAAAATCAGCCGTTTTTGCTCGAACATTAAATGCCTCCAAATGGTATTTATTTCACTTCCCGAGCCCCTGGAAGCATGAAAATCACTTTAAACATGCTAATTTTAGCTCTAACACTGATGATCCACCTACAAATGTGAACTGACGTTCAAAAATAAAACATTTGAAAACGGACCATTTTCCACATTTCTGAAGCATGACGTAATGGGGGGGTGTTATCTCTTTTGTCGAAAATCAGCCGTTTTTGCTCGAACATTAAATGCCTCCAAATGGCATTTAATTAACTTCCCGAGCCCCTGGAAGCAAGAAAATCACTTTAAACATGCTAATTTTAGCTCTAACACTGATGATCCACCTACAAATGTGAACTGACGTTCAAAAATAAAACATTTGAAAACGGACCATTTTCCACATTTCTGAAGCATGACGTAATGGGGGGGTGTTATCTCTTTTGTCGAAAATCAGCCGTTTTTGCTCGAACATTAAATGCCTCCAAATGGTATTTAAATAACTTCCCGAGCCCCTAGAAGCATGAAAATCACTTTAAACATGCTAATTTTAGCTCTAACACTGATGATCCACCTACAAATGTGAACTAACGTTCAAAAATAAAACATTTGAAAACGGACCATTTTCCACATTTCTGAAGCATGACGTAATGGGGGGGTGTTATCTCTTTTGTCGAAAATCAGCCGTTTTTGCTCGAACATTAAATGCCTCCGAATGGTATTTAATTAACTTCCCGGGGTGAAGAAACCCTTTTTGAGAACTCAGAGTGAGTAAATTGGCCATTTTCATGCACTTTTAACCATTCCATAAATCTTGTGTTTTGGGCCCCTGGAAGCATGAAAATCACTTTAAACATGCTAATTTTAGCTCTAACACTGATGATCCACCTACAAATTTGAACTGACGTTCAAAAATAAAACATTTGAAAACGGACCATTTTCCACATTTCTGAAGCATGACGTAATGGGGGGTGTTATCTCTTTTGTCGAAAATCAGCCGTTTTTGCTCGAACATTAAATGCCTCCAAATGGTATTTATTTCACTTCCCGAGCCCCTGGAAGCATGAAAATCACTTTAAACATGGTAATTTTAGCTCTAACACTGATGATCCACCTACAAATGTGAACTGACGTTCAAAAATAAAACAATTGAAAACGGACCATTTTCCACATTTCTGAAGCATGACGTAATGGGGGGGTGTTATCTCTTTTGTCGAAAATCAGCCGTTTTTGCTCGAACATTAAATGCCTCCAAATGGTATTTAATTAACTTCCCGAGCCCCTGGAAGCATGAAAATCACTTTAAACATGCTAATTTTAGCTCTAACACTGATGATCCACCTACAAATGTGAACTGACGTTCAAAAATAAAACATTTGAAAACGGACCATTTTCCACATTTCTGAAGCATGACGTAATGGGGGGGTGTTATCTCTTTTGTCGAAAATCAGCCGTTTTTGCTCGAACATTAAATGCCTCCAAATGGTATTTAATTAACTTCCCGAGCCCCTGGAAGCATGAAAATCACTTTAAACATGCTAATTTTAGCTCTAACACTGATGATCCACCTATAAATTTGAACTGACGTTCAAAAATAAAACATTTGAAAACGGACCATTTTCCACATTTCTGAAGCATGACGTAATGGGGGGGTGTTATCTCTTTTGTCGAAAATCAGCCGTTTTTGCTCGAACATTAAATGCCTCCAAATGGTATTTATTTCACTTCCCGAGCCCCTCGAAGCATGAAAATCACTTTAAACATGCTAATTTTAGCTCTAACACTGATGATCCACCTACAAATGTGAACTGACGTTCAAAAATAAAACATTTGAAAACGGACCATTTTCCACATTTCTGAAGCATGACGTAATGGGGGGGTGTTATCTCTTTTGTCGAAAATCAGCCGTTTTTGCTCGAACATTAAATGCCTCCAAATGGTATTTAATTATCTTCCCGAGCCCCTGGAAGCATGAAAATCACTTTAAACATGCTAATTTTAGCTCTAACACTGATGATCCACCTACAAATGTGAACTGACGTTCAAAAATAAAACATTTGAAAACGGACCATTTTCCACATTTCTGAAGCATGACGTAATGGGGGGGTGTTATCTCTTTTGTCGAAAATCAGCCGTTTTTGCTCGAACATTAAATGCCTCCAAATGGTATTTATTTCACTTCCCGGGGTGAAGAAACCCTTTTTGAGAACTCAGAGTGAGTAAATTGGCCATTTTCATGCACTTTTAACCATTCCATTAATCTTGTGTTTTGGGCCCCTGGAAGCATGAAAATCACTTTAAACATGCTAATTTTAGCTCTAACACTGATGATCCACCTACAAATGTGAACTGACGTTCAAAAATAAAACATTTGAAAACGGACCATTTTCCACATTTCTGAAGCATGACGTAATGGGGGGGTGTTATCTCTTTTGTCGAAAATCAGCCGTTTTTGCTCGAACATTAAATGCCTCCAAATGGTATTTAAATAACTTCCCGAGCCCCTAGAAGCATGAAAATCACTTTAAACATGCTAATTTTAGCTCTAACACTGATGATCCACCTACAAATGTGAACTGACGTTCAAAAATAAAACATTTGAAAACGGACCATTTTCCACATTTCTGAAGCATGACGTAATGGGGGGGTGTTATCTCTTTTGTCGAAAATCAGCCGTTTTGCTCGAACATTAAATGCCTCCAAATGGTATTTAATTAACTTCCCGGGGTGAAGAAACCCTTTTTGAGAACTCAGAGTGAGTAAATTGGCCATTTTCATGCACTTTTAACCATTCCATAAATCTTGTGTTTTGGGCCCCTGGAAGCATGAAAATCACTTTAAACATGCTAATTTTAGCTCTAACACTGATGATCCACCTACAAATGTGAACTGACGTTCAAAAATAAAACATTTGAAAACGGACCATTTTCCACATTTCTGAAGCATGACGTAATGGGGGGGTGTTATCTCTTTTGTCGAAAATCAGCCGTTTTTGCTCGAACATTAAATGCCTCCAAATGGTATTTAATTAACTTCCCGGGGTGAAGAAACCCTTTTTGAGAACTCAGAGTGAGTAAATTGGCCATTTTCATGCACTTTTAACCATTCCATAAATCTTGTGTTTTGGGCCCCTGGAAGCATGAAAATCACTTTAAACATGCTCATTTTAGCTCTAACACTGATGATCCACCTACAAATGTGAACTGACGTTCAAAAATAAAACATTTGAAAACGGACCATTTTCCACATTTCTGAAGCATGACGTAATGGGGGGGTGTTATCTCTTTTGTCGAAAATCAGCCGTTTTTGCTCGAACATTAAATGCCTCCAAATGGTATTTATTTCACTTCCCGAGCCCCTGGAAGCATGAAAATCACTTTAAACATGCTAATTTTAGCTCTAACACTGATGATCCACCTACAAATGTGAACTGACGTTCAAAAATAAAACATTTGAAAACGGACCATTTTCCACATTTCTGAAGCATGACGTAATGGGGGGGTGTTATCTCTTTTGTCGAAAATCAGCCGTTTTTGCTCAAACATTAAATGCCTCCAAATGGTATTTAATTAACTTCCCGAGCCCCTGGAAGCATGAAAATCACTTTAAACATGCTAATTTTAGCTCTAACACTGATGATCCACCTACAAATGTGAACTGACGTTCAAAAATAAAACATTTGAAAACGGACCATTTTCCACATTTCTGAAGCATGACGTAATGGGGGGGTGTTATCTCTTTTGTCGAAAATCAGCCGTTTTTGCTCGAACATTAAATGCCTCCAAATGGTATTTAAATAACTTCCCGAGCCCCTAGAAGCATGAAAATCACTTTAAACATGCTAATTTTAGCTCTAACACTGATGATCCACCTACAAATGTGAACTGACGTTCAAAAATAAAACATTTGAAAACGGACCATTTTCCACATTTCTGAAGCATGACGTAATGGGGGGTGTTATCTCTTTTGTCGAAAATCAGCCGTTTTTGCTCGAACATTAAATGCCTCCAAATGGTATTTAATTAACTTCCCGGGGTGAAGAAAACCTTTTTGAGAACTCAGAGTGAGTAAATTGGCCATTTTCATGCACTTTTAACCATTCCATAAATCTTGTGTTTTGGGCCCCTGGAAGCATGAAAATCACTTTAAACATGCTAATTTTAGCTCTAACACTGATGATCCACCTACAAATGTGAACTGACCTTCAAAAATAAAACATTTGAAAACGGACCATTTTCCACATTTCTGAAGCATGACGTAATGGGGGGGTGTTATCTCTTTTGTCGAAAATCAGCCGTTTTTGCTCGAACATTAAATGCCTCCAAATGGTATTTAATTAACTTCCCGGGGTGAAGAAACCCTTTTTGAGAACTCAGAGTGAGTAAATTGGCCATTTTCATGCACTTTTAACCATTCCATAAATCTTGTGTTTTGGGCCCCTGGAAGCATGAAAATCACTTTAAACATGCTAATTTTAGCTCTAACACTGATGATCCACCTACAAATGTGAACTGACGTTCAAAAATAAAACATTTGAAAACGGACCATTTTCCACATTTCTGAAGCATGACGTAATGGGGGGGTGTTATCTCTTTTGTCGAAAATCTGCCGTTTTTGCTCGAACATTAAATGCCTCCAAATGGTATTTATTTCACTTCCCGAGCCCCTGGAAGCATGAAAATCACTTTAAACATGCTAATTTTAGCTCTAACACTGATGATCCACCTACAAATGTGAACTGACGTTCAAAAATAAAACATTTGAAAACGGACCATTTTCCACATTTCTGAAGCATGACGTAATGGGGGGGTGTTATCTCTTTTGTCGAAAATCAGCCGTTTTTGCTCAACATTAAATGCCTCCAAATGGTATTTAATTAACTTCCCGAGCCCCTGGAAGCATGAAAATCACTTTAAACATGCTAATTTTAGCTCTAACACTGATGATGCACCTACAAATGTGAACTGACGTTCAAAAATAAAACATTTGAAAACGGACCATTTTCCACATTTCTGAAGCATGACGTAATGGGGGGGTGTTATCTCTTTTGTCGAAAATCAGCCGTTTTTGCTCGAACATTAAATGCCTCCAAATGGTATTTAAATAACTTCCCGAGCCCCTAGAAGCATGAAAATCACTTTAAACATGCTAATTTTAGCTCTAACACTGATGATCCACCTACAAATGTGAACTAACGTTCAAAAATAAAACATTTGAAAACGGACCATTTTCCACATTTCTGAAGCATGACGTAATGGGGGGGTGTTATCTCTTTTGTCGAAAATCAGCCATTTTTGCTCGAACATTAAATGCCTCCAAATGGTATTTAATTAACTTCCCGGGGTGAAGAAACCCTTTTTGAGAACTCAGAGTGAGTAAATTGGCCATTTTCATGCACTTTTAACCATTCCATAAATCTTGTGTTTTGGGCCCCTGGAAGCATGAAAATCACTTTAAACATGCTAATTTTAGCTCTAACACTGATGATCCACCTACAAATTTGAACTGAAGTTCAAAAATAAAACATTTGAAAACGGACCATTTTCCACATTTCTGAAGCATGACGTAATGGGGGGGTGTTATCTCTTTTGTCGAAAATCAGCCGTTTTTGCTCGAACATTAAATGCCTCCAAATGGTACTTATTTCACTTCCCGAGCCCCTGGAAGCATGAAAATCACTTTAAACATGCTAATTTTAGCTCTAACACTGATGATCCACCTACAAATGTGAACTGACGTTCAAAAATAAAACATTTGAAAACGGACCATTTTCCACATTTCTGAAGCATGACGTAATGGGGGGGTGTTATCTCTTTTGTCGAAAATCAGCCGTTTTTGCTCGAATATTAAATGCCTCCAAATGGTATTTATTTCACTTCCCGAGCCCCTGGAAGCATGAAAATCACTTTAAACATTCTAATTTTAGCTCTAACACTGATGATCCACCTACAAATGTGAACTGACATTCAAAAATAAAACATTTGAAAACGGACCATTTTCCACATTTCTGAAGCATGACGTAATGGGGGGGTGTTATCTCTTTTGTCGAAAATCAGCCGTTTTTGCTCGAACATTAAATGCCTCCAAATGGTATTTAATTAACTTCCCGAGCCCCTGGAAGCATGAAAATCACTTTAAACATGCTAATTTTAGCCCCAACACTGATGATCCACCTACAAATGTGAACTGACGTTCAAAAATAAAACATTTGAAAACAGACCATTTTCCACATTTCTGAAGCATGACGTAATGGGGGGGTGTTATCTCTTTTGTCGAAAATCAGCCGTTTTTGATCGAACATTAAATGCCTCCAAATGGTATTTAATTAACTTCCTGGGGTGAAGAAACCCTTTTTGAGAACTTAGAGTGAGTAAATTGGCCATTTTCATGCACTTTTAACCATTCCATTAATCTTGTGTTTTGCGCCCCTGGAAGCATGAAAATCACTTTAAACATGCAAATTTTAGCTCTAACACTGATGATCCACCTACAAATGTGAACTGACGTTCAAAAATAAAACATTTGAAAACTGACCATTTTCCACATTTCTGAAGCATGACGTAATGGGGGGGTGTTATCTCTTTTGTCGAAAATCAGCCATTTTTGCTCGAACATTAAATGCCTCCAAATGGTATTTAATTAACTTCCCGAGCCCCTGGAAGCATGAAAATCACTTTAAACATGCTAATTTTAGCTCTAACACTGATGATCCACCTACAAATGTGAACTGACGTTCAAAAATAAAACATTTGAAAACGGACCATTTTCCACATTTCTGAAGCATGACGTAATGGGGGGGTGTTATCTCTTTTGTCGAAAATCAGCCGTTTTTGCTCGAACATTAAATGCCTCCAAATGGTATTTAAATAACTTCCCGAGCCCCTAGAAGCATGAAAATCACTTTAAACATGCTAATTTTAGCTCTAACACTGATGATCCACCTACAAATGTGAACTGACGTTCAAAAATAAAACATTTGAAAACGGACCATTTTCCACATTTCTGAAGCATGACGTAATGGGGGGGTGTTATCTCTTTTGTCGAAAATCAGCCGTTTTTGATCGAACATTAAATGCCTCCAAATGGTATTTAATTAACTTCCCGGGGTGAAGAAACCCTTTTTGAGAACTCAGAGTGAGTAAATTGGCCATTTTCATGCACTTTTAACCATTCCATAATTCTTGTGTTTTGGGCCCCTGGAAGCATGAAAATCACTTTAAACATGCTAATTTTAGCTCTAACACTGATGATCCACCTACAAATGTGCACTGACGTTCAAAAATAAAACATTTGAAAACGGACCATTTTCCACATTTCTGAAGCATGACGTAATGGGGGGGTGTTATCTCTTTTGTCGAAAATCAGCCGTTTTTGCTCGAACATTAAATGCCTCCAAATGGTATTTATTTCACTTCCCGAGCCCCTGGAAGCATGAAAATCACTTTAAACATGCTAATTGTAGCTCTAACACTGATGATCCACCTACAAATGTGAACTGACGTTCAAAAATAAAACATTTGAAAACGGACCATTTTCCACATTTCTGAAGCATGACGTAATGGGGGGGTGTTATCTCTTTTGTCGAAAATCAGCCGTTTTTGCTCGAACATTAAATGCCTCCAAATGGCATTTAATTAACTTCCCGAGCCCCTGGAAGCATGAAAATCACTTTAAACATGCTAATTTTAGCTCTAACACTGATGATCCACCTACAAATGTGAACTGACGTTCAAAAATAAAACATTTGAAAACGGACCATTTTCCACATTTCTGAAGCATGACGTAATGGGGGGGTGTTATCTCTTTTGTCGAAAATCAGCCGTTTTTGCTCGAACATTAAATGCCTCCAAATGGTATTTAAATAACTTCCCGAGCCCCTAGAAGCATGAAAATCACTTTAAACATGCTAATTTTAGCTCTAACACTGATGATCCACCTACAAATGTGAACTAACGTTCAAAAATAAAACATTTGAAAACGGACCATTTTCCACATTTCTGAAGCATGACGTAATGGGGGGGTGTTATCTCTTTTGTCGAAAATCAGCCGTTTTTGCTCGAACATTAAATGCCTCCGAATGGTATTTAATTAACTTCCCGGGGTGAAGAAACCCTTTTTGAGAACTCAGAGTGAGTAAATTGGCCATTTTCATGCACTTTTAACCATTCCATAAATCTTGTGTTTTGGGCCCCTGGAAGCATGAAAATCACTTTAAACATGCTAATTTTAGCTCTAACACTGATGATCCACCTACAAATTTGAACTGACGTTCAAAAATAAAACATTTGAAAACGGACCATTTTCCACATTTCTGAAGCATGACGTAATGGGGGGGTGTTATCTCTTTTGTCGAAAATCAGCCGTTTTTGCTCGAACATTAAATGCCTCCAAATGGTATTTATTTCACTTCCCGAGCCCCTGGAAGCATGAAAATCACTTTAAACATGCTAATTTTAGCTCTAACACTGATGATCCACCTACAAATGTGAACTGACGTTCAAAAATAAAACAATTGAAAACGGACCATTTTCCACATTTCTGAAGCATGACGTAATGGGGGGGTGTTATCTCTTTTGTCGAAAATCAGCCGTTTTTGCTCGAACATTAAATGCCTCCAAATGGTATTTAATTAACTTCCCGAGCCCCTGGAAGCATGAAAATCACTTTAAACATGCTAATTTTAGCTCTAACACTGATGATCCACCTACAAATGTGAACTGACGTTCAAAAATAAAACATTTGAAAACGGACCATTTTCCACATTTCTGAAGCATGACGTAATGGGGGGGTGTTATCTCTTTTGTCGAAAATCTGCCGTTTTTGCTCGAACATTAAATGCCTCCAAATGGTATTTAATTAACTTCCCGAGCCCCTGGAAGCATGAAAATCACTTTAAACATGCTAATTTTAGCTCTAACACTGATGATCCACCTATAAATTTGAACTGACGTTCAAAAATAAAACATTTGAAAACGGACCATTTTCCACATTTCTGAAGCATGACGTAATGGGGGGGTGTTATCTCTTTTGTCGAAAATCAGCCGTTTTTGCTCGAACATTAAATGCCTCCAAATGGTATTTATTTCACTTCCCGAGCCCCTCGAAGCATGAAAATCACTTTAAACATGCTAATTTTAGCTCTAACACTGATGATCCACCTACAAATGTGAACTGACGTTCAAAAATAAAACATTTGAAAACGGACAATTTTCCACATTTCTGAAGCATGACGTAATGGGGGGGTGTTATCTCTTTTGTCGAAAATCAGCCGTTTTTGATCGAACATTAAATGCCTCCAAATGGTATTTAATTATCTTCCCGAGCCCCTGGAAGCATGAAAATCACTTTAAACATGCTAATTTTAGCTCTAACACTGATGATCCACCTACAAATGTGAACTGACTTTCAAAAATAAAACATTTGAAAACGGACCATTTTCCACATTTCTGAAGCATGACGTAATGGGGGGGTGTTATCTCTTTTGTCGAAAATCAGCCGTTTTTGCTCGAACATTAAATGCCTCCAAATGGTATTTATTTCACTTCCCGGGGTGAAGAAACCCTTTTTGAGAACTCAGAGTGAGTAAATTGGCCATTTTCATGCACTTTTAACCATTCCATTAATCTTGTGTTTTGGGCCCCTGGAAGCATGAAAATCACTTTAAACATGCTAATTTTAGCTCTAACACTGATGATCCACCTACAAATGTGAACTGACGTTCAAAAATAAAACATTTGAAAACGGACCATTTTCCACATTTCTGAAGCATGACGTAATGGGGGGGTGTTATCTCTTTTGTCGAAAATCAGCCGTTTTTGCTCGAACATTAAATGCCTCCAAATGGTATTTAAATAACTTCCCGAGCCCCTAGAAGCATGAAAATCACTTTAAACATGCTAATTTTAGCTCTAACACTGATGATCCACCTACAAATGTGAACTGACGTTCAAAAATAAAACATTTGAAAACGGACCATTTTCCACATTTCTGAAGCATGACGTAATGGGGGGGTGTTATCTCTTTTGTCGAAAATCAGCCGTTTTTGCTCGAACATTAAATGCCTCCAAATGGTATTTAATTAACTTCCCGGGGTGAAGAAACCCTTTTTGAGAACTCAGAGTGAGTAAATTGGCCATTTTCATGCACTTTTAACCATTCCATAAATCTTGTGTTTTGGGCCCCTGGAAGCATGAAAATCACTTTAAACATGCTAATTTTAGCTCTAACACTGATGATCCACCTACAAATGTGAACTGACGTTCAAAAATAAAACATTTGAAAACGGACCATTTTCCACATTTCTGAAGCATGACGTAATGGGGGGGTGTTATCTCTTTTGTCGAAAATCAGCCGTTTTTGCTCGAACATTAAATGCCTCCAAATGGTATTTAATTAACTTCCCGGGGTGAAGAAACCCTTTTTGAGAACTCAGAGTGAGTAAATTGGCCATTTTCATGCACTTTTAACCATTCCATAAATCTTGTGTTTTGGGCCCCTGGAAGCATGAAAATCACTTTAAACATGCTCATTTTAGCTCTAACACTGATGATCCACCTACAAATGTGAACTGACGTTCAAAAATAAAACATTTGAAAACGGACCATTTTCCACATTTCTGAAGCATGACGTAATGGGGGGGTGTTATCTCTTTTGTCGAAAATCAGCCGTTTTTGCTCGAACATTAAATGCCTCCAAATGGTATTTATTTCACTTCCCGAGCCCCTGGAAGCATGAAAATCACTTTAAACATGCTAATTTTAGCTCTAACACTGATGATCCACCTACAAATGTGAACTGACGTTCAAAAATAAAACATTTGAAAACGGACCATTTTCCACATTTCTGAAGCATGACGTAATGGGGGGGGTGTTATCTCTTTTGTCGAAAATCAGCCGTTTTTGCTCAAACATTAAATGCCTCTAAATGGTATTTAATTAACTTCCCGAGCCCCTGGAAGCATGAAAATCACTTTAAACATGCTAATTTTAGCTCTAACACTGATGATCCACCTACAAATGTGAACTGACGTTCAAAAATAAAACATTTGAAAACGGACCATTTTCCACATTTCTGAAGCATGACGTAATGGGGGGGTGTTATCTCTTTTGTCGAAAATCAGCCGTTTTTGCTCGAACATTAAATGCCTCCAAATGGTATTTAAATAACTTCCCGAGCCCCTAGAAGCATGAAAATCACTTTAAACATGCTAATTTTAGCTCTAACACTGATGATCCACCTACAAATGTGAACTAACGTTCAAAAATAAAACATTTGAAAACGGACCATTTTCCACATTTCTGAAGCATGACGTAATGGGGGGGTGTTATCTCTTTTGTCGAAAATCAGCCGTTTTTGCTCGAACATTAAATGCCTCCAAATGGTATTTAATTAACTTCCCGGGGTGAAGAAACCCTTTTTGAGAACTCAGAGTGAGTAAATTGGCCATTTTCATGCACTTTTAACCATTCCATAAATCTTGTGTTTTGGGCCCCTGGAAGCATGAAAATCACTTTAAACATGCTAATTTTAGCTCTAACACTGATGATCCACCTACAAATTTGAACTGACGTTCAAAAATAAAACATTTGAAAACGGACCATTTTCCACATTTCTGAAGCATGACGTAATGGGGGGGTGTTATCTCTTTTGTCGAAAATCAGCCGTTTTTGCTCGAACATTAAATGCCTCCAAATGGTATTTATTTCACTTCCCGAGCCCCTGGAAGCATGAAAATCACTTTAAACATGCTAATTTTAGCTCTAACACTGATGATCCACCTACAAATGTGAACTGACGTTCAAAAATAAAACATTTGAAAACGGACCATTTTCCACATTTCTGAAGCATGACGTAATGGGGGGGTGTTATCTCTTTTGTCGAAAATCAGCCGTTTTTGCTCGAACATTAAATGCCTCCAAATGGTATTTAATTAACTTCCCGAGCCCCTGGAAGCATGAAAATCACTTTAAACATGCTAATTTTAGCTCTAACACTGATGATCCACCTACAAATGTGAACTGACGTTCAAAAATAAAACATTTGAAAACGGACCATTTTCCACATTTCTGAAGCATGACGTAATGGGGGGGTGTTATCTCTTTTGTCGAAAATCAGCCGTTTTTGCTCGAACATTAAATGCCTCCAAATGGTATTTATTTCACTTCCCGGGGTGAAGAAACCCTTTTTGAGAACTCAGAGTGAGTAAATTGGCCATTTTCATGCACTTTTAACCATTCCATTAATCTTGTGTTTTGGGCCCCTGGAAGCATGAAAATCACTTTAAACATGCTAATTTTAGCTCTAACACTGATGATCCACCTACAAATGTGAACTGACGTTCAAAAATAAAACATTTGAAAACGGACCATTTTCCACATTTCTGAAGCATGACGTAATGGGGGGGTGTTATCTCTTTTGTCGAAAATCAGCCGTTTTTGCTCGAACATTAAATGCCTCCAAATGGTATTTAATTAACTTCCCGAGCCCCTGGAAGCATGAAAATCACTTTAAACATGCTAATTTTAGCTCTAACACTGATGATCCACCTACAAATGTGAACTGACGTTCAAAAATAAAACATTTGAAAACGGACCATTTTCCACATTTCTGAAGCATGACGTAATGGGGGGGGTGTTATCTCTTTTGTCGAAAATCAGCCGTTTTTGCTCGAACATTAAATGCCTCCAAATGGTATTTATTTCACTTCCCGGGGTGAAGAAACCCTTTTTGAGAACTCAGAGTGAGTAAATTGGCCATTTTCATGCACTTTTAACCATTCCATTAATCTTGTGTTTTCGGCCCCTGGAAGCATGAAAATCATTTTAAACATGCTAATTTTAGCTCTAACGCTGATGATCCACCTACAAATGTGAACTGACGTTCAAAAATAAAACATTTGAAAACGGACCATTTTCCACATTTCTGAAGCATGACGTAATGGGGGGGTGTTATCTCTTTTGTCGAAAATCAGCCGTTTTTGATCGAACATTAAATGCCTCCAAATGGTATTTAATTAACTTCCCGGGGTGAAGAAACCCTTTTTGAGAACTCAGAGTGAGTAAATTGGCCATTTTCATGCACTTTTAACCATTCCATAAATCTTGTGTTTTGGGCCCCTGGAAGCATGAAAATCACTTTAAACATGCTAATTTTAGCTCTAACACTGATGATCCACCTACAAATGTGAACTGACGTTCAAAAATAAAACATTTGAAAACGGACCATTTTCCACATTTCTGAAGCATGACGTAATGGGGGGGTGTTATCTCTTTTGTCGAAAATCAGCCGTTTTTGCTCGAACATTAAATGCCTCCAAATGGTATTTAATTAACTTCCCGGGGTGAAGAAACCCTTTTTGAGAACTCAGAGTGAGTAAATTGGCCATTTTCATGCACTTTTAACCATTCCATAAATCTTGTGTTTTGGGCCCCTGGAAGCATGAAAATCACTTTAAACGTGCTAATTTTAGCTCTAACACTGATGATCCACCTACAAATGTGCACTGACGTTCAAAAATAAAACATTTGAAAACGGACCATTTTCCACATTTCTGAAGCATGACGTAATGGGGGGGTGTTATCTCTTTTGTCGAAAATCAGCCGTTTTTGCTCGAACATTAAATGCCTCCAAATGGTATTTATTTCACTTCCCGAGCCCCTGGAAGCATGAAAATCACTTTAAACATGCTAATTTTAGCTCTAACACTGATGATCCACCTACAAATGTGAACTGACGTTCAAAAATAAAACATTTGAAAACGGACCATTTTCCACATTTCTGAAGCATGACGTAATGGGGGGGTGTTATCTCTTTTGTCGAAAATCAGCCGTTTTTGCTCGAACATTAAATGCCTCCAAATGGCATTTAATTAACTTCCCGAGCCCCTGGAAGCAAGAAAATCACTTTAAACATGCTAATTTTAGCTCTAACACTGATGATCCACCTACAAATGTGAACTGACGTTCAAAAATAAAACATTTGAAAACGGACCATTTTCCACATTTCTGAAGCATGACGTAATGGGGGGGTGTTATCTCTTTTGTCGAAAATCAGCCGTTTTTGCTCGAACATTAAATGCCTCCAAATGGTATTTAAATAACTTCCCGAGCCCCTAGAAGCATGAAAATCACTTTAAACATGCTAATTTTAGCTCTAACACTGATGATCCACCTACAAATGTGAACTAACGTTCAAAAATAAAACATTTGAAAACGGACCATTTTCCACATTTCTGAAGCATGACGTAATGGGGGGGTGTTATCTCTTTTGTCGAAAATCAGCCGTTTTTGCTCGAACATTAAATGCCTCCGAATGGTATTTAATTAACTTCCCGGGGTGAAGAAACCCTTTTTGAGAACTCAGAGTGAGTAAATTGGCCATTTTCATGCACTTTTAACCATTCCATAAATCTTGTGTTTTGGGCCCCTGGAAGCATGAAAATCACTTTAAACATGCTAATTTTAGCTCTAACACTGATGATCCACCTACAAATTTGAACTGACGTTCAAAAATAAAACATTTGAAAACGGACCATTTTCCACATTTCTGAAGCATGACGTAATGGGGGGGTGTTATCTCTTTTGTCGAAAATCAGCCGTTTTTGCTCGAACATTAAATGCCTCCAAATGGTATTTATTTCACTTCCCGAGCCCCTGGAAGCATGAAAATCACTTTAAACATGGTAATTTTAGCTCTAACACTGATGATCCACCTACAAATGTGAACTGACGTTCAAAAATAAAACAATTGAAAACGGACCATTTTCCACATTTCTGAAGCATGACGTAATGGGGGGGTGTTATCTCTTTTGTCGAAAATCAGCCGTTTTTGCTCGAACATTAAATGCCTCCAAATGGTATTTAATTAACTTCCCGAGCCCCTGGAAGCATGAAAATCACTTTAAACATGCTAATTTTAGCTCTAACACTGATGATCCACCTACAAATGTGAACTGACGTTCAAAAATAAAACATTTGAAAACGGACCATTTTCCACATTTCTGAAGCATGACGTAATGGGGGGGTGTTATCTCTTTTGTCGAAAATCAGCCGTTTTTGCTCGAACATTAAATGCCTCCAAATGGTATTTAATTAACTTCCCGAGCCCCTGGAAGCATGAAAATCACTTTAAACATGCTAATTTTAGCTCTAACACTGATGATCCACCTATAAATTTGAACTGACGTTCAAAAATAAAACATTTGAAAACGGACCATTTTCCACATTTCTGAAGCATGACGTAATGGGGGGGTGTTATCTCTTTTGTCGAAAATCAGCCGTTTTTGCTCGAACATTAAATGCCTCCAAATGGTATTTATTTCACTTCCCGAGCCCCTCGAAGCATGAAAATCACTTTAAACATGCTAATTTTAGCTCTAACACTGATGATCCACCTACAAATGTGAACTGACGTTCAAAAATAAAACATTTGAAAACGGACCATTTTCCACATTTCTGAAGCATGACGTAATGGGGGGGTGTTATCTCTTTTGTCGAAAATCAGCCGTTTTTGCTCGAACATTAAATGCCTCCAAATGGTATTTAATTATCTTCCCGAGCCCCTGGAAGCATGAAAATCACTTTAAACATGCTAATTTTAGCTCTAACACTGATGATCCACCTACAAATGTGAACTGACGTTCAAAAATAAAACATTTGAAAACGGACCATTTTCCACATTTCTGAAGCATGACGTAATGGGGGGGTGTTATCTCTTTTGTCGAAAATCAGCCGTTTTTGCTCGAACATTAAATGCCTCCAAATGGTATTTATTTCACTTCCCGGGGTGAAGAAACCCTTTTTGAGAACTCAGAATGAGTAAATTGGCCATTTTCATGCACTTTTAACCATTCCATTAATCTTGTGTTTTGGGCCCCTGGAAGCATGAAAATCACTTTAAACATGCTAATTTTAGCTCTAACACTGATGATCCACCTACAAATGTGAACTGACGTTCAAAAATAAAACATTTGAAAACGGACCATTTTCCACATTTCTGAAGCATGACGTAATGGGGGGGTGTTATCTCTTTTGTCGAAAATCAGCCGTTTTTGCTCGAACATTAAATGCCTCCAAATGGTATTTAAATAACTTCCCGAGCCCCTAGAAGCATGAAAATCACTTTAAACATGCTAATTTTAGCTCTAACACTGATGATCCACCTACAAATGTGAACTGACGTTCAAAAATAAAACATTTGAAAACGGACCATTTTCCACATTTCTGAAGCATGACGTAATGGGGGGGTGTTATCTCTTTTGTCGAAAATCAGCCGTTTTTGCTCGAACATTAAATGCCTCCAAATGGTATTTAATTAACTTCCCGGGGTGAAGAAACCCTTTTTGAGAACTCAGAGTGAGTAAATTGGCCATTTTCATGCACTTTTAACCATTCCATAAATCTTGTGTTTTGGGCCCCTGGAAGCATGAAAATCACTTTAAACATGCTAATTTTAGCTCTAACACTGATGATCCACCTACAAATGTGAACTGACGTTCAAAAATAAAACATTTGAAAACGGACCATTTTCCACATTTCTGAAGCATGACGTAATGGGGGGGTGTTATCTCTTTTGTCGAAAATCAGCCGTTTTTGCTCGAACATTAAATGCCTCCAAATGGTATTTAATTAACTTCCCGGGGTGAAGAAACCCTTTTTGAGAACTCAGAGTGAGTAAATTGGCCATTTTCATGCACTTTTAACCATTCCATAAATCTTGTGTTTTGGGCCCCTGGAAGCATGAAAATCACTTTAAACATGCTCATTTTAGCTCTAACACTGATGATCCACCTACAAATGTGAACTGACGTTCAAAAATAAAACATTTGAAAACGGACCATTTTCCACATTTCTGAAGCATGACGTAATGGGGGGGTGTTATCTCTTTTGTCGAAAATCAGCCGTTTTTGCTCGAACATTAAATGCCTCCAAATGGTATTTATTTCACTTCCCGAGCCCCTGGAAGCATGAAAATCACTTTAAACATGCTAATTTTAGCTCTAACACTGATGATCCACCTACAAATGTGAACTGACGTTCAAAAATAAAACATTTGAAAACGGACCATTTTCCACATTTCTGAAGCATGACGTAATGGGGGGGTGTTATCTCTTTTGTCGAAAATCAGCCGTTTTTGCTCAAACATTAAATGCCTCCAAATGGTATTTAATTAACTTCCCGAGCCCCTGGAAGCATGAAAATCACTTTAAACATGCTAATTTTAGCTCTAACACTGATGATCCACCTACAAATGTGAACTGACGTTCAAAAATAAAACATTTGAAAACGGACCATTTTCCACATTTCTGAAGCATGACGTAATGGGGGGGTGTTATCTCTTTTGTCGAAAATCAGCCGTTTTTGCTCGAACATTAAATGCCTCCAAATGGTATTTAAATAACTTCCCGAGCCCCTAGAAGCATGAAAATCACTTTAAACATGCTAATTTTAGCTCTAACACTGATGATCCACCTACAAATGTGAACTAACGTTCAAAAATAAAACATTTGAAAACGGACCATTTTCCACATTTCTGAAGCATGACGTAATGGGGGGGTGTTATCTCTTTTGTCGAAAATCAGCCGTTTTTGCTCGAACATTAAATGCCTCCAAATGGTATTTAATTAACTTCCCGGGGTGAAGAAACCCTTTTTGAGAACTCAGAGTGAGTAAATTGGCCATTTTCATGCACTTTTAACCATTCCATAAATCTTGTGTTTTGGGCCCCTGGAAGCATGAAAATCACTTTAAACATGCTCATTTTAGCTCTAACACTGATGATCCACCTACAAATGTGAACTGACGTTCAAAAATAAAACATTTGAAAACGGACCATTTTCCACATTTCTGAAGCATGACGTAATGGGGGGGGTGTTATCTCTTTTGTCGAAAATCAGCCGTTTTTGCTCGAACATTAAATGCCTCCAAATGGTATTTATTTCACTTCCCGAGCCCCTGGAAGCATGAAAATCACTTTAAACATGCTAATTTTAGCTCTAACACTGATGATCCACCTACAAATGTGAACTGACGTTCAAAAATAAAACATTTGAAAACGGACCATTTTCCACATTTCTGAAGCATGACGTAATGGGGGGGTGTTATCTCTTTTGTCGAAAATCAGCCGTTTTTGCTCGAACATTAAATGCCTCCAAATGGTATTTAATTAACTTCCCGAGCCCTTGGAAGCATGAAAATCACTTTAAACATGCTAATTTTAGCTCTAACACTGATGATCCACCTACAAATGTGAACTGACGTTCAATAATAAAACATTTGAAAACGGACCATTTTCCACATTTCTGAAGCATGACGTAATGGGGGGGTGTTATCTCTTTTGTCGAAAATCAGCCGTTTTTGCTCGAACATTAAATGCCTCCAAATGGTATTTATTTCACTTCCCGAGCCCCTGGAAGCATGAAAATCACTTTAAACATGCTAATTTTAGCTCTAACACTGATGATCCACCTACAAATGTGAACTGACGTTCAAAAATAAAACATTTGAAAACGGACCATTTTCCACATTTCTGAAGCATGACGTAATGGGGGGGGTGTTATCTCTTTTGTCGAAAATCAGCCGTTTTTGCTCGAACATTAAATGCCTCCAAATGGTATTTAATGAACTTCCCGGGGTGAAGAAACCCTTTTTGAGAACTCAGAGTGAGTAAATTGGCCATTTTCATGCACTTTTAACCATTCCATTAATCTTGTGTTTTGGGCCCCTGGAAGCATGAAAATCACTTTAAACATGCTAATTTTAGCTCTAACACTGATGATCCACCTACAAATGTGAACTGACGTTCAAAAATAAAACATTTGAAAACGGACCATTTTCCACATTTCTGAAGCATGACGTAATGGGGGGGTGTTATCTCTTTTGTCGAAAATCAGCCGTTTTTGCTCGAACATTAAATGCCTCCAAATGGTATTTAATTAACTTCCCGAGCCCCTGGAAGCATGAAAATCACTTTAAACATGCTAATTTTAGCTCTAACACTGATGATCCACCTACAAATGTGAACTGACGTTCAAAAATAAAACATTTGAAAACGGACCATTTTCCACATTTCTGAAGCATGACGTAATGGGGGGGTGTTATCTCTTTTGTCGAAAATCAGCCGTTTTTGCTCGAACATTAAATGCCTCCAAATGGTATTTATTTCACTTCCCGGGGTGAAGAAACCCTTTTTGAGAACTCAGAGTGAGTAAATTGGCCATTTTCATGCACTTTTAACCATTCCATTAATCTTGTGTTTTCGGCCCCTGGAAGCATGAAAATCATTTTAAACATGCTAATTTTAGCTCTAACGCTGATGATCCACCTACAAATGTGAACTGACGTTCAAAAATAAAACATTTGAAAACGGACCATTTTCCACATTTCTGAAGCATGACGTAATGGGGGGGTGTTATCTCTTTTGTCGAAAATCAGCCGTTTTTGCTCGAACATTAAATGCCTCCAAATAGTATTTAATTCACTTCCCGAGCCCCTGGAAGCATGAAAATCACTTTAAACATGCTAATTTTAGCTCTAACACTGATGATCCACCTACAAATGTGAACTGACGTTCAAAAATAAAACATTTGAAAACTGACCATTTTCCACATTTCTGAAGCATGACGTAATGGGGGGGTGTTATCTCTTTTGTCGAAAATCAGCCGTTTTTGCTCGAACATTAAATGCCTCCAAATGGTATTTAATTAACTTCCCGAGCCCCTGGAAGCATGAAAATCACTTTAAACATGCTAATTTTAGCTCTAACACTGATGATTCACCTACAAATGTGAACTGACGTTCAAAAATAAAACATTTGAAAACGGACCATTTTCCACATTTCTGAAGCATGACGTAATGGGGGGGTGTTATGTCTTTTGTCGAAAATCAGCCGTTTTTGCTCGAACATTAAATGCCTCCAAATGGTATTTAATTAACTTCCCGAGCCCCTGGAAGCATGAAAATCACTTTAAACATGCTAATTTTAGCTCTAACACTGATGATCCACCTACAAATGTGAACTGACGTTCAAAAATAAAACATTTGAAAACGGACCATTTTCCACATTTCTGAAGCATGACGTAATGGGGGGGTGTTATCTCTTTTGTCGAAAATCAGCCGTTTTTGCTCGAACATTAAATGCCTCCAAATGGTATTTAATTAACTTCCCGGTGTGAAGAAACCCTTTTTGAGAACTCAGAGTGAGTAAATTGGCATTTTTCATGCACTTTTAACCATTCCATAAATCTTGTGTTTTGGGCCCCTGGAAGCATGAAAATCACTTTAAACATGCTAATTTTAGCTCTAACACTGATGATCCACCTACAAATGTGAACTGACGTTCAAAAATAAAACATTTGAAAACGGACCATTTTCCACATTTCTGAAGCATGACGTAATGGGGGGGTGTTATCTCTTTTGTCGAAAATCTGCCGTTTTTGCTCGAACATTAAATGCCTCCAAATGGTATTTAATTAACTTCCCGGGGTGAAGAAACCCTTTTTGAGAACTCAGAGTGAGTAAATTGGCCATTTTCATGCACTTTTAACCATTCCATAAATCTTGTGTTTTGGGCCCCTGGAAGCATGAAAATCACTTTAAACATGCTAATTTTAGCTCTAACACTGATGATCCACCTACAAATGTGAACTGACGTTCAAAAATAAAACATTTGAAAACGGACCATTTTCCACATTTCTGAAGCATGACGTAATGGGGGGGTGTTATTTCTTTTGTCGAAAATCAGACGTTTTTGCTCGAACATTAAATGCCTCCAAATGGTATTTATTTCACTTCCCGAGCCCCTGGAAGCATGAAAATCACTTTAAACATGCTAATTTTAGCTCTAACACTGATGATCCACCTACAAATGTGAACTGACGTTCAAAAATAAAACATTTGAAAACGGACCATTTTCCACATTTCTGAAGCATGACGTAATGGGGGGGTGTTATCTCTTTTGTCGAAAATCAGCCGTTTTTGCTCGAACATTAAATGCCTCTAAATGGTATTTAATTAACTTCCCGAGCCCCTGGAAGCATGAAAATCACTTTAAACATGCTAATTTTAGCTCTAACACTGATGATCCACCTACAAATGTGAACTGACGTTCAAAAATAAAACATTTGAAAACGGACCATTTTCCATATTTCTGAAGCATGACGTAATGGGGGGTGTTATCTCTTTTGTCGAAAATCAGCCGTTTTTGCTCGAACATTAAATGCCTCCAAATGGTATTTAATTAACTTCCCGGTGTGAAGAAACCCTTTTTGAGAACTCAGAGTGAGTAAATTGGCCATTTTCATGCACTTTTAACCATTCCATAAATCTTGTGTTTTGGGCCCCTGGAAGCATGAAAATCACTTTAAACATGCTAATTTTAGCTCTAACACTGATGATCCACCTACAAATGTGAACTGACGTTCAAAAATAAAACATTTGAAAACGGACCATTTTCCACATTTCTGAAGCATGACGTAATGGGGGGGTGTTATCTCTTTTGTCGAAAATCAGCCGTTTTTGCTCGAACATTAAATGCCTCCAAATGGTATTTAATTAACTTCCCGAGCCCCTGGAAGCATGAAAATCACTTTAAACATGCTAATTTTAGCTCTAACACTGATGATCCACCTACAAATGTGAACTGACGTTCAAAAATAAAACATTTGAAAACGGACCATTTTCCACATTTCTGAAGCATGACGTAATGGGGGGGTGTTATCTCTTTTGTCGAAAATCTGCCGTTTTTGCTCGAACATTAAATGCCTCCAAATGGTATTTAATTAACTTCCTGGGGTGAAGAAACCCTTTTTGAGAACTCAGAGTGAGTAAATTGGCCATTTTCATGCACTTTTAACCATTCCATAAATCTTGTGTTTTGGGCCCCTGGAAGCATGAAAATCACTTTAAACATGCTAATTTTAGCTCTAACACTGATGATCCACCTACAAATGTGAACTGACGTTCAAAAATAAAACATTTGAAAACGGACCATTTTCCACATTTCTGAAGCATGACGTAATGGGGGGGTGTTATTTCATTTGTCGAAAATCAGACGTTTTTGCTCGAACATTAAATGCCTCCAAATGGTATTTATTTCACTTCCCGAGCCCCTGGAAGCATGAAAATCACTTTAAACATGCTAATTTTAGCTCTAACACTGATGATCCACCTACAAATGTGAACTGACGTTCAAAAATAAAACATTTGAAAACGGACCATTTTCCACATTTCTGAAGCATGACGTAATGGGGGGGTGTTATCTCTTTTGTCGAAAATCAGCCGTTTTTGCTCAAACATTAAATGCCTCTAAATGGTATTTAATTAACTTCCCGAGCCCCTGGAAGCATGAAAATCACTTTAAACATGCTAATTTTAGCTCTAACACTGATGATCCACCTACAAATGTGAACTGACGTTCAAAAATAAAACATTTGAAAACGGACCATTTTCCACATTTCTGAAGCATGACGTAATGGGGGGGTGTTATCTCTTTTGTCGAAAATCAGCCGTTTTTGCTCGAACATTAAATGCCTCCAAATGGTATTTATTTCACTTCCCGGGGTGAAGAAACCCTTTTTGAGAACTCAGAGTGAGTAAATTGGCCATTTTCATGCACTTTTAACCATTCCATTAATCT
The DNA here is from genome assembly GCF_964263255.1 of Lissotriton vulgaris. Classification (NCBI taxonomy): domain Eukaryota; kingdom Metazoa; phylum Chordata; class Amphibia; order Caudata; family Salamandridae; genus Lissotriton; species Lissotriton vulgaris. The sequence goes on along the minus strand of NW_028254707.1, from coordinate 304,091 downwards.
TGTGTTTTGGGCCCCTGGAAGCCTGAAAATCACTTTAAACATGCTAATTTTAGCTCTAACACTGATGATCCACCTACAAATGTGAACTGACGTTCAAAAATAAAACATTTGAAAACGGACCATTTTCCACATTTCTGAAGCATGACGTAATGGGGGGGGTGTTATCTCTTTTGTCGAAAATCAGCCGTTTTTGCTCGAACATTAAATGCCTCCAAATGGTATTTATTTCACTTCCCGAGCCCCTGGAAGCATGAAAATCACTTTAAACATGCTAATTTTAGCTCTAACACTGATGATCCACCTACAAATGTGAACTGACGTTAAAAAATAAAACATTTGAAAACGGACCATTTTCCACATTTCTGAAGCATGACGTAATGGGGGGGTGTTATCTCTTTTGTCGAAAATCAGCCGTTTTTGCTCGAACATTAAATGCCTCCAAATGGTATTTAATTAACTTCCCGAGCCCCTGGAAGCATAAAAATCACTTTAAACATGCTAATTTTAGCTCTAGCACTGATGATCCACCTACAAATGTGAACTGACGTTCAAAAATAAAACATTTGAAAACGGAGCATTTTCCACATTTCTGAAGCATGACGTAATGGGGGGGTGTTATCTCTTTTGTCGAAAATCAGCCGTTTTTGCTCGAACATTAAATGCCTCCAAATGGTATTTAATTAACTTCCCGAGCCCCTGGAAGCATGAAAATCACTTTAAACATGCTAATTTTAGCTCTAACACTGATGATCCACCTACAAATGTGAACTGACGTTCAAAAATAAAACATTTGAAAACGGAACATTTTCCACATTTCTGAAGCATGACGTAATGGGGGGGTGTTATCTCTTTTGTCGAAAATCAGCCGTTTTTGCTCGAACATTAAATGCCTCCAAATGGTATTTATTTCACTTCCCGAGCCCCTGGAAGCATGAAAATCACTTTAAACATGCTAATTTTAGCTCTAACACTGATGATCCACCTACAAATGTGAACTGACGTTCAAAAATAAAACATTTGAAAACGGACCATTTTCCACATTTCTGAAGCATGACGTAATGGGGGGGGTGTTATCTCTTTTGTCGAAAATCAGCCGTTTTTGTTTGAACATTAAATGCCTCCAAATGGTATTCAATTAACTTCCCGAGCCCCTGGAAGCATGAAAATCACTTTAAACATGCTAATTTTAGCTCTAGCACTGATGATCCACCTACAAATGTGAACTGACGTTCAAAAATAAAACATTTGAAAATGGAGCATTTTCCACATTCTGAAGCATGACGTAATGGGGGGGTGTTATCTCTTTTGTCGAAAATCAGCCGTTTTTGCTCAAACATTAAATGCCTCCAAATGGTATTTAATTAACTTCCCGGGGTGAAGAAACCCTTTTTGAGAACTCAGAGTGAGTAAATTGGCCATTTTCATGCACTTTTAACCATTCCATAAATCTTGTGTTTTGGGCCCCTGGAAGCATGAAAATCACTTTAAACATGCTAATTTTAGCTCTAACACTGATGATCCACCTACAAATGTGAACTGACGTTCAAAAATAAAACATTTGAAAACGGACCATTTTCCACATTTCTGAAGCATGACGTAATGGGGGGGTGTTATCTCTTTTGTCGAAAATCAGCCGTTTTTGATCGAACATTAAATGCCTCCAAATGGTATTTAATTAACTTCCCGGGGTGAAGAAACCCTTTTTGAGAACTCAGAGTGAGTAAATTGGCCATTTTCATGCACTTTTAACCATTCCATAAATCTTGTGTTTTGGGCCCCTGGAAGCATGAAAATCACTTTAAACATGCTAATTTTAGCTCTAACACTGATGATCCACCTACAAATGTGAACTGACGTTCAAAAATAAAACATTTGAAAACGGACCATTTTCCACATTTCTGAAGCATGACGTAATGGGGGGGTGTTATCTCTTTTGTCGAAAATCAGCCGTTTTTGCTCGAACATTAAATGCCTCCAAATGGTATTTAAATAACTTCCCGAGCCCCTAGAAGCATGAAAATCACTTTAAACATGCTAATTTTAGCTCTAACACTGATGATCCACCTACAAATGTGAACTGACGTTCAAAAATAAAACATTTGAAAACGGACCATTTTCCACATTTCTGAAGCATGACGTAATGGGGGGTGTTATCTCTTTTGTCGAAAATCAGCCGTTTTTGCTCGAACATTAAATGCCTCCAAATGGTATTTAATTAACTTCCCGGGGTGAAGAAAACCTTTTTGAGAACTCAGAGTGAGTAAATTGGCCATTTTCATGCACTTTTAACCATTCCATAAATCTTGTGTTTTGGGCCCCTGGAAGCATGAAAATCACTTTAAACATGCTAATTTTAGCTCTAACACTGATGATCCACCTACAAATGTGAACTGACGTTCAAAAATAAAACATTTGAAAACGGACCATTTTCCACATTTCTGAAGCATGACGTAATGGGGGGGTGTTATCTCTTTTGTCGAAAATCAGCCGTTTTTGCTCGAACATTAAATGCCTCCAAATGGTATTTAATTAACTTCCTGGGGTGAAGAAACCCTTTTTGAGAACTCAGAGTGAGTAAATTGGCCATTTTCATGCACTTTTAACCATTCCATAAATCTTGTGTTTTGGGCCCCTGGAAGCATGAAAATCACTTTAAACATGCTAATTTTAGCTCTAACACTGATGATCCACCTACAAATGTGAACTGACGTTCAAAAATAAAACATTTGAAAACGGACCATTTTCCACATTTCTGAAGCATGACGTAATGGGGGGGTGTTATCTCTTTTGTCGAAAATCTGCCGTTTTTGCTCGAACATTAAATGCCTCCAAATGGTATTTATTTCACTTCCCGAGCCCCTGGAAGCATGAAAATCACTTTAAACATGCTAATTTTAGCTCTAACACTGATGATCCACCTACAAATGTGAACTGACGTTCAAAAATAAAACATTTGAAAACGGACCATTTTCCACATTTCTGAAGCATGACGTAATGGGGGGGTGTTATCTCTTTTGTCGAAAATCAGCCGTTTTTGCTCAACATTAAATGCCTCCAAATGGTATTTAATTAACTTCCCGAGCCCCTGGAAGCATGAAAATCACTTTAAACATGCTAATTTTAGCTCTAACACTGATGATCCACCTACAAATGTGAACTGACGTTCAAAAATAAAACATTTGAAAACGGACCATTTCCCACATTTCTGAAGCATGACGTAATGGGGGGGTGTTATCTCTTTTGTCGAAAATCAGCCGTTTTTGCTCGAACATTAAATGCCTCCAAATGGTATTTAAATAACTTCCCGAGCCCCTAGAAGCATGAAAATCACTTTAAACATGCTAATTTTAGCTCTAACACTGATGATCCACCTACAAATGTGAACTAACGTTCAAAAATAAAACATTTGAAAACGGACCATTTTCCACATTTCTGAAGCATGACGTAATGGGGGGGTGTTATCTCTTTTGTCGAAAATCAGCCGTTTTTGCTCGAACATTAAATGCCTCCAAATGGTATTTAATTAACTTCCCGAGCCCCTGGAAGCATGAAAATCACTTTAAACATGCTAATTTTAGCCCCAACACTGATGATCCACCTACAAATGTGAACTGACGTTCAAAAATAAAACATTTGAAAACAGACCATTTTCCACATTTCTGAAGCATGACGTAATGGGGGGGTGTTATCTCTTTTGTCGAAAATCAGCCGTTTTTGCTCGAACATTAAATGCCTCCAAATGGTATTTAATTAACTTCCCGGGGTGAAGAAACCCTTTTTGAGAACTCAGAGTGAGTAAATTGGCCATTTTCATGCACTTTTAACCATTCCATTAATCTTGTGTTTTGGGCCCCTGGAAGCATGAAAATCACTTTAAACATGCAAATTTTAGCTCTAACACTGATGATCCACCTACAAATGTGAACTGACGTTCAAAAATAAAACATTTGAAAACTGACCATTTTCCACATTTCTGAAGCATGACGTAATGGGGGGGTGTTATCTCTTTTGTCGAAAATCAGCCATTTTTGCTCGAACATTAAATGCCTCCAAATGGTATTTAATTAACTTCCCGAGCCCCTGGAAGCATGAAAATCACTTTAAACATGCTAATTTTAGCTCTAACACTGATGATCCACCTACAAATGTGAACTGACGTTCAAAAATAAAACATTTGAAAACGGACCATTTTCCACATTTCTGAAGCATGACGTAATGGGGGGGTGTTATGTCTTTTGTCGAAAATCAGCCGTTTTTGCTCGAACATTAAATGCCTCCAAATGGTATTTAATTAACTTCCCGAGCCCCTGGAAGCATGAAAATCACTTTAAACATGCTAATTTTAGCTCTAACACTGATGATCCACCTACAAATGTGAACTGACGTTCAAAAATAAAACATTTGAAAACGGACCATTTTCCACATTTCTGAAGCATGACGTAATGGGGGGGTGTTATCTCTTTTGTCGAAAATCAGCCGTTTTTGATCGAACATTAAATGCCTCCAAATGGTATTTAATTAACTTCCCGGGGTGAAGAAACCCTTTTTGAGAACTCAGAGTGAGTAAATTGGCCATTTTCATGCACTTTTAACCATTCCATAAATCTTGTGTTTTGGGCCCCTGGAAGCATGAAAATCACTTTAAACATGCTAATTTTAGCTCTAACACTGATGATCCACCTACAAATGTGAACTGACGTTCAAAAATAAAACATTTGAAAACGGACCATTTTCCACATTTTTGAAGCATGACGTAATGGGGGGGTGTTATCTCTTTTGTCGAAAATCAGCCGTTTTTGCTCGAACATTAAATGCCTCCAAATGGTATTTAAATAACTTCCCGAGCCCCTAGAAGCATGAAAATCACTTTAAACATGCTAATTTGAGCTCTAACACTGATGATCCACCTACAAATGTGAACTGACGTTCAAAAATAAAACATTTGAAAACGGACCATTTTCCACATTTCTGAAGCATGACGTAATGGGGGGGTGTTATCTCTTTTGTCGAAAATCAGCCGTTTTTGCTCGAACATTAAATGCCTCCAAATGGTATTTAATTAACTTCCCGGGGTGAAGAAACCCTTTTTGAGAACTCAGAGTGAGTAAATTGGCCATTTTCATGCACTTTTAACCATTCCATAAATCTTGTGTTTTGGGCCCCTGGAAGCATGAAAATCACTTTAAACATGCTAATTTTAGCTCTAATACTGATGATCCACCTACAAATGTGAACTGACGTTCAAAAATAAAACATTTGAAAACGGACCATTTTCCACATTTCTGAAGCATGACGTAATGGGGGGGTGTTATCTCTTTTGTCGAAAATCAGCCGTTTTTGCTCGAACATTAAATGCCTCCAAATGGTATTTATTTCACTTCCCGAGCCCCTGGAAGCATGAAAATCACTTTAAACATGCTAATTTTAGCTCTAACACTGATGATCCACCTACAAATGTGAACTGACGTTCAAAAATAAAACATTTGAAAACGGACCATTTTCCACATTTCTGAAGCATGACGTAATGGGGGGGTGTTATCTCTTTTGTCGAAAATCAGCCGTTTTTGCTCGAACATTAAATGCCTCCAAATGGCATTTAATTAACTTCCCGAGCCCCTGGAAGCATGAAAATCACTTTAAACATGCTAATTTTAGCTCTAACACTGATGATCCACCTACAAATGTGAACTGACATTCAAAAATAAAACATTTGAAAACGGACCATTTTCCACATTTCTGAAGCATGACGTAATGGGGGGGTGTTATCTCTTTTGTCGAAAATCAGCCGTTTTTGCTCAAACATTAAATGCCTCCAAATGGTATTTAATTAACTTCCCGGGGTGAAGAAACCCTTTTTGAGAACTCAGAGTGAGTAAATTGGCCATTTTCATGCACTTTTAACCATTCCATAAATCTTGTGTTTTGGGCCCCTGGAAGCATGAAAATCACTTTAAACATGCTAATTTTAGCTCTAACACTGATGATCCACCTACAAATGTGAACTGACGTTCAAAAATAAAACATTTGAAAACGGACCATTTTCCACATTTCTGAAGCATGACGTAATGGGGGGGTGTTATCTCTTTTGTCGAAAATCAGCCGTTTTTGATCGAACATTAAATGCCTCCAAATGGTATTTAATTAACTTCCCGGGGTGAAGAAACCCTTTTTGAGAACTCAGAGTGAGTAAATTGGCCATTTTCATGCACTTTTAACCATTCCATAAATCTTGTGTTTTGGGCCCCTGGAAGCATGAAAATCACTTTAAACATGCTAATTTTAGCTCTAACACTGATGATCCACCTACAAATGTGAACTGACGTTCAAAAATAAAACATTTGAAAACGGACCATTTTCCACATTTCTGAAGCATGACGTAATGGGGGGGTGTTATCTCTTTTGTCGAAAATCAGCCGTTTTTGCTCGAACATTAAATGCCTCCAAATGGTATTTAAATAACTTCCCGAGCCCCTAGAAGCATGAAAATCACTTTAAACATGCTAATTTTAGCTCTAACACTGATGATCCACCTACAAATGTGAACTGACGTTCAAAAATAAAACATTTGAAAACGGACCATTTTCCACATTTCTGAAGCATGACGTAATGGGGGGTGTTATCTCTTTTGTCGAAAATCAGCCGTTTTTGCTCAAACATTAAATGCCTCCAAATGGTATTTAATTAACTTCCCGGGGTGAAGAAACCCTTTTTGAGAACTCAGAGTGAGTAAATTGGCCATTTTCATGCACTTTTAACCATTCCATAAATCTTGTGTTTTGGGCCCCTGGAAGCATGAAAATCACTTTAAACATGCTAATTTTAGCTCTAACACTGATGATCCACCTACAAATGTGAACTGACGTTCAAAAATAAAACATTTGAAAACGGACCATTTTCCACATTTCTGAAGCATGACGTAATGGGGGGGTGTTATCTCTTTTGTCGAAAATCAGCCGTTTTTGATCGAACATTAAATGCCTCCAAATGGTATTTAATTAACTTCCCGGGGTGAAGAAACCCTTTTTGAGAACTCAGAGTGAGTAAATTGGCCATTTTCATGCACTTTTAACCATTCCATAATTCTTGTGTTTTGGGCCCCTGGAAGCATGAAAATCACTTTAAACATGCTAATTTTAGCTCTAACACTGATGATCCACCTACAAATGTGAACTGACGTTCAAAAATAAAACATTTGAAAACGGACCATTTTCCACATTTCTGAAGCATGACGTAATGGGGGGGTGTTATCTCTTTTGTCGAAAATCAGCCGTTTTTGCTCGAACATTAAATGCCTCCAAATGGTATTTAAATAACTTCCCGAGCCCCTAGAAGCATGAAAATCACTTTAAACATGCTAATTTTAGCTCTAACACTGATGATCCACCTACAAATGTGAACTGACGTTCAAAAATAAAACATTTGAAAACGGACCATTTTCCACATTTCTGAAGCATGACGTAATGGGGGGTGTTATCTCTTTTGTCGAAAATCAGCCGTTTTTGCTCGAACATTAAATGCCTCCAAATGGTATTTAATTAACTTCCCGGGGTGAAGAAAACCTTTTTGAGAACTCAGAGTGAGTAAATTGGCCATTTTCATGCACTTTTAACCATTCCATAAATCTTGTGTTTTGGGCCCCTGGAAGCATGAAAATCACTTTAAACATGCTAATTTTAGCTCTAACACTGATGATCCACCTACAAATGTGAACTGACGTTCAAAAATAAAACATTTGAAAACGGACCATTTTCCACATTTCTGAAGCATGACGTAATGGGGGGGTGTTATCTCTTTTGTCGAAAATCAGCCGTTTTTGCTCGAACATTAAATGCCTCCAAATGGTATTTAATTAACTTCCCGGGGTGAAGAAACCCTTTTTGAGAACTCAGAGTGAGTAAATTGGCCATTTTCATGCACTTTTAACCATTCCATAAATCTTGTGTTTTGGGCCCCTGGAAGCATGAAAATCACTTTAAACATGCTAATTTTAGCTCTAACACTGATGATCCACCTACAAATGTGAACTGACGTTCAAAAATAAAACATTTGAAAACGGACCATTTTCCACATTTCTGAAGCATGACGTAATGGGGGGGTGTTATCTCTTTTGTCGAAAATCAGCCGTTTTTGCTCGAACATTAAATGCCTCCAAATGGTATTTATTTCACTTCCCGAGCCCCTGGAAGCATGAAAATCACTTTAAACATGCTAATTTTAGCTCTAACACTGATGATCCACCTACAAATGTGAACTGACGTTCAAAAATAAAACATTTGAAAACGGACCATTTTCCACATTTCTGAAGCATGACGTAATGGGGGGGTGTTATCTCTTTTGTCGAAAATCAGCCGTTTTTGCTCAACATTAAATGCCTCCAAATGGTATTTAATTAACTTCCCAAGCCCCTGGAAGCATGAAAATCACTTTAAACATGCTAATTTTAGCTCTAACACTGATGATCCACCTACAAATGTGAACTGACGTTCAAAAATAAAACATTTGAAAACGGACCATTTCCCACATTTCTGAAGCATGACGTAATGGGGGGGTGTTATCTCTTTTGTCGAAAATCAGCCGTTTTTGCTCGAACATTAAATGCCTCCAAATGGTATTTAAATAACTTCCCGAGCCCCTAGAAGCATGAAAATCACTTTAAACATGCTAATTTTAGCTCTAACACTGATGATCCACCTACAAATGTGAACTAACGTTCAAAAATAAAACATTTGAAAACGGACCATTTTCCACATTTCTGAAGCATGACGTAATGGGGGGGTGTTATCTCTTTTGTCGAAAATCAGCCGTTTTTGCTCGAACATTAAATGCCTCCAAATGGTATTTAATTAACTTCCCGGGGTGAAGAAACCCTTTTTGAGAACTCAGAGTGAGTAAATTGGCCATTTTCATGCACTTTTAACCATTCCATAAATCTTGTGTTTTGGGCCCCTGGAAGCATGAAAATCACTTTAAACATGCTAATTTTAGCTCTAACACTGATGATCCACCTACAAATTTGAACTGAAGTTCAAAAATAAAACATTTGAAAACGGACCATTTTCCACATTTCTGAAGCATGACGTAATGGGGGGTGTTATCTCTTTTGTCGAAAATCAGCCGTTTTTGCTCGAACATTAAATGCCTCCAAATGGTATTTATTTCACTTCCCGAGCCCCTGGAAGCATGAAAATCACTTTAAACATGCTAATTTTAGCTCTAACACTGATGATCCACCTACAAATGTGAACTGACGTTCAAAAATAAAACATTTGAAAACGGACCATTTTCCACATTTCTGAAGCATGACGTAATGGGGGGGTGTTATCTCTTTTGTCGAAAATCAGCCGTTTTTGCTCGAACATTAAATGCCTCCAAATGGTATTTATTTCACTTCCCGAGCCCCTGGAAGCATGAAAATCACTTTAAACATTCTAATTTTAGCTCTAACACTGATGATCCACCTACAAATGTGAACTGACGTTCAAAAATAAAACATTTGAAAACGGACCATTTTCCACATTTCTGAAGCATGACGTAATGGGGGGGTGTTATCTCTTTTGTCGAAAATCAGCCGTTTTTGCTCGAACATTAAATGCCTCCAAATGGTATTTAATTAACTTCCCGAGCCCCTGGAAGCATGAAAATCACTTTAAACATGCTAATTTTAGCCCCAACACTGATGATCCACCTACAAATGTGAACTGACGTTCAAAAATAAAACATTTGAAAACAGACCATTTTCCACATTTCTGAAGCATGACGTAATGGGGGGGTGTTATCTCTTTTGTCGAAAATCAGCCGTTTTTGCTCGAACATTAAATGCCTCCAAATGGTATTTAATTAACTTCCCGGGGTGAAGAAACCCTTTTTGAGAACTCAGAGTGAGTAAATTGGCCATTTTCATGCACTTTTAACCATTCCATTAATCTTGTGTTTTGGGCCCCTGGAAGCATGAAAATCACTTTAAACATGCAAATTTTAGCTCTAACACTGATGATCCACCTACAAATGTGAACTGACGTTCAAAAATAAAACATTTGAAAACTGACCATTTTCCACATTTCTGAAGCATGACGTAATGGGGGGGTGTTATCTCTTTTGTCGAAAATCAGCCATTTTTGCTCGAACATTAAATGCCTCCAAATGGTATTTAATTAACTTCCCGAGCCCCTGGAAGCATGAAAATCACTTTAAACATGCTAATTTTAGCTCTAACACTGATGATCCACCTACAAATGTGAACTGACGTTCAAAAATAAAACATTTGAAAACGGACCATTTTCCACATTTCTGAAGCATGACGTAATGGGGGGGTGTTATGTCTTTTGTCGAAAATCAGCCGTTTTTGCTCGAACATTAAATGCCTCCAAATGGTATTTAATTAACTTCCCGAGCCCCTATAAGCATGAAAACCACTTTAAACATGCTAATTTTAGCTCTAACACTGATGATCCACCTACAAATGTGAACTGACGTTCAAAAATAAAACATTTGAAAACGGACCATTTTCCACATTTCTGAAGCATGACGTAATGGGGGGGTGTTATCTCTTTTGTCGAAAATCAGCCGTTTTTGATCGAACATTAAATGCCTCCAAATGGTATTTAATTAACTTCCCGGGGTGAAGAAACCCTTTTTGAGAACTCAGAGTGAGTAAATTGGCCATTTTCATGCACTTTTAACCATTCCATAAATCTTGTGTTTTGGGCCCCTGGAAGCATGAAAATCACTTTAAACATGCTAATTTTAGCTCTAACACTGATGATCCACCTACAAATGTGAACTGACGTTCAAAAATAAAACATTTGAAAACGGACCATTTTCCACATTTCTGAAGCATGACGTAATGGGGGGGTGTTATCTCTTTTGTCGAAAATCAGCCGTTTTTGCTCGAACATTAAATGCCTCCAAATGGTATTTAAATAACTTCCCGAGCCCCTAGAAGCATGAAAATCACTTTAAACATGCTAATTTTAGCTCTAACACTGATGATCCACCTACAAATGTGAACTGACGTTCAAAAATAAAACATTTGAAAACGGACCATTTTCCACATTTCTGAAGCATGACGTAATGGGGGGGTGTTATCTCTTTTGTCGAAAATCAGCCGTTTTTGCTCGAACATTAAATGCCTCCAAATGGTATTTAATTAACTTCCCGGGGTGAAGAAACCCTTTTTGAGAACTCAGAGTGAGTAAATTGGCCATTTTCATGCACTTTTAACCATTCCATAAATCTTGTGTTTTGGGCCCCTGGAAGCATGAAAATCACTTTAAACATGCTAATTTTAGCTCTAACACTGATGATCCACCTACAAATGTGAACTGACGTTCAAAAATAAAACATTTGAAAACGGACCATTTTCCACATTTCTGAAGCATGACGTAATGGGGGGGTGTTATCTCTTTTGTCGAAAATCAGCCGTTTTTGCTCGAACATTAAATGCCTCCAAATGGTATTTATTTCACTTCCCGAGCCCCTGGAAGCATGAAAATCACTTTAAACATGCTAATTTTAGCTCTAACACTGATGATCCACCTACAAATGTGAACTGACGTTCAAAAATAAAACATTTGAAAACGGACCATTTTCCACATTTCTGAAGCATGACGTAATGGGGGGGTGTTATCTCTTTTGTCGAAAATCAGCCGTTTTTGCTCGAACATTAAATGCCTCCAAATGGCATTTAATTAACTTCCCGAGCCCCTGGAAGCATGAAAATCACTTTAAACATGCTAATTTTAGCTCTAACACTGATGATCCACCTACAAATGTGAACTGACGTTCAAAAATAAAACATTTGAAAACGGACCATTTTCCACATTTCTGAAGCATGACGTAATGGGGGGGTGTTATCTCTTTTGTCGAAAATCAGCCGTTTTTGCTCGAACATTAAATGCCTCCAAATGGTATTTAAATAACTTCCCGAGCCCCTAGAAGCATGAAAATCACTTTAAACATGCTAATTTTAGCTCTAACACTGATGATCCACCTACAAATGTGAACTAACGTTCAAAAATAAAACATTTGAAAACGGACCATTTTCCACATTTCTGAAGCATGACGTAATGGGGGGGTGTTATCTCTTTTGTCGAAAATCAGCCGTTTTTGCTCGAACATTAAATGCCTCCGAATGGTATTTAATTAACTTCCCGGGGTGAAGAAACCCTTTTTGAGAACTCAGAGTGAGTAAATTGGCCATTTTCATGCACTTTTAACCATTCCATAAATCTTGTGTTTTGGGCCCCTGGAAGCATGAAAATCACTTTAAACATGCTAATTTTAGCTCTAACACTGATGATCCACCTACAAATTTGAACTGACGTTCAAAAATAAAACATTTGAAAACGGACCATTTTCCACATTTCTGAAGCATGACGTAATGGGGGGGTGTTATCTCTTTTGTCGAAAATCAGCCGTTTTTGCTCGAACATTAAATGCCTCCAAATGGTATTTATTTCACTTCCCGAGCCCCTGGAAGCATGAAAATCACTTTAAACATGCTAATTTTAGCTCTAACACTGATGATCCACCTACAAATGTGAACTGACGTTCAAAAATAAAACAATTGAAAACGGACCATTTTCCACATTTCTGAAGCATGACGTAATGGGGGGGTGTTATCTCTTTTGTCGAAAATCAGCCGTTTTTGCTCGAACATTAAATGCCTCCAAATGGTATTTAATTAACTTCCCGAGCCCCTGGAAGCATGAAAATCACTTTAAACATGCTAATTTTAGCTCTAACACTGATGATCCACCTACAAATGTGAACTGACGTTCAAAAATAAAACATTTGAAAACGGACCATTTTCCACATTTCTGAAGCATGACGTAATGGGGGGGTGTTATCTCTTTTGTCGAAAATCAGCCGTTTTTGCTCGAGCATTAAATGCCTCCAAATGGTATTTAATTAACTTCCCGAGCCCCTGGAAGCATGAAAATCACTTTAAACATGCTAATTTTAGCTCTAACACTGATGATCCACCTATAAATTTGAACTGACGTTCAAAAATAAAACATTTGAAAACGGACCATTTTCCACATTTCTGAAGCATGACGTAATGGGGGGGTGTTATCTCTTTTGTCGAAAATCAGCCGTTTTTGCTCGAACATTAAATGCCTCCAAATGGTATTTATTTCACTTCCCGAGCCCCTGGAAGCATGAAAATCACTTTAAATATGCTAATTTTAGCTCTAACACTGATGATCCACCTACAAATGTGAACTGACGTTCAAAAATAAAACATTTGAAAACGGACCATTTTCCACATTTCTGAAGCATGACGTAATGGGGGGGTGTTATCTCTTTTGTCGAAAATCAGCCGTTTTTGCTCGAACATTAAATGCCTCCAAATGGTATTTAATTAACTTCCCGAGCCCCTGGAAGCATGAAAATCACTTTAAACATGCTAATTTTAGCTCTAACACTGATGATCCACCTACAAATGTGAACTGACGTTCAAAAATAAAACATTTGAAAACGGACCATTTTCCACATTTCTAAAGCATGACGTAATGGGGGGGTGTTATCTCTTTTGTCGAAAATCAGCCGTTTTTGCTCGAACATTAAATGCCTCCAAATGGTATTTATTTCACTTCCCGGGGTGAAGAAACCCTTTTTGAGAACTCAGAGTGAGTAAATTGGCCATTTTCATGCACTTTTAACCATTCCATTAATCTTGTGTTTTGGGCCCCTGGAAGCATGAAAATCACTTTAAACATGCTAATTTTAGCTCTAACACTGATGATCCACCTACAAATGTGAACTGACGTTCAAAAATAAAACATTTGAAAACGGACCATTTTCCACATTTCTGAAGCATGACGTAATGGGGGGGTGTTATCTCTTTTGTCGAAAATCAGCCGTTTTTGCTCGAACATTAAATGCCTCCAAATGGTATTTAAATAACTTCCCGAGCCCCTAGAAGCATGAAAATCACTTTAAACATGCTAATTTTAGCTCTAACACTGATGATCCACCTACAAATGTGAACTGACGTTCAAAAATAAAACATTTGAAAACGGACCATTTTCCACATTCCTGAAGCATGACGTAATGGGGGGGTGTTATCTCTTTTGTCGAAAATCAGCCGTTTTTGCTCGAACATTAAATGCCTCCAAATGGTATTTAATTAACTTCCCGGGGTGAAGAAACCCTTTTTGAGAACTCAGAGTGAGTAAATTGGCCATTTTCATGCACTTTTAACCATTCCATAAATCTTGTGTTTTGGGCCCCTGGAAGCATGAAAATCACTTTAAACATGCTAATTTTAGCTCTAACACTGATGATCCACCTACAAATGTGAACTGACGTTCAAAAATAAAACATTTGAAAACGGACCATTTTCCACATTTCTGAAGCATGACGTAATGGGGGGGGTGTTATCTCTTTTGTCGAAAATCAGCCGTTTTTGCTCGAACATTAAATGCCTCCAAATGGTATTTAATTAACTTCCCGGGGTGAAGAAACCCTTTTTGAGAACTCAGAGTGAGTAAATTGGCCATTTTCATGCACTTTTAACCATTCCATAAATCTTGTGTTTTGGGCCCCTGGAAGCATGAAAATCACTTTAAACATGCTAATTTTAGCTCTAACACTGATGATCCACCTACAAATGTGAACTGACGTTCAAAAATAAAACATTTGAAAACGGACCATTTTCCACATTTCTGAAGCATGACGTAATGGGGGGGTGTTATCTCTTTTGTCGAAAATCAGCCGTTTTTGCTCGAACATTAAATGCCTCCAAATGGTATTTATTTCACTTCCCGAGCCCCTGGAAGCATGAACATCACTTTAAACATGCTAATTTTAGCTCTAACACTGATGATCCACCTACAAATGTGAACTGACGTTAAAAAATAAAACATTTGAAAACGGACCATTTTCCACATTTCTGAAGCATGACGTAATGGGGGGGTGTTATCTCTTTTGTCGAAAATCAGCCGTTTTTGCTCGAACATTAAATGCCTCCAAATGGTATTTAATTAACTTCCCGAGCCCCTGGAAGCATAAAAATCACTTTAAACATGCTAATTTTAGCTCTAGCACTGATGATCCACCTACAAATGTGAACTGACGTTCAAAAATAAAACATTTGAAAACGGAGCATTTTCCACATTTCTGAAGCATGACGTAATGGGGGGGTGTTATCTCTTTTGTCGAAAATCAGCCGTTTTTGCTCGAACATTAAATGCCTCCAAATGGTATTTAATTAACTTCCCGAGCCCCTGGAAGCATGAAAATCACTTTAAACATGCTAATTTTAGCTCTAACACTGATGATCCACCTACAAATGTGAACTGACGTTCAAAAATAAAACATTTGAAAACGGACCATTTTCCACATTTCTGAAGCATGACGTAATGGGGGGGTGTTATCTCTTTTGTCGAAAATCAGCCGTTTTTGCTCGAACATTAAATGCCTCCAAATGGTATTTATTTCACTTCTCGAGCCCCTGGAAGCATGAAAATCACTTTAAACATGCTAATTTTAGCTCTAACACTGATGATCCACCTACAAATGTGAACTGACGTTCAAAAATAAAACATTTGAAAACGGACCATTTTCCACATTTCTGAAGCATGACGTAATGGGGGGGTGTTATCTCTTTTGTCGAAAATCAGCCATTTTTGCTCGAACATTAAATGCCTCCAAATGGTATTTAATTAACTTCCCGAGCCCCTGGAAGCATGAAAATCACTTTAAACATGCTAATTTTAGCTCTAACACTGATGATCCACCTACAAATGTGAACTGACGTTCAAAAATAAAACATTTGAAAACGGACCGTTTTCCACATTTCTGAAGCATGACGTAATGGGGGGGTGTTATCTCTTTTGTCGAAAATCAGCCGTTTTTGCTCGAACATTAAATGCCTCCAAATGGTATTTAATTAACTTCCCGAGCCCCTGGAAGCATGAAAATCACTTTAAACATGCTAATTTTAGCTCTAACACTGATGATCCACCTACAAATGTGAACTGACGTTCAAAAATAAAACATTTGAAAACGGACCATTTTCCACATTTCTGAAGCATGACGTAATGGGGGGGTGTTATCTCTTTTGTCGAAAATCAGCCGTTTTTGCTCGAACATTAAATGCCTCCAAATGGTATTTATTTCACTTCCCGGGGTGAAGAAACCCTTTTTGAGAACTCAGAGTGAGTAAATTGGCCATTTTCATGCACTTTTAACCATTCCATTAATCTTGTGTTTTGGGCTCCTGGAAGCATGAAAATCACTTTAAACATGCTAATTTTAGCTCTAACACTGATGATCCACCTACAAATGTGAACTGACGTTCAAAAATAAAACATTTGAAAACGGACCATTTTCCACATTTCTGAAGCATGACGTAATGGGGGGGTGTTATCTCTTTTGTCGAAAATCAGCCATTTTTGCTCGAACATTAAATGCCTCCAAATGGTATTTAATTAACTTCCCGAGCCCCTGGAAGCATGAAAATCACTTTAAACATGCTAATTTTAGCTCTAACACTGATGATCCACCTACAAATGTGAACTGACGTTCAAAAATAAAACATTTGAAAACGGACCGTTTTCCACATTTCTGAAGCATGACGTAATGGGGGGGTGTTATCTCTTTTGTCGAAAATCAGCCGTTTTTGCTCGAACATTAAATGCCTCCAAATGGTATTTAATTAACTTCCCGAGCCCCTGGAAGCATGAAAATCACTTTAAACATGCTAATTTTAGCTCTAACACTGATGATTCACCTACAAATGTGAACTGACGTTCAAAAATAAAACATTTGAAAACGGACCATTTTCCACATTTCTGAAGCATGACGTAATGGGGGGGTGTTATCTCTTTTGTCGAAAATCAGCCGTTTTTGCTCGAACATTAAATGCCTCCAAATGGTATTTATTTCACTTCCCGGGGTGAAGAAACCCTTTTTGAGAACTCAGAGTGAGTAAATTGGCCATTTTCATGCACTTTTAACCATTCCATTAATCTTGTGTTTTGGGCCCCTGGAAGCATGAAAATCACTTTAAACATGCTAATTTTAGCTCTAACACTGATGATCCACCTACAAATGTGAACTGACGTTCAAAAATAAAACATTTGAAAACGGACCATTTTCCACATTTCTGAAGCATGACGTAATGGGGGGGTGTTATCTCTTTTGTCGAAAATCAGCCGTTTTTGCTCGAACATTAAATGCCTCCAAATGGTATTTAATTAACTTCCCGAGCCCCTGGAAGCATGAAAATCACTTTAAACATGCTAATTTTAGCTCTAACACTGATGATCCACCTACAAATGTGAACTGACGTTCAAAAATAAAACATTTGAAAACGGACCATTTTCCACATTTCTGAAGCATGACGTAATGGGGGGGTGTTATCTCTTTTGTCGAAAATCAGCCGTTTTTGCTCGAACATTAAATGCCTCCAAATGGTATTTATTTCACTTCCCGGGGTGAAGAAACCCTTTTTGAGAACTCAGAGTGAGTAAATTGGCCATTTTCATGCACTTTTAACCATTCCATTAATCTTGTGTTTTCGGCCCCTGGAAGCATGAAAATCATTTTAAACATGCTAATTTTAGCTCTAACGCTGATGATCCACCTACAAATGTGAACTGACGTTCAAAAATAAAACATTTGAAAACGGACCATTTTCCACATTTCTGAAGCATGACGTAATGGGGGGGTGTTATCTCTTTTGTCGAAAATCAGCCGTTTTTGCTCGAACATTAAATGCCTCCAAATAGTATTTAATTCACTTCCCGAGCCCCTGGAAGCATGAAAATCACTTTAAACATGCTAATTTTAGCTCTAACACTGATGATCCACCTACAAATGTGAACTGACGTTCAAAAATAAAACATTTGAAAACTGACCATTTTCCACATTTCTGAAGCATGACGTAATGGGGGGGTGTTATCTCTTTTGTCGAAAATCAGCCGTTTTTGCTCGAACATTAAATGCCTCCAAATGGTATTTAATTAACTTCCCGAGCCCCTGGAAGCATGAAAATCACTTTAAACATGCTAATTTTAGCTCTAACACTGATGATTCACCTACAAATGTGAACTGACGTTCAAAAATAAAACATTTGAAAACGGACCATTTTCCACATTTCTGAAGCATGACGTAATGGGGGGGTGTTATGTCTTTTGTCGAAAATCAGCCGTTTTTGCTCGAACATTAAATGCCTCCAAATGGTATTTAATTAACTTCCCGAGCCCCTGGAAGCATGAAAATCACTTTAAACATGCTAATTTTAGCTCTAACACTGATGATCCACCTACAAATGTGAACTGACGTTCAAAAATAAAACATTTGAAAACGGACCATTTTCCACATTTCTGAAGCATGACGTAATGGGGGGGTGTTATCTCTTTTGTCGAAAATCAGCCGTTTTTGCTCGAACATTAAATGCCTCCAAATGGTATTTAATTAACTTCCCGGTGTGAAGAAACCCTTTTTGAGAACTCAGAGTGAGTAAATTGGCATTTTTCATGCACTTTTAACCATTCCATACATCTTGTGTTTTGGGCCCCTGGAAGCATGAAAATCACTTTAAACATGCTAATTTTAGCTCTAACACTGATGATCCACCTACAAATGTGAACTGACGTTCAAAAATAAAACATTTGAAAACGGACCATTTTCCACATTTCTGAAGCATGACGTAATGGGGGGGTGTTATCTCTTTTGTCGAAAATCTGCCGTTTTTGCTCGAACATTAAATGCCTCCAAATGGTATTTAATTAACTTCCCGGGGTGAAGAAACCCTTTTTGAGAACTCAGAGTGAGTAAATTGGCCATTTTCATGCACTTTTAACCATTCCATAAATCTTGTGTTTTGGGCCCCTGGAAGCATGAAAATCACTTTAAACATGCTAATTTTAGCTCTAACACTGATGATCCACCTACAAATGTGAACTGACGTTCAAAAATAAAACATTTGAAAACGGACCATTTTCCACATTTCTGAAGCATGACGTAATGGGGGGGTGTTATTTCTTTTGTCGAAAATCAGACGTTTTTGCTCGAACATTAAATGCCTCCAAATGGTATTTATTTCACTTCCCGAGCCCCTGGAAGCATGAAAATCACTTTAAACATGCTAATTTTAGCTCTAACACTGATGATCCACCTACAAATGTGAACTGACGTTCAAAAATAAAACATTTGAAAACGGACCATTTTCCACATTTCTGAAGCATGACGTAATGGGGGGGTGTTATCTCTTTTGTCGAAAATCAGCCGTTTTTGCTCGAACATTAAATGCCTCTAAATGGTATTTAATTAACTTCCCGAGCCCCTGGAAGCATGAAAATCACTTTAAACATGCTAATTTTAGCTCTAACACTGATGATCCACCTACAAATGTGAACTGACGTTCAAAAATAAAACATTTGAAAACGGACCATTTTCCATATTTCTGAAGCATGACGTAATGGGGGGGTGTTATCTCTTTTGTCGAAAATCAGCCGTTTTTGCTCGAACATTAAATGCCTCCAAATGGTATTTAATTAACTTCCCGGTGTGAAGAAACCCTTTTTGAGAACTCAGAGTGAGTAAATTGGCATTTTTCATGCACTTTTAACCATTCCATAAATCTTGTGTTTTGGGCCCCTGGAAGCATGAAAATCACTTTAAACATGCTAATTTTAGCTCTAACACTGATGATCCACCTACAAATGTGAACTGACGTTCAAAAATAAAACATTTGAAAACGGACCATTTTCCACATTTCTGAAGCATGACGTAATGGGGGGGTGTTATCTCTTTTGTCGAAAATCAGCCGTTTTTGCTCGAACATTAAATGCCTCCAAATGGTATTTAATTAACTTCCCGAGCCCCTGGAAGCATGAAAATCACTTTAAACATGCTAATTTTAGCTCTAACACTGATGATCCACCTACAAATGTGAACTGACGTTCAAAAATAAAACATTTGAAAACGGACCATTTTCCACATTTCTGAAGCATGACGTAATGGGGGGGTGTTATCTCTTTTGTCGAAAATCTGCCGTTTTTGCTCGAACATTAAATGCCTCCAAATGGTATTTAATTAACTTCCCGGGGTGAAGAAACCCTTTTTGAGAACTCAGAGTGAGTAAATTGGCCATTTTCATGCACTTTTAACCATTCCATAAATCTTGTGTTTTGGGCCCCTGGAAGCATGAAAATCACTTTAAACATGCTAATTTTAGCTCTAACACTGATGATCCACCTACAAATGTGAACTGACGTTCAAAAATAAAACATTTGAAAACGGACCATTTTCCACATTTCTGAAGCATGACGTAATGGGGGGGTGTTATTTCATTTGTCGAAAATCAGACGTTTTTGCTCGAACATTAAATGCCTCCAAATGGTATTTATTTCACTTCCCGAGCCCCTGGAAGCATGAAAATCACTTTAAACATGCTAATTTTAGCTCTAACACTGATGATCCACCTACAAATGTGAACTGACGTTCAAAAATAAAACATTTGAAAACGGACCATTTTCCACATTTCTGAAGCATGACGTAATGGGGGGGTGTTATCTCTTTTGTCGAAAATCAGCCGTTTTTGCTCAAACATTAAATGCCTCTAAATGGTATTTAATTAACTTCCCGAGCCCCTGGAAGCATGAAAATCACTTTAAACATGCTAATTTTAGCTCTAACACTGATGATCCACCTACAAATGTGAACTGACGTTCAAAAATAAAACATTTGAAAACGGACCATTTTCCACATTTCTGAAGCATGACGTAATGGGGGGGTGTTATCTCTTTTGTCGAAAATCAGCCGTTTTTGCTCGAACATTAAATGCCTCCAAATGGTATTTATTTCACTTCCCGGGGTGAAGAAACCCTTTTTGAGAACTCAGAGTGAGTAAATTGGCCATTTTCATGCACTTTTAACCATTCCATTAATCTTGTGTTTTGGGCCCCTGGAAGCCTGAAAATCACTTTAAACATGCTAATTTTAGCTCTAACACTGATGATCCACCTACAAATGTGAACTGACGTTCAAAAATAAAACATTTGAAAACGGACCATTTTCCACATTTCTGAAGCATGACGTAATGGGGGGGTGTTATCTCTTTTGTCGAAAATCAGCCGTTTTTGCTCGAACATTAAATGCCTCCAAATGGTATTTATTTCACTTCCCGAGCCCCTGGAAGCATGAAAATCACTTTAAACATGCTAATTTTAGCTCTAACACTGATGATCCACCTACAAATGTGAACTGACGTTAAAAAATAAAACATTTGAAAACGGACCATTTTCCACATTTCTGAAGCATGACGTAATGGGGGGGTGTTATCTCTTTTGTCGAAAATCAGCCGTTTTTGCTCGAACATTAAATGCCTCCAAATGGTATTTAATTAACTTCCCGAGCCCCTGGAAGCATAAAAATCACTTTAAACATGCTAATTTTAGCTCTAGCACTGATGATCCACCTACAAATGTGAACTGACGTTCAAAAATAAAACATTTGAAAACGGAGCATTTTCCACATTTCTGAAGCATGACGTAATGGGGGGGTGTTATCTCTTTTGTCGAAAATCAGCCGTTTTTGCTCGAACATTAAATGCCTCCAAATGGTATTTAATTAACTTCCCGAGCCCCTGGAAGCATGAAAATCACTTTAAACATGCTAATTTTAGCTCTAACACTGATGATCCACCTACAAATGTGAACTGACGTTCAAAAATAAAACATTTGAAAACGGACCATTTTCCACATTTCTGAAGCATGACGTAATGGGGGGGTGTTATCTCTTTTGTCGAAAATCAGCCGTTTTTGCTCGAACATTAAATGCCTCCAAATGGTATTTATTTCACTTCCCGAGCCCCTGGAAGCATGAAAATCACTTTAAACATGCTAATTTTAGCTCTAACACTGATGATCCACCTACAAATGTGAACTGACGTTCAAAAATAAAACATTTGAAAACGGACCATTTTCCACATTTCTGAAGCATGACGTAATGGGGGGGTGTTATCTCTTTTGTCGAAAATCAGCCATTTTTGCTCGAACATTAAATGCCTCCAAATGGTATTTAATTAACTTCCCGAGCCCCTGGAAGCATGAAAATCACTTTAAACATGCTAATTTTAGCTCTAACACTGATGATCCACCTACAAATGTGAACTGACGTTCAAAAATAAAACATTTGAAAACGGACCGTTTTCCACATTTCTGAAGCATGACGTAATGGGGGGGTGTTATCTCTTTTGTCGAAAAATCAGCCGTTTTTGCTCGAACATTAAATGCCTCCAAATGGTATTTAATTAACTTCCCGAGCCCCTGGAAGCATGAAAATCACTTTAAACATGCTAATTTTAGCTCTAACACTGATGATCCACCTACAAATGTGAACTGACGTTCAAAAATAAAACATTTGAAAACGGACCATTTTCCACATTTCTGAAGCATGACGTAATGGGGGGGTGTTATCTCTTTTGTCGAAAATCAGCCGTTTTTGCTCGAACATTAAATGCCTCCAAATGGTATTTATTTCACTTCCCGGGGTGAAGAAACCCTTTTTGAGAACTCAGAGTGAGTAAATTGGCCATTTTCATGCACTTTTAACCATTCCATTAATCTTGTGTTTTGGGCTCCTGGAAGCATGAAAATCACTTTAAACATGCTAATTTTAGCTCTAACACTGATGATCCACCTACAAATGTGAACTGACGTTCAAAAATAAAACATTTGAAAACGGACCATTTTCCACATTTCTGAAGCATGACGTAATGGGGGGGTGTTATCTCTTTTGTCGAAAATCAGCCATTTTTGCTCGAACATTAAATGCCTCCAAATGGTATTTAATTAACTTCCCGAGCCCCTGGAAGCATGAAAATCACTTTAAACATGCTAATTTTAGCTCTAACACTGATGATCCACCTACAAATGTGAACTGACGTTCAAAAATAAAACATTTGAAAACGGACCGTTTTCCACATTTCTGAAGCATGACGTAATGGGGGGGTGTTATCTCTTTTGTCGAAAATCAGCCGTTTTTGCTCGAACATTAAATGCCTCCAAATGGTATTTAATTAACTTCCCGAGCCCCTGGAAGCATGAAAATCACTTTAAACATGCTAATTTTAGCTCTAACACTGATGATTCACCTACAAATGTGAACTGACGTTCAAAAATAAAACATTTGAAAACGGACCATTTTCCACATTTCTGAAGCATGACGTAATGGGGGGGTGTTATCTCTTTTGTCGAAAATCAGCCGTTTTTGCTCGAACATTAAATGCCTCCAAATGGTATTTATTTCACTTCCCGGGGTGAAGAAACCCTTTTTGAGAACTCAGAGTGAGTAAATTGGCCATTTTCATGCACTTTTAACCATTCCATTAATCTTGTGTTTTGGGCCCCTGGAAGCATGAAAATCACTTTAAACATGCTAATTTTAGCTCTAACACTGATGATCCACCTACAAATGTGAACTGACGTTCAAAAATAAAACATTTGAAAACGGACCATTTTCCACATTTCTGAAGCATGACGTAATGAGGGGGTGTTATGTCTTTTGTCGAAAATCAGCCGTTTTTGCTCGAACATTAAATGCCTCCAAATGGTATTTAATTAACTTCCTGAGCCCCTGGAAGCATGAAAATCACTTTAAACATGCTAATTTTAGCTCTAACACTGATGATCCACCTACAAATGTGAACTGACGTTCAAAAATAAAACATTTGAAAACGGACCATTTTCCACATTTCTGAAGCATGACGTAATGGGGGGGTGTTATCTCTTTTGTCGAAAATCAGCCGTTTTTGCTCGAACATTAAATGCCTCCAAATGGTATTTAATTAACTTCCCGGTGTGAAGAAACCCTTTTTGAGAACTCAGAGTGAGTAAATTGGCATTTTTCATGCACTTTTAACCATTCCATAAATCTTGTGTTTTGGGCCCCTGGAAGCATGAAAATCACTTTAAACATGCTAATTTTAGCTCTAACACTGATGATCCACCTACAAATGTGAACTGACGTTCAAAAATAAAACATTTGAAAACGGACCATTTTCCACATTTCTGAAGCATGAGGTAATGGGGGGGTGTTATCTCTTTTGTCGAAAATCAGCCGTTTTTGCTCGAACACTAAATGCCTCCAAATGGTATTTAATTAACTTCCCGAGCCCCTGGAAGCATGAAAATCACTTTAAACATGCTAATTTTAGCTCTAACACTGATGATCCACCTACAAATGTGAACTGACGTTCAAAAATAAAACATTTGAAAACGGACCATTTTCCACATTTCTGAAGCATGACGTAATGGGGGGGTGTTATCTCTTTTGTCGAAAATCAGCCGTTTTTGCTCGAACATTAAATGCCTCCAAATGGTATTTATTTCACTTCCCGAGCCCCTGGAAGCATGAAAATCACTTTAAACATGCTAATTTTAGCTCTAACACTGATGATCCACCTACAAATGTGAACTGACGTTAAAAAATAAAACATTTGAAAACGGACCATTTTCCACATTTCTGAAGCATGACGTAATGGGGGGGTGTTATCTCTTTTGTCGAAAATCAGCCGTTTTTGCTCGAACATTAAATGCCTCCAAATGGTATTTAATTAACTTCCCGAGCCCCTGGAAGCATAAAAATCACTTTAAACATGCTAATTTTAGCTCTAGCACTGATGATCCACCTACAAATGTGAACTGACGTTCAAAAATAAAACATTTGAAAACGGAGCATTTTCCACATTTCTGAAGCATGACGTAATGGGGGGGTGTTATCTCTTTTGTCGAAAATCAGCCGTTTTTGCTCGAACATTAAATGCCTCCAAATGGTATTTAATTAACTTCCCGAGCCCCTGGAAGCATGAAAATCACTTTAAACATGCTAATTTTAGCTCTAACACTGATGATCCACCTACAAATGTGAACTGACGTTCAAAAATAAAACATTTGAAAACGGACCATTTTCCACATTTCTGAAGCATGACGTAATGGGGGGGTGTTATCTCTTTTGTCGAAAATCAGCCGTTTTTGCTCGAACATTAAATGCCTCCAAATGGTATTTATTTCACTTCCCGAGCCCCTGGAAGCATGAAAATCACTTTAAACATGCTAATTTTAGCTCTAACACTGATGATCCACCTACAAATGTGAACTGACGTTCAAAAATAAAACATTTGAAAACGGACCATTTTCCACATTTCTGAAGCATGACGTAATGGGGGGGTGTTATCTCTTTTGTCGAAAATCAGCCATTTTTGCTCGAACATTAAATGCCTCCAAATGGTATTTAATTAACTTCCCGAGCCCCTGGAAGCATGAAAATCACTTTAAACATGCTAATTTTAGCTCTAACACTGATGATCCACCTACAAATGTGAACTGACGTTCAAAAATAAAACATTTGAAAACGGACCGTTTTCCACATTTCTGAAGCATGACGTAATGGGGGGGTGTTATCTCTTTTGTCGAAAATCAGCCGTTTTTGCTCGAACATTAAATGCCTCCAAATGGTATTTAATTAACTTCCCGAGCCCCTGGAAGCATGAAAATCACTTTAAACATGCTAATTTTAGCTCTAACACTGATGATCCACCTACAAATGTGAACTGACGTTCAAAAATAAAACATTTGAAAACGGACCATTTTCCACATTTCTGAAGCATGACGTAATGGGGGGGTGTTATCTCTTTTGTCGAAAATCAGCCGTTTTTGCTCGAACATTAAATGCCTCCAAATGGTATTTATTTCACTTCCCGGGGTGAAGAAACCCTTTTTGAGAACTCAGAGTGAGTAAATTGGCCATTTTCATGCACTTTTAACCATTCCATTAATCTTGTGTTTTGGGCTCCTGGAAGCATGAAAATCACTTTAAACATGCTAATTTTAGCTCTAACACTGATGATCCACCTACAAATGTGAACTGACGTTCAAAAATAAAACATTTGAAAACGGACCATTTTCCACATTTCTGAAGCATGACGTAATGGGGGGGTGTTATCTCTTTTGTCGAAAATCAGCCATTTTTGCTCGAACATTAAATGCCTCCAAATGGTATTTAATTAACTTCCCGAGCCCCTGGAAGCATGAAAATCACTTTAAACATGCTAATTTTAGCTCTAACACTGATGATCCACCTACAAATGTGAACTGACGTTCAAAAATAAAACATTTGAAAACGGACCGTTTTCCACATTTCTGAAGCATGACGTAATGGGGGGGTGTTATCTCTTTTGTCGAAAATCAGCCGTTTTTGCTCGAACATTAAATGCCTCCAAATGGTATTTAATTAACTTCCCGAGCCCCTGGAAGCATGAAAATCACTTTAAACATGCTAATTTTAGCTCTAACACTGATGATTCACCTACAAATGTGAACTGACGTTCAAAAATAAAACATTTGAAAACGGACCATTTTCCACATTTCTGAAGCATGACGTAATGGGGGGGTGTTATCTCTTTTGTCGAAAATCAGCCGTTTTTGCTCGAACATTAAATGCCTCCAAATGGTATTTATTTCACTTCCCGGGGTGAAGAAACCCTTTTTGAGAACTCAGAGTGAGTAAATTGGCCATTTTCATGCACTTTTAACCATTCCATTAATCTTGTGTTTTGGGCCCCTGGAAGCATGAAAATCACTTTAAACATGCTAATTTTAGCTCTAACACTGATGATCCACCTACAAATGTGAACTGACGTTCAAAAATAAAACATTTGAAAACGGACCATTTTCCACATTTCTGAAGCATGACGTAATGGGGGGGTGTTATCTCTTTTGTCGAAAATCAGCCGTTTTTGCTCGAACATTAAATGCCTCCAAATGGTATTTAATTAACTTCCCGAGCCCCTGGAAGCATGAAAATCACTTTAAACATGCTAATTTTAGCTCTAACACTGATGATCCACCTACAAATGTGAACTGACGTTCAAAAATAAAACATTTGAAAACGGACCATTTTCCACATTTCTGAAGCATGACGTAATGGGGGGGTGTTATCTCTTTTGTCGAAAATCAGCCGTTTTTGCTCGAACATTAAATGCCTCCAAATGGTATTTATTTCACTTCCCGGGGTGAAGAAACCCTTTTTGAGAACTCAGAGTGAGTAAATTGGCCATTTTCATGCACTTTTAACCATTCCATTAATCTTGTGTTTTGGGCTCCTGGAAGCATGAAAATCACTTTAAACATGCTAATTTTAGCTCTAACACTGATGATCCACCTACAAATGTGAACTGACGTTCAAAAATAAAACATTTGAAAACGGACCATTTTCCACATTTCTGAAGCATGACGTAATGGGGGGGTGTTATCTCTTTTGTCGAAAATCAGCCATTTTTGCTCGAACATTAAATGCCTCCAAATGGTATTTAATTAACTTCCCGAGCCCCTGGAAGCATGAAAATCACTTTAAACATGCTAATTTTAGCTCTAACACTGATGATCCACCTACAAATGTGAACTGACGTTCAAAAATAAAACATTTGAAAACGGACCGTTTTCCACATTTCTGAAGCATGACGTAATGGGGGGGTGTTATCTCTTTTGTCGAAAATCAGCCGTTTTTGCTCGAACATTAAATGCCTCCAAATGGTATTTAATTAACTTCCCGAGCCCCTGGAAGCATGAAAATCACTTTAAACATGCTAATTTTAGCTCTAACACTGATGATTCACCTACAAATGTGAACTGACGTTCAAAAATAAAACATTTGAAAACGGACCATTTTCCACATTTCTGAAGCATGACGTAATGAGGGGGTGCTATGTCTTTTGTCGAAAATCAGCCGTTTTTGCTCGAACATTAAATGCCTCCAAATGGTATTTAATTAACTTCCTGAGCCCCTGGAAGCATGAAAATCACTTTAAACATGCTAATTTTAGCTCTAACACTGATGATCCACCTACAAATGTGAACTGACGTTCAAAAATAAAACATTTGAAAACGGACCATTTTCCACATTTCTGAAGCATGACGTAATGGGGGGGTGTTATCTCTTTTGTCGAAAATCAGCCGTTTTTGCTCGAACATTAAATGCCTCCAAATGGTATTTAATTAACTTCCCGGTGTGAAGAAACCCTTTTTGAGAACTCAGAGTGAGTAAATTGGCATTTTTCATGCACTTTTAACCATTCCATAAATCTTGTGTTTTGGGCCCCTGGAAGCATGAAAATCACTTTAAACATGCTAATTTTAGCTCTAACACTGATGATCCACCTACAAATGTGAACTGACGTTCAAAAATAAAACATTTGAAAACGGACCATTTTCCACATTTCTGAAGCATGAGGTAATGGGGGGGTGTTATCTCTTTTGTCGAAAATCAGCCGTTTTTGCTCGAACACTAAATGCCTCCAAATGGTATTTAATTAACTTCCCGAGCCCCTGGAAGCATGAAAATCACTTTAAACATGCTAATTTTAGCTCTAACACTGATGATCCACCTACAAATGTGAACTGACGTTCAAAAATAAAACATTTGAAAACGGACCATTTTCCACATTTCTGAAGCATGACGTAATGGGGGGGTGTTATCTCTTTTGTCGAAAATCAGCCGTTTTTGCTCGAACATTAAATGCCTCCAAATGGTATTTAATTAACTTCCCGGGGTGAAGAAACCCTTTTTGAGAACTCAGAGTGAGTAAATTGGCCATTTTCATGCACTTTTAACCATTCCATAAATCTTGTGTTTTGGGCCCCTGGAAGCATGAAAATCACTTTAAACATGCTAATTTTAGCTCTAACACTGATGATCCACCTACAAATGTGAACTGACGTTCAAAAATAAAACATTTGAAAACAGGCCATTTTCCACATTTCTGAAGCATGACGTAATGGGGGGGTGTTATCTCTTTTGTCGAAAATCAGCCGTTTTTGCTCGAACATTAAATGCCTCCAAATGGTATTTAATTAACTTCCCGAGCCCCTGGAAGCATGAAAATCACTTTAAACATGCTAATTTTAGCTCTAACACTGATGATTCACCTACAAATGTGAACTGACGTTCAAAAATAAAACATTTGAAAACGGACCATTTTCCACATTTCTGAAGCATGACGTAATGGGGGGGGTGTTATGTCTTTTGTCGAAAATCAGCCTTTTTTGCTCGAACATTAAATGCCTCCAAATGGTATTTAATTAACTTCCCGAGCCCCTGGAAGCATGAAAATCACTTTAAACATGCTAATTTTAGCTCTAACACTGATGATCCACCTACAAATGTGAACTGACGTTCAAAAATAAAACATTTGAAAACGGACCATTTTCCACATTTCTGAAGCATGACGTAATGGGGGGTGTTATCTCTTTTGTCGAAAATCAGCCGTTTTTGCTCGAACATTAAATGCCTCCAAATGGTATTTAATTAACTTCCCGGTGTGAAGAAACCCTTTTTGAGAACTCAGAGTGAGTAAATTGGCATTTTTCATGCACTTTTAACCATTCCATAAATCTTGTGTTTTGGGCCCCTGGAAGCATGAAAATCACTTTAAACATGCTAATTTTAGCTCTAACACTGATGATCCACCTACAAATGTGAACTGACGTTCAAAAATAAAACATTTGAAAACGGACCATTTTCCACATTTCTGAAGCATGACGTAATGGGGGGGTGTTATCTCTTTTGTCGAAAATCTGCCGTTTTTGCTCGAACATTAAATGCCTCCAAATGGTATTTAATTAACTTCCCGGGGTGAAGAAACCCTTTTTGAGAACTCAGAGTGAGTAAATTGGCCATTTTCATGCACTTTTAACCATTCCATAAATCTTGTGTTTTGGGCCCCTGGAAGCATGAAAATCACTTTAAACATGCTAATTTTAGCTCTAACACTGATGATCCACCTACAAATGTGAACTGACGTTCAAAAATAAAACATTTGAAAACGGACCATTTTCCACATTTCTGAAGCATGACGTAATGGGGGGGTGTTATTTCTTTTGTCGAAAATCAGACGTTTTTGCTCGAACATTAAATGCCTCCAAATGGTATTTATTTCACTTCCCGAGCCCCTGGAAGCATGAAAATCACTTTAAACATGCTAATTTTAGCTCTAACACTGATGATCCACCTACAAATGTGAACTGACGTTCAAAAATAAAACATTTGAAAACGGACCATTTTCCATATTTCTGAAGCATGACGTAATGGGGGGGTGTTATCTCTTTTGTCGAAAATCAGCCGTTTTTGCTCGAACATTAAATGCCTCCAAATGGTATTTAATTAACTTCCCGGTGTGAAGAAACCCTTTTTGAGAACTCAGAGTGAGTAAATTGGCATTTTTCATGCACTTTTAACCATTCCATAAATCTTGTGTTTTGGGCCCCTGGAAGCATGAAAATCACTTTAAACATGCTAATTTTAGCTCTAACACTGATGATCCACCTACAAATGTGAACTGACGTTCAAAAATAAAACATTTGAAAACGGACCATTTTCCACATTTCTGAAGCATGACGTAATGGGGGGGTGTTATCTCTTTTGTCGAAAATCAGCCGTTTTTGCTCGAACATTAAATGCCTCCAAATGGTATTTAATTAACTTCCCGAGCCCCTGGAAGCATGAAAATCACTTTAAACATGCTAATTTTAGCTCTAACACTGATGATCCACCTACAAATGTGAACTGACGTTCAAAAATAAAACATTTGAAAACGGACCATTTTCCACATTTCTGAAGCATGACGTAATGGGGGGGTGTTATCTCTTTTGTCGAAAATCTGCCGTTTTTGCTCGAACATTAAATGCCTCCAAATGGTATTTAATTAACTTCCCGGGGTGAAGAAACCCTTTTTGAGAACTCAGAGTGAGTAAATTGGCCATTTTCATGCACTTTTAACCATTCCATAAATCTTGTGTTTTGGGCCCCTGGAAGCATGAAAATCACTTTAAACATGCTAATTTTAGCTCTAACACTGATGATCCACCTACAAATGTGAACTGACGTTCAAAAATAAAACATTTGAAAACGGACCATTTTCCACATTTCTGAAGCATGACGTAATGGGGGGGTGTTATTTCATTTGTCGAAAATCAGACGTTTTTGCTCGAACATTAAATGCCTCCAAATGGTATTTATTTCACTTCCCGAGCCCCTGGAAGCATGAAAATCACTTTAAACATGCTAATTTTAGCTCTAACACTGATGATCCACCTACAAATGTGAACTGACGTTCAAAAATAAAACATTTGAAAACGGACCATTTTCCACATTTCTGAAGCATGACGTAATGGGGGGGTGTTATCTCTTTTGTCGAAAATCAGCCGTTTTTGCTCAAACATTAAATGCCTCTAAATGGTATTTAATTAACTTCCCGAGCCCCTGGAAGCATGAAAATCACTTTAAACATGCTAATTTTAGCTCTAACACTGATGATCCACCTACAAATGTGAACTGACATTCAAAAATAAAACATTTGAAAACGGACCATTTTCCACATTTCTGAAGCATGACGTAATGGGGGGGTGTTATCTCTTTTGTCGAAAATCAGCCGTTCTTGCTCGAACATTAAATGCCTCCAAATGGTATTTAATTAACTTCCCGAGCCCCTGGAAGCATGAAAATCACTTTAAACATGCTAATTTTAGCTCTAACACTGATGATCCACCTACAAATGTGAACTGACGTTCAAAAATAAAACATTTGAAAACGGACCATTTTCCACATTTCTGAAGCATGACGTAATGGGGGGGTGTTATCTCTTTTGTCGAAAATCAGCCGTTTTTGCTCGAACATTAAATTCCTCCAAATGGTATTTAATTAACTTCCCGAGCCCCTGGAAGCATGAAAATCACTTTAAACATGCTAATTTTAGCTCTAACACTGATGATCCACCTACAAATGTGAACTGACGTTCAAAAATAAAACATTTGAAAACGGACCATTTTCCACATTTCTGAAGCATGACGTAATGGGGGGGTGTTATCTCTTTTGTCGAAAATCAGCCGTTTTTGCTCGAACATTAAATGCCTCCAAATGGTATTTAATTAACTTCCCGGGGTGAAGAAACCCTTTTTGAGAACTCAGAGTGAGTAAATTGGCCATTTTCATGCACTTTTAACCATTCCATAAATCTTGTGTTTTGGGCCCCTGGAAGCATGAAAATCACTTTAAACATGCTAATTTTAGCTCTAACACTGATGATCCACCTACAAATGTGAACTGACGTTCAAAAATAAAACATTTGAAAACGGACCATTTTCCACATTTCTGAAGCATGACGTAATGGGGGGGTGTTATCTCTTTTGTCGAAAATCAGCCGTTTTTGCTCGAACATTAAATGCCTCCAAATGGTATTTAATTAACTTCCCGAGCCCCTGGAAGCATGAAAATCACTTTAAACATGCTAATTTTAGCTCTAACACTGATGATCCACCTACAAATGTGAACTGACGTTCAAAAATAAAACATTTGAAAACGGACCATTTTCCACATTTCTGAAGCATGACGTAATGGGGGGGTGTTATCTCTTTTGTCGAAAATCAGCCGTTTTTGCTCGAACATTAAATGCCTCCAAATGGTATTTATTTCACTTCCCGGGGTGAAGAAACCCTTTTTGAGAACTCAGAGTGAGTAAATTGGCCATTTTCATGCACTTTTAACCATTCCATTAATCTTGTGTTTTGGGCCCCTGGAAGCATGAAAATCACTTTAAACATGCTAATTTTAGCTCTAACACTGATGATCCACCTACAAATGTGAACTGACGTTCAAAAATAAAACATTTGAAAACGGACCATTTTCCACATTTCTGAAGCATGACGTAATGGGGGGGTGTTATCTCTTTTGTCGAAAATCAGCCGTTTTTGCTCGAACATTAAATGCCTCCAAATGGTATTTAATTAACTTCCCGAGCCCCTGGAAGCATGAAAATCACTTTAAACATGCTAATTTTAGCTCTAACACTGATGATCCACCTACAAATGTGAACTGACGTTCAAAAATAAAACATTTGAAAACGGACCATTTTCCACATTTCTGAAGCATGACGTAATGGGGGGGTGTTATCTCTTTTGTCGAAAATCAGCCGTTTTTGCTCGAACATTAAATGCCTCCAAATGGTATTTAATTAACTTCCCGGGGTGAAGAAACCCTTTTTGAGAACTCAGAGTGAGTAAATTGGCCATTTTCATGCACTTTTAACCATTCCATAAATCTTGTGTTTTGGGCCCCTGGAAGCATGAAAATCACTTTAAACATGCTAATTTTAGCTCTAACACTGATGATCCACCTACAAATGTGAAGTGACGTTCAAAAATGAAACATTTGAAAACGGACCATTTTCCACATTTCTGAAGCATGACGTAATGGGGGGGTGTTATCTCTTTTGTCGAAAATCAGCCGTTTTTGCTCGAACATTAAATGCCTCCAAATGGTATTTATTTCACTTCCCGGGGTGAAGAAACCCTTTTTGAGAACTCAGAGTGAGTAAATTGGCCATTTTCATGCACTTTTAACCATTCCATTAATCTTGTGTTTTGGGCCCCTGGAAGCATGAAAATCACTTTAAACATGCTAATTTTAGCTCTAACACTGATGATCCACCTACAAATGTGAACTGACGTTCAAAAATAAAACATTTGAAAACGGACCATTTTCCACATTTCTGAAGCATGACGTAATGGGGGGGTGTTATCTCTTTTGTCGAAAATCAGCCGTTTTTGCTCGAACATTAAATGCCTCCAAATGGTATTTAATTAACTTCCCGAGCCCCTGGAAGCATGAAAATCACTTTAAACATGCTAATTTTAGCTCTAACACTGATGATCCACCTACAAATGTGAACTGACGTTCAAAAATAAAACATTTGAAAACTGACCATTTTCCACATTTCTGAAGCATGACGTAATGGGGGGGTGTTATCTCTTTTGTCGAAAATCAGCCGTTTTTGCTCGAACATTAAATGCCTCCAAATGGTATTTATTTCACTTCCCGGGGTGAAGAAACCCTTTTTGAGAACTCAGAGTGAGTAAATTGGCCATTTTCATGCACTTTTAACCATTCCATTAATCTTGTGTTTTGGGCTCCTGGAAGCATGAAAATCACTTTAAACATGCTAATTTTAGCTCTAACACTGATGATCCACCTACAAATGTGAACTGACGTTCAAAAATAAAACATTTGAAAACGGACCATTTTCCACATTTCTGAAGCATGACGTAATGGGGGGGTGTTATCTCTTTTGTCGAAAATCAGCCGTTTTTGCTCGAACATTAAATGCCTCCAAATGGTATTTATTTCACTTCCCGAGCCCCTGGAAGCATGAAAATCACTTTAAACATGCTAATTTTAGCTCTAACACTGATGATCCACCTACAAATGTGAACTGACGTTCAAAAATAAAACATTTGAAAACGGACCGTTTTCCACATTTCTGAAGCATGACGTAATGGGGGGGTGTTATCTCTTTTGTCGAAAATCAGCCATTTTTGCTCGAACATTAAATGCCTCCAAATGGTATTTAATTAACTTCCCGAGCCCCTGGAAGCATGAAAATCACTTTAAACATGCTAATTTTAGCTCTAACACTGATGATCCACCTACAAATGTGAACTGACGTTCAAAAATAAAACATTTGAAAACGGACCATTTTCCACATTTCTGAAGCATGACGTAATGGGGGGGTGTTATCTCTTTTGTCGAAAATCAGCCGTTTTTGCTCGAACATTAAATGCCTCCAAATGGTATTTATTTCACTTCCCGGGGTGAAGAAACCCTTTTTGAGAACTCAGAGTGAGTAAATTGGCCATTTTCATGCACTTTTAACCATTCCATTAATCTTGTGTTTTGGGCTCCTGGAAGCATGAAAATCACTTTAAACATGCTAATTTTAGCTCTAACACTGATGATCCACCTACAAATGTGAACTGACGTTCAAAAATAAAACATTTGAAAACGGACCATTTTCCACATTTCTGAAGCATGACGTAATGGGGGGGTGTTATCTCTTTTGTCGAAAATCAGCCATTTTTGCTCGAACATTAAATGCCTCCAAATGGTATTTAATTAACTTCCCGAGCCCCTGGAAGCATGAAAATCACTTTAAACATGCTAATTTTAGCTCTAACACTGATGATCCACCTACAAATGTGAACTGACGTTCAAAAATAAAACATTTGAAAACGGACCGTTTTCCACATTTCTGAAGCATGACGTAATGGGGGGGTGTTATCTCTTTTGTCGAAAATCAGCCGTTTTTGCTCGAACATTAAATGCCTCCAAATGGTATTTAATTAACTTCCCGAGCCCCTGGAAGCATGAAAATCACTTTAAACATGCTAATTTTAGCTCTAACACTGATGATTCACCTACAAATGTGAACTGACGTTCAAAAATAAAACATTTGAAAACGGACCATTTTCCACATTTCTGAAGCATGACGTAATGGGGGGGTGTTATCTCTTTTGTCGAAAATCAGCCGTTTTTGCTCGAACATTAAATGCCTCCAAATGGTATTTATTTCACTTCCCGGGGTGAAGAAACCCTTTTTGAGAACTCAGAGTGAGTAAATTGGCCATTTTCATGCACTTTTAACCATTCCATTATTCTTGTGTTTTGGGCCCCTGGAAGCATGAAAATCACTTTAAACATGCTAATTTTAGCTCTAACACTAATGATCCACCTACAAATGTGAACTGACGTTCAAAAATAAAACATTTGAAAACGGACCATTTTCCACATTTCTGAAGCATGACGTAATGGGGGGTGTTATCTCTTTTGTCGAAAATCAGCCGTTTTTGCTCGAACATTAAATGCCTCCAAATGGTATTTAATTAACTTCCCGAGCCCCTGGAAGCATGAAAATCACTTTAAACATGCTAATTTTAGCTCTAACACTGATGATCCACCTACAAATGTGAACTGACGTTCAAAAATAAAACATTTGAAAACGGACCATTTTCCACATTTCTGAAGCATGACGTAATGGGGGGGTGTTATCTCTTTTGTCGAAAATCAGCCGTTTTTGCTCGAACATTAAATGCCTCCAAATGGTATTTATTTCACTTCCCGGGGTGAAGAAACCCTTTTTGAGAACTCAGAGTGAGTAAATTGGCCATTTTCATGCACTTTTAACCATTCCATTAATCTTGTGTTTTGGGCTCCTGGAAGCATGAAAATCACTTTAAACATGCTAATTTTAGCTCTAACACTGATGATCCACCTACAAATGTGAACTGACGTTCAAAAATAAAACATTTGAAAACGGACCATTTTCCACATTTCTGAAGCATGACGTAATGGGGGGGTGTTATCTCTTTTGTCGAAAATCAGCCATTTTTGCTCGAACATTAAATACCTCCAAATGGTATTTAATTAACTTCCCGAGCCCCTGGAAGCATGAAAATCACTTTAAACATGCTAATTTTAGCTCTAACACTGATGATCCACCTACAAATGTGAACTGACGTTCAAAAATAAAACATTTGAAAACGGACCGTTTTCCACATTTCTGAAGCATGACGTAATGGGGGGGTGTTATCTCTTTTGTCGAAAATCAGCCGTTTTTGCTCGAACATTAAATGCCTCCAAATGGTATTTAATTAACTTCCCGAGCCCCTGGAAGCATGAAAATCACTTTAAACATGCTAATTTTAGCTCTAACACTGA
The DNA here is from genome assembly GCF_964263255.1 of Lissotriton vulgaris. Taxonomy (NCBI): domain Eukaryota; kingdom Metazoa; phylum Chordata; class Amphibia; order Caudata; family Salamandridae; genus Lissotriton; species Lissotriton vulgaris. The sequence goes on along the minus strand of NW_028254707.1, from coordinate 267,533 downwards.
TGATTCACCTACAAATGTGAACTGACGTTCAAAAATAAAACATTTGAAAACGGACCATTTTCCACATTTCTGAAGCATGACGTAATGGGGGGGTGTTATCTCTTTTGTCGAAAATCAGCCGTTTTTGCTCGAACATTAAATGCCTCTAAATGGTATTTAATTAACTTCCCGAGCCCCTGGAAGCATGAAAATCACTTTAAACATGCTAATTTTAGCTCTAACACTGATGATCCACCTACAAATGTGAACTGACGTTCAAAAATAAAACATTTGAAAACGGACCATTTTCCATATTTCTGAAGCATGACGTAATGGGGGGGTGTTATCTCTTTTGTCGAAAATCAGCCGTTTTTGCTCGAACATTAAATGCCTCCAAATGGTATTTAATTAACTTCCCGGTGTGAAGAAACCCTTTTTGAGAACTCAGAGTGAGTAAATTGGCATTTTTCATGCACTTTTAACCATTCCATAAATCTTGTGTTTTGGGCCCCTGGAAGCATGAAAATCACTTTAAACATGCTAATTTTAGCTCTAACACTGATGATCCACCTACAAATGTGAACTGACGTTCAAAAATAAAACATTTGAAAACGGACCATTTTCCACATTTCTGAAGCATGACGTAATGGGGGGGTGTTATCTCTTTTGTCGAAAATCAGCCGTTTTAGCTCGAACATCAAATGCCTCCAAATGGTATTTAATTAACTTCCCGAGCCCCTGGAAGCATGAAAATCACTTTAAACATGCTAATTTTAGCTCTAACACTGATGATCCACCTACAAATGTGAACTGACGTTCAAAAATAAAACATTTGAAAACGGACCATTTTCCACATTTCTGAAGCATGACGTAATGGGGGGGTGTTATCTCTTTTGTCGAAAATCTGCCGTTTTTGCTCGAACATTAAATGCCTCCAAATGGTATTTAATTAACTTCCCGGGGTGAAGAAACCCTTTTTGAGAACTCAGAGTGAGTAAATTGGCCATTTTCATGCACTTTTAACCATTCCATAAATCTTGTGTTTTGGGCCCCTGGAAGCATGAAAATCACTTTAAACATGTTAATTTTAGCTCTAACACTGATGATCCACCTACAAATGTGAACTGACGTTCAAAAATAAAACATTTGAAAACGGACCATTTTCCACATTTCTGAAGCATGACGTAATGGGGGGGTGTTATTTCATTTGTCGAAAATCAGACGTTTTTGCTCGAACATTAAATGCCTCCAAATGGTATTTATTTCACTTCCCGAGCCCCTGGAAGCATGAAAATCACTTTAAACATGCTAATTTTAGCTCTAACACTGATGATCCACCTACAAATGTGAACTGACGTTCAAAAATAAAACATTTGAAAACGGACCATTTTCCACATTTCTGAAGCATGACGTAATGGGGGGGTGTTATCTCTTTTGTCGAAAATCAGCCGTTTTTGCTCAAACATTAAATGCCTCTAAATGGTATTTAATTAACTTCCCGAGCCCCTGGAAGCATGAAAATCACTTTAAACATGCTAATTTTAGCTCTAACACTGATGATCCACCTACAAATGTGAACTGACGTTCAAAAATAAAACATTTGAAAACGGACCATTTTCCACATTTCTGAAGCATGACGTAATGGGGGGGTGTTATCTCTTTTGTCGAAAATCAGCCGTTTTTGCTCGAACATTAAATGCCTCCAAATGGTATTTAATTAACTTCCCGGGGTGAAGAAACCCTTTTTGAGAACTCAGAGTGAGTAAATTGGCCATTTTCATGCACTTTTAACCATTCCATAAATCTTGTGTTTTGGGCCCCTGGAAGCATGAAAATCACTTTAAACATGCTAATTTTAGCTCTAACACTGATGATCCACCTACAAATGTGAACTGACGTTCAAAAATAAAACATTTGAAAACGGACCATTTTCCACATTTCTGAAGCATGACGTAATGGGGGGGTGTTATCTCTTTTGTCGAAAATCAGCCGTTTTTGCTCGAACATTAAATGCCTCCAAATGGTATTTAATTAACTTCCCGAGCCCCTGGAAGCATGAAAATCACTTTAAACATGCTAATTTTAGCTCTAACACTGATGATCCACCTACAAATGTGAACTGACGTTCAAAAATAAAACATTTGAAAACGGACCATTTTCCACATTTCTGAAGCATGACGTAATGGGGGGGTGTTATCTCTTTTGTCGAAAATCAGCCGTTTTTGCTCGAACATTAAATGCCTCCAAATGGTATTTATTTCACTTCCCGGGGTGAAGAAACCCTTTTTGAGAACTCAGAGTGAGTAAATTGGCCATTTTCATGCACTTTTAACCATTCCATTAATCTTGTGTTTTGGGCCCCTGGAAGCATGAAAATCACTTTAAACATGCTAATTTTAGCTCTAACACTGATGATCCACCTACAAATGTGAACTGACGTTCAAAAATAAAACATTTGAAAACGGACCATTTTCCACATTTCTGAAGCATGACGTAATGGGGGGGTGTTATCTCTTTTGTCGAAAATCAGCCGTTTTTGCTCGAACATTAAATGCCTCCAAATGGTATTTAATTAACTTCCCGAGCCCCTGGAAGCATGAAAATCACTTTAAACATGCTAATTTTAGCTCTAACACTGATGATCCACCTACAAATGTGAACTGACGTTCAAAAATAAAACATTTGAAAACTGACCATTTTCCACATTTCTGAAGCATGACGTAATGGGGGGGTGTTATCTCTTTTGTCGAAAATCAGCCGTTTTTGCTCGAACATTAAATGCCTCCAAATGGTATTTAATTAACTTCCCGGGGTGAAGAAACCCTTTTTGAGAACTCAGAGTGAGTAAATTGGCCATTTTCATGCACTTTTAACCATTCCATAAATCTTGTGTTTTGGGCCCCTGGAAGCATGAAAATCACTTTAAACATGCTAATTTTAGCTCTAACACTGATGATCCACCTACAAATGTGAAGTGACGTTCAAAAATGAAACATTTGAAAACGGACCATTTTCCACATTTCTGAAGCATGACGTAATGGGGGGGTGTTATCTCTTTTGTCGAAAATCAGCCGTTTTTGCTCGAACATTAAATGCCTCCAAATGGTATTTATTTCACTTCCCGGGGTGAAGAAACCCTTTTTGAGAACTCAGAGTGAGTAAATTGGCCATTTTCATGCACTTTTAACCATTCCATTAATCTTGTGTTTTGGGCCCCTGGAAGCATGAAAATCACTTTAAACATGCTAATTTTAGCTCTAACACTGATGATCCACCTACAAATGTGAACTGACGTTCAAAAATAAAACATTTGAAAACGGACCATTTTCCACATTTCTGAAGCATGACGTAATGGGGGGGTGTTATCTCTTTTGTCGAAAATCAGCCGTTTTTGCTCGAACATTAAATGCCTCCAAATGGTATTTAATTAACTTCCCGAGCCCCTGGAAGCATGAAAATCACTTTAAACATGCTAATTTTAGCTCTAACACTGATGATCCACCTACAAATGTGAACTGACGTTCAAAAATAAAACATTTGAAAACTGACCATTTTCCACATTTCTGAAGCATGACGTAATGGGGGGGTGTTATCTCTTTTGTCGAAAATCAGCCGTTTTTGCTCGAACATTAAATGCCTCCAAATGGTATTTATTTCACTTCCCGGGGTGAAGAAACCCTTTTTGAGAACTCAGAGTGAGTAAATTGGCCATTTTCATGCACTTTTAACCATTCCATTAATCTTGTGTTTTGGGCTCCTGGAAGCATGAAAATCACTTTAAACATGCTAATTTTAGCTCTAACACTGATGATCCACCTACAAATGTGAACTGACGTTCAAAAATAAAACATTTGAAAACGGACCATTTTCCACATTTCTGAAGCATGACGTAATGGGGGGGTGTTATCTCTTTTGTCGAAAATCAGCCATTTTTGCTCGAACATTAAATGCCTCCAAATGGTATTTAATTAACTTCCCGAGCCCCTGGAAGCATGAAAATCACTTTAAACATGCTAATTTTAGCTCTAACACTGATGATCCACCTACAAATGTGAACTGACGTTCAAAAATAAAACATTTGAAAACGGACCGTTTTCCACATTTCTGAAGCATGACGTAATGGGGGGGTGTTATCTCTTTTGTCGAAAATCAGCCGTTTTTGCTCGAACATTAAATGCCTCCAAATGGTATTTAATGAACTTCCCGAGCCCCTGGAAGCATGAAAATCACTTTAAACATGCTAATTTTAGCTCTAACACTGATGATCCACCTACAAATGTGAACTGACGTTCAAAAATAAAACATTTGAAAACGGACCATTTTCCACATTTCTGAAGCATGACGTAATGGGGGGGTGTTATCTCTTTTGTCGAAAATCAGCCGTTTTTGCTCGAACATTAAATGCCTCCAAATGGTATTTATTTCACTTCCCGAGCCCCTGGAAGCATGAAAATCACTTTAAACATGCTAATTTTAGCTCTAACACTGATGATCCACCTACAAATGTGAACTGACGTTAAAAAATAAAACATTTGAAAACGGACCATTTTCCACATTTCTGAAGCATGACGTAATGGGGGGGTGTTATCTCTTTTGTCGAAAATCAGCCGTTTTTGCTCGAACATTAAATGCCTCCAAATGGTATTTAATTAACTTCCCGAGCCCCTGGAAGCATAAAAATCACTTTAAACATGCTAATTTTAGCTCTAGCACTGATGATCCACCTACAAATGTGAACTGACGTTCAAAAATAAAACATTTGAAAACGGAGCATTTTCCACATTTCTGAAGCATGACGTAATGGGGGGGTGTTATCTCTTTTGTCGAAAATCAGCCGTTTTTGCTCGAACATTAAATGCCTCCAAATGGTATTTAATTAACTTCCCGAGCCCCTGGAAGCATGAAAATCACTTTAAACATGCTAATTTTAGCTCTAACACTGATGATCCACCTACAAATGTGAACTGACGTTCAAAAATAAAACATTTGAAAACGGACCATTTTCCACATTTCTGAAGCATGACGTAATGGGGGGGTGTTATCTCTTTTGTCGAAAATCAGCCGTTTTTGCTCGAACATTAAATGCCTCCAAATGGTATTTATTTCACTTCCCGAGCCCCTGGAAGCATGAAAATCACTTTAAACATGCTAATTTTAGCTCTAACACTGATGATCCACCTACAAATGTGAACTGACGTTCAAAAATAAAACATTTGAAAACGGACCATTTTCCACATTTCTGAAGCATGACGTAATGGGGGGGTGTTATCTCTTTTGTCGAAAATCAGCCATTTTTGCTCGAACATTAAATGCCTCCAAATGGTATTTAATTAACTTCCCGAGCCCCTGGAAGCATGAAAATCACTTTAAACATGCTAATTTTAGCTCTAACACTGATGATCCACCTACAAATGTGAACTGACGTTCAAAAATAAAACATTTGAAAACGGACCGTTTTCCACATTTCTGAAGCATGACGTAATGGGGGGGTGTTATCTCTTTTGTCGAAAAATCAGCCGTTTTTGCTCGAACATTAAATGCCTCCAAATGGTATTTAATTAACTTCCCGAGCCCCTGGAAGCATGAAAATCACTTTAAACATGCTAATTTTAGCTCTAACACTGATGATCCACCTACAAATGTGAACTGACGTTCAAAAATAAAACATTTGAAAACGGACCATTTTCCACATTTCTGAAGCATGACGTAATGGGGGGGTGTTATCTCTTTTGTCGAAAATCAGCCGTTTTTGCTCGAACATTAAATGCCTCCAAATGGTATTTATTTCACTTCCCGGGGTGAAGAAACCCTTTTTGAGAACTCAGAGTGAGTAAATTGGCCATTTTCATGCACTTTTAACCATTCCATTAATCTTGTGTTTTGGGCTCCTGGAAGCATGAAAATCACTTTAAACATGCTAATTTTAGCTCTAACACTGATGATCCACCTACAAATGTGAACTGACGTTCAAAAATAAAACATTTGAAAACGGACCATTTTCCACATTTCTGAAGCATGACGTAATGGGGGGGTGTTATCTCTTTTGTCGAAAATCAGCCATTTTTGCTCGAACATTAAATGCCTCCAAATGGTATTTAATTAACTTCCCGAGCCCCTGGAAGCATGAAAATCACTTTAAACATGCTAATTTTAGCTCTAACACTGATGATCCACCTACAAATGTGAACTGACGTTCAAAAATAAAACATTTGAAAACGGACCGTTTTCCACATTTCTGAAGCATGACGTAATGGGGGGGTGTTATCTCTTTTGTCGAAAATCAGCCGTTTTTGCTCGAACATTAAATGCCTCCAAATGGTATTTAATTAACTTCCCGAGCCCCTGGAAGCATGAAAATCACTTTAAACATGCTAATTTTAGCTCTAACACTGATGATTCACCTACAAATGTGAACTGACGTTCAAAAATAAAACATTTGAAAACGGACCATTTTCCACATTTCTGAAGCATGACGTAATGGGGGGGTGTTATCTCTTTTGTCGAAAATCAGCCGTTTTTGCTCGAACATTAAATGCCTCCAAATGGTATTTATTTCACTTCCCGGGGTGAAGAAACCCTTTTTGAGAACTCAGAGTGAGTAAATTGGCCATTTTCATGCACTTTTAACCATTCCATTAATCTTGTGTTTTGGGCCCCTGGAAGCATGAAAATCACTTTAAACATGCTAATTTTAGCTCTAACACTGATGATCCACCTACAAATGTGAACTGACGTTCAAAAATAAAACATTTGAAAACGGACCATTTTCCACATTTCTGAAGCATGACGTAATGAGGGGGTGTTATGTCTTTTGTCGAAAATCAGCCGTTTTTGCTCGAACATTAAATGCCTCCAAATGGTATTTAATTAACTTCCTGAGCCCCTGGAAGCATGAAAATCACTTTAAACATGCTAATTTTAGCTCTAACACTGATGATCCACCTACAAATGTGAACTGACGTTCAAAAATAAAACATTTGAAAACGGACCATTTTCCACATTTCTGAAGCATGACGTAATGGGGGGGTGTTATCTCTTTTGTCGAAAATCAGCCGTTTTTGCTCGAACATTAAATGCCTCCAAATGGTATTTAATTAACTTCCCGGTGTGAAGAAACCCTTTTTGAGAACTCAGAGTGAGTAAATTGGCATTTTTCATGCACTTTTAACCATTCCATAAATCTTGTGTTTTGGGCCCCTGGAAGCATGAAAATCACTTTAAACATGCTAATTTTAGCTCTAACACTGATGATCCACCTACAAATGTGAACTGACGTTCAAAAATAAAACATTTGAAAACGGACCATTTTCCACATTTCTGAAGCATGAGGTAATGGGGGGGTGTTATCTCTTTTGTCGAAAATCAGCCGTTTTTGCTCGAACACTAAATGCCTCCAAATGGTATTTAATTAACTTCCCGAGCCCCTGGAAGCATGAAAATCACTTTAAACATGCTAATTTTAGCTCTAACACTGATGATCCACCTACAAATGTGAACTGACGTTCAAAAATAAAACATTTGAAAACGGACCATTTTCCACATTTCTGAAGCATGACGTAATGGGGGGGTGTTATCTCTTTTGTCGAAAATCAGCCGTTTTTGCTCGAACATTAAATGCCTCCAAATGGTATTTATTTCACTTCCCGAGCCCCTGGAAGCATGAAAATCACTTTAAACATGCTAATTTTAGCTCTAACACTGATGATCCACCTACAAATGTGAACTGACGTTAAAAAATAAAACATTTGAAAACGGACCATTTTCCACATTTCTGAAGCATGACGTAATGGGGGGGTGTTATCTCTTTTGTCGAAAATCAGCCGTTTTTGCTCGAACATTAAATGCCTCCAAATGGTATTTAATTAACTTCCCGAGCCCCTGGAAGCATAAAAATCACTTTAAACATGCTAATTTTAGCTCTAGCACTGATGATCCACCTACAAATGTGAACTGACGTTCAAAAATAAAACATTTGAAAACGGAGCATTTTCCACATTTCTGAAGCATGACGTAATGGGGGGGTGTTATCTCTTTTGTCGAAAATCAGCCGTTTTTGCTCGAACATTAAATGCCTCCAAATGGTATTTAATTAACTTCCCGAGCCCCTGGAAGCATGAAAATCACTTTAAACATGCTAATTTTAGCTCTAACACTGATGATCCACCTACAAATGTGAACTGACGTTCAAAAATAAAACATTTGAAAACGGACCATTTTCCACATTTCTGAAGCATGACGTAATGGGGGGGTGTTATCTCTTTTGTCGAAAATCAGCCGTTTTTGCTCGAACATTAAATGCCTCCAAATGGTATTTATTTCACTTCCCGAGCCCCTGGAAGCATGAAAATCACTTTAAACATGCTAATTTTAGCTCTAACACTGATGATCCACCTACAAATGTGAACTGACGTTCAAAAATAAAACATTTGAAAACGGACCATTTTCCACATTTCTGAAGCATGACGTAATGGGGGGGTGTTATCTCTTTTGTCGAAAATCAGCCATTTTTGCTCGAACATTAAATGCCTCCAAATGGTATTTAATTAACTTCCCGAGCCCCTGGAAGCATGAAAATCACTTTAAACATGCTAATTTTAGCTCTAACACTGATGATCCACCTACAAATGTGAACTGACGTTCAAAAATAAAACATTTGAAAACGGACCGTTTTCCACATTTCTGAAGCATGACGTAATGGGGGGGTGTTATCTCTTTTGTCGAAAATCAGCCGTTTTTGCTCGAACATTAAATGCCTCCAAATGGTATTTAATTAACTTCCCGAGCCCCTGGAAGCATGAAAATCACTTTAAACATGCTAATTTTAGCTCTAACACTGATGATCCACCTACAAATGTGAACTGACGTTCAAAAATAAAACATTTGAAAACGGACCATTTTCCACATTTCTGAAGCATGACGTAATGGGGGGGTGTTATCTCTTTTGTCGAAAATCAGCCGTTTTTGCTCGAACATTAAATGCCTCCAAATGGTATTTATTTCACTTCCCGGGGTGAAGAAACCCTTTTTGAGAACTCAGAGTGAGTAAATTGGCCATTTTCATGCACTTTTAACCATTCCATTAATCTTGTGTTTTGGGCTCCTGGAAGCATGAAAATCACTTTAAACATGCTAATTTTAGCTCTAACACTGATGATCCACCTACAAATGTGAACTGACGTTCAAAAATAAAACATTTGAAAACGGACCGTTTTCCACATTTCTGAAGCATGACGTAATGGGGGGGTGTTATCTCTTTTGTCGAAAATCAGCCGTTTTTGCTCGAACATTAAATGCCTCCAAATGGTATTTAATTAACTTCCCGAGCCCCTGGAAGCATGAAAATCACTTTAAACATGCTAATTTTAGCTCTAACACTGATGATTCACCTACAAATGTGAACTGACGTTCAAAAATAAAACATTTGAAAACGGACCATTTTCCACATTTCTGAAGCATGACGTAATGGGGGGGTGTTATCTCTTTTGTCGAAAATCAGCCGTTTTTGCTCGAACATTAAATGCCTCCAAATGGTATTTATTTCACTTCCCGGGGTGAAGAAACCCTTTTTGAGAACTCAGAGTGAGTAAATTGGCCATTTTCATGCACTTTTAACCATTCCATTAATCTTGTGTTTTGGGCCCCTGGAAGCATGAAAATCACTTTAAACATGCTAATTTTAGCTCTAACACTGATGATCCACCTACAAATGTGAACTGACGTTCAAAAATAAAACATTTGAAAACGGACCATTTTCCACATTTCTGAAGCATGACGTAATGGGGGGGTGTTATCTCTTTTGTCGAAAATCAGCCGTTTTTGCTCGAACATTAAATGCCTCCAAATGGTATTTAATTAACTTCCCGAGCCCCTGGAAGCATGAAAATCACTTTAAACATGCTAATTTTAGCTCTAACACTGATGATCCACCTACAAATGTGAACTGACGTTCAAAAATAAAACATTTGAAAACGGACCATTTTCCACATTTCTGAAGCATGACGTAATGGGGGGTGTTATCTCTTTTGTCGAAAATCAGCCGTTTTTGCTCGAACATTAAATGCCTCCAAATGGTATTTATTTCACTTCCCGGGGTGAAGAAACCCTTTTTGAGAACTCAGAGTGAGTAAATTGGCCATTTTCATGCACTTTTAACCATTCCATTAATCTTGTGTTTTGGGCTCCTGGAAGCATGAAAATCACTTTAAACATGCTAATTTTAGCTCTAACACTGATGATCCACCTACAAATGTGAACTGACGTTCAAAAATAAAACATTTGAAAACGGACCATTTTCCACATTTCTGAAGCATGACGTAATGGGGGGGTGTTATCTCTTTTGTCGAAAATCAGCCATTTTTGCTCGAACATTAAATGCCTCCAAATGGTATTTAATTAACTTCCCGAGCCCCTGGAAGCATGAAAATCACTTTAAACATGCTAATTTTAGCTCTAACACTGATGATCCACCTACAAATGTGAACTGACGTTCAAAAATAAAACATTTGAAAACGGACCGTTTTCCACATTTCTGAAGCATGACGTAATGGGGGGGTGTTATCTCTTTTGTCGAAAATCAGCCGTTTTTGCTCGAACATTAAATGCCTCCAAATGGTATTTAATTAACTTCCCGAGCCCCTGGAAGCATGAAAATCACTTTAAACATGCTAATTTTAGCTCTAACACTGATGATTCACCTACAAATGTGAACTGACGTTCAAAAATAAAACATTTGAAAACGGACCATTTTCCACATTTCTGAAGCATGACGTAATGAGGGGGTGTTATGTCTTTTGTCGAAAATCAGCCGTTTTTGCTCGAACATTAAATGCCTCCAAATGGTATTTAATTAACTTCCTGAGCCCCTGGAAGCATGAAAATCACTTTAAACATGCTAATTTTAGCTCTAACACTGATGATCCACCTACAAATGTGAACTGACGTTCAAAAATAAAACATTTGAAAACGGACCATTTTCCACATTTCTGAAGCATGACGTAATGGGGGGGTGTTATCTCTTTTGTCGAAAATCAGCCGTTTTTGCTCGAACATTAAATGCCTCCAAATGGTATTTAATTAACTTCCCGGTGTGAAGAAACCCTTTTTGAGAACTCAGAGTGAGTAAATTGGCATTTTTCATGCACTTTTAACCATTCCATAAATCTTGTGTTTTGGGCCCCTGGAAGCATGAAAATCACTTTAAACATGCTAATTTTAGCTCTAACACTGATGATCCACCTACAAATGTGAACTGACGTTCAAAAATAAAACATTTGAAAACGGACCATTTTCCACATTTCTGAAGCATGAGGTAATGGGGGGGTGTTATCTCTTTTGTCGAAAATCAGCCGTTTTTGCTCGAACACTAAATGCCTCCAAATGGTATTTAATTAACTTCCCGAGCCCCTGGAAGCATGAAAATCACTTTAAACATGCTAATTTTAGCTCTAACACTGATGATCCACCTACAAATGTGAACTGACGTTCAAAAATAAAACATTTGAAAACGGACCATTTTCCACATTTCTGAAGCATGACGTAATGGGGGGGTGTTATCTCTTTTGTCGAAAATCAGCCGTTTTTGCTCGAACATTAAATGCCTCCAAATGGTATTTAATTAACTTCCCGGGGTGAAGAAACCCTTTTTGAGAACTCAGAGTGAGTAAATTGGCCATTTTCATGCACTTTTAACCATTCCATAAATCTTGTGTTTTGGGCCCCTGGAAGCATGAAAATCACTTTAAACATGCTAATTTTAGCTCTAACACTGATGATCCACCTACAAATGTGAACTGACGTTCAAAAATAAAACATTTGAAAACAGGCCATTTTCCACATTTCTGAAGCATGACGTAATGGGGGGGTGTTATCTCTTTTGTCGAAAATCAGCCGTTTTTGCTCGAACATTAAATGCCTCCAAATGGTATTTAATTAACTTCCCGAGCCCCTGGAAGCATGAAAATCACTTTAAACATGCTAATTTTAGCTCTAACACTGATGATTCACCTACAAATGTGAACTGACGTTCAAAAATAAAACATTTGAAAACGGACCATTTTCCACATTTCTGAAGCATGACGTAATGGGGGGGGTGTTATGTCTTTTGTCGAAAATCAGCCTTTTTTGCTCGAACATTAAATGCCTCCAAATGGTATTTAATTAACTTCCCGAGCCCCTGGAAGCATGAAAATCACTTTAAACATGCTAATTTTAGCTCTAACACTGATGATCCACCTACAAATGTGAACTGACGTTCAAAAATAAAACATTTGAAAACGGACCATTTTCCACATTTCTGAAGCATGACGTAATGGGGGGTGTTATCTCTTTTGTCGAAAATCAGCCGTTTTTGCTCGAACATTAAATGCCTCCAAATGGTATTTAATTAACTTCCCGGTGTGAAGAAACCCTTTTTGAGAACTCAGAGTGAGTAAATTGGCATTTTTCATGCACTTTTAACCATTCCATAAATCTTGTGTTTTGGGCCCCTGGAAGCATGAAAATCACTTTAAACATGCTAATTTTAGCTCTAACACTGATGATCCACCTACAAATGTGAACTGACGTTCAAAAATAAAACATTTGAAAACGGACCATTTTCCACATTTCTGAAGCATGACGTAATGGGGGGGTGTTATCTCTTTTGTCGAAAATCTGCCGTTTTTGCTCGAACATTAAATGCCTCCAAATGGTATTTAATTAACTTCCCGGGGTGAAGAAACCCTTTTTGAGAACTCAGAGTGAGTAAATTGGCCATTTTCATGCACTTTTAACCATTCCATAAATCTTGTGTTTTGGGCCCCTGGAAGCATGAAAATCACTTTAAACATGCTAATTTTAGCTCTAACACTGATGATCCACCTACAAATGTGAACTGACGTTCAAAAATAAAACATTTGAAAACGGACCATTTTCCACATTTCTGAAGCATGACGTAATGGGGGGGTGTTATTTCTTTTGTCGAAAATCAGACGTTTTTGCTCGAACATTAAATGCCTCCAAATGGTATTTATTTCACTTCCCGAGCCCCTGGAAGCATGAAAATCACTTTAAACATGCTAATTTTAGCTCTAACACTGATGATCCACCTACAAATGTGAACTGACGTTCAAAAATAAAACATTTGAAAACGGACCATTTTCCACATTTCTGAAGCATGACGTAATGGGGGGGTGTTATCTCTTTTGTCGAAAATCAGCCGTTTTTGCTCGAACATTAAATGCCTCTAAATGGTATTTAATTAACTTCCCGAGCCCCTGGAAGCATGAAAATCACTTTAAACATGCTAATTTTAGCTCTAACACTGATGATCCACCTACAAATGTGAACTGACGTTCAAAAATAAAACATTTGAAAACGGACCATTTTCCATATTTCTGAAGCATGACGTAATGGGGGGGTGTTATCTCTTTTGTCGAAAATCTGCCGTTTTTGCTCGAACATTAAATGCCTCCAAATGGTATTTAATTAACTTCCCGGTGTGAAGAAACCCTTTTTGAGAACTCAGAGTGAGTAAATTGGCATTTTTCATGCACTTTTAACCATTCCATAAATCTTGTGTTTTGGGCCCCTGGAAGCATGAAAATCACTTTAAACATGCTAATTTTAGCTCTAACACTGATGATCCACCTACAAATGTGAACTGACGTTCAAAAATAAAACATTTGAAAACGGACCATTTTCCACATTTCTGAAGCATGACGTAATGGGGGGGTGTTATCTCTTTTGTCGAAAATCAGCCGTTTTTGCTCGAACATTAAATGCCTCCAAATGGTATTTAATTAACTTCCCGAGCCCCTGGAAGCATGAAAATCACTTTAAACATGCTAATTTTAGCTCTAACACTGATGATCCACCTACAAATGTGAACTGACGTTCAAAAATAAAACATTTGAAAACGGACCATTTTCCACATTTCTGAAGCATGACGTAATGGGGGGGTGTTATCTCTTTTGTCGAAAATCTGCCGTTTTTGCTCGAACATTAAATGCCTCCAAATGGTATTTAATTAACTTCCCGGGGTGAAGAAACCCTTTTTGAGAACTCAGAGTGAGTAAATTGGCCATTTTCATGCACTTTTAACCATTCCATAAATCTTGTGTTTTGGGCCCCTGGAAGCATGAAAATCACTTTAAACATGCTAATTTTAGCTCTAACACTGATGATCCACCTACAAATGTGAACTGACGTTCAAAAATAAAACATTTGAAAACGGACCATTTTCCACATTTCTGAAGCATGACGTAATGGGGGGGTGTTATTTCATTTGTCGAAAATCAGACGTTTTTGCTCGAACATTAAATGCCTCCAAATGGTATTTATTTCACTTCCCGAGCCCCTGGAAGCATGAAAATCACTTTAAACATGCTAATTTTAGCTCTAACACTGATGATCCACCTACAAATGTGAACTGACGTTCAAAAATAAAACATTTGAAAACGGACCATTTTCCACATTTCTGAAGCATGACGTAATGGGGGGGTGTTATCTCTTTTGTCGAAAATCAGCCGTTTTTGCTCAAACATTAAATGCCTCTAAATGGTATTTAATTAACTTCCCGAGCCCCTGGAAGCATGAAAATCACTTTAAACATGCTAATTTTAGCTCTAACACTGATGATCCACCTACAAATGTGAACTGACATTCAAAAATAAAACATTTGAAAACGGACCATTTTCCACATTTCTGAAGCATGACGTAATGGGGGGGTGTTATCTCTTTTGTCGAAAATCAGCCGTTCTTGCTCGAACATTAAATGCCTCCAAATGGTATTTAATTAACTTCCCGAGCCCCTGGAAGCATGAAAATCACTTTAAACATGCTAATTTTAGCTCTAACACTGATGATCCACCTACAAATGTGAACTGACGTTCAAAAATAAAACATTTGAAAACGGACCATTTTCCACATTTCTGAAGCATGACGTAATGGGGGGGTGTTATCTCTTTTGTCGAAAATCAGCCGTTTTTGCTCGAACATTAAATTCCTCCAAATGGTATTTAATTAACTTCCCGAGCCCCTGGAAGCATGAAAATCACTTTAAACATGCTAATTTTAGCTCTAACACTGATGATCCACCTACAAATGTGAACTGACGTTCAAAAATAAAACATTTGAAAACGGACCATTTTCCACATTTCTGAAGCATGACGTAATGGGGGGGTGTTATCTCTTTTGTCGAAAATCAGCCGTTTTTGCTCGAACATTAAATGCCTCCAAATGGTATTTAATTAACTTCCCGGGGTGAAGAAACCCTTTTTGAGAACTCAGAGTGAGTAAATTGGCCATTTTCATGCACTTTTAACCATTCCATAAATCTTGTGTTTTGGGCCCCTGGAAGCATGAAAATCACTTTAAACATGCTAATTTTAGCTCTAACACTGATGATCCACCTACAAATGTGAACTGACGTTCAAAAATAAAACATTTGAAAACGGACCATTTTCCACATTTCTGAAGCATGACGTAATGGGGGGGTGTTATCTCTTTTGTCGAAAATCAGCCGTTTTTGCTCGAACATTAAATGCCTCCAAATGGTATTTAATTAACTTCCCGAGCCCCTGGAAGCATGAAAATCACTTTAAACATGCTAATTTTAGCTCTAACACTGATGATCCACCTACAAATGTGAACTGACGTTCAAAAATAAAACATTTGAAAACGGACCATTTTCCACATTTCTGAAGCATGACGTAATGGGGGGGTGTTATCTCTTTTGTCGAAAATCAGCCGTTTTTGCTCGAACATTAAATGCCTCCAAATGGTATTTATTTCACTTCCCGGGGTGAAGAAACCCTTTTTGAGAACTCAGAGTGAGTAAATTGGCCATTTTCATGCACTTTTAACCATTCCATTAATCTTGTGTTTTGGGCCCCTGGAAGCATGAAAATCACTTTAAACATGCTAATTTTAGCTCTAACACTGATGATCCACCTACAAATGTGAACTGACGTTCAAAAATAAAACATTTGAAAACGGACCATTTTCCACATTTCTGAAGCATGACGTAATGGGGGGGTGTTATCTCTTTTGTCGAAAATCAGCCGTTTTTGCTCGAACATTAAATGCCTCCAAATGGTATTTAATTAACTTCCCGAGCCCCTGGAAGCATGAAAATCACTTTAAACATGCTAATTTTAGCTCTAACACTGATGATCCACCTACAAATGTGAACTGACGTTCAAAAATAAAACATTTGAAAACGGACCATTTTCCACATTTCTGAAGCATGACGTAATGGGGGGGTGTTATCTCTTTTGTCGAAAATCAGCCGTTTTTGCTCGAACATTAAATGCCTCCAAATGGTATTTAATTAACTTCCCGGGGTGAAGAAACCCTTTTTGAGAACTCAGAGTGAGTAAATTGGCCATTTTCATGCACTTTTAACCATTCCATAAATCTTGTGTTTTGGGCCCCTGGAAGCATGAAAATCACTTTAAACATGCTAATTTTAGCTCTAACACTGATGATCCACCTACAAATGTGAAGTGACGTTCAAAAATGAAACATTTGAAAACGGACCATTTTCCACATTTCTGAAGCATGACGTAATGGGGGGGTGTTATCTCTTTTGTCGAAAATCAGCCGTTTTTGCTCGAACATTAAATGCCTCCAAATGGTATTTATTTCACTTCCCGGGGTGAAGAAACCCTTTTTGAGAACTCAGAGTGAGTAAATTGGCCATTTTCATGCACTTTTAACCATTCCATTAATCTTGTGTTTTGGGCCCCTGGAAGCATGAAAATCACTTTAAACATGCTAATTTTAGCTCTAACACTGATGATCCACCTACAAATGTGAACTGACGTTCAAAAATAAAACATTTGAAAACGGACCATTTTCCACATTTCTGAAGCATGACGTAATGGGGGGGTGTTATCTCTTTTGTCGAAAATCAGCCGTTTTTGCTCGAACATTAAATGCCTCCAAATGGTATTTAATTAACTTCCCGAGCCCCTGGAAGCATGAAAATCACTTTAAACATGCTAATTTTAGCTCTAACACTGATGATCCACCTACAAATGTGAACTGACGTTCAAAAATAAAACATTTGAAAACTGACCATTTTCCACATTTCTGAAGCATGACGTAATGGGGGGGTGTTATCTCTTTTGTCGAAAATCAGCCGTTTTTGCTCGAACATTAAATGCCTCCAAATGGTATTTATTTCACTTCCCGGGGTGAAGAAACCCTTTTTGAGAACTCAGAGTGAGTAAATTGGCCATTTTCATGCACTTTTAACCATTCCATTAATCTTGTGTTTTGGGCTCCTGGAAGCATGAAAATCACTTTAAACATGCTAATTTTAGCTCTAACACTGATGATCCACCTACAAATGTGAACTGACGTTCAAAAATAAAACATTTGAAAACGGACCATTTTCCACATTTCTGAAGCATGACGTAATGGGGGGGTGTTATCTCTTTTGTCGAAAATCAGCCGTTTTTGCTCGAACATTAAATGCCTCCAAATGGTATTTATTTCACTTCCCGAGCCCCTGGAAGCATGAAAATCACTTTAAACATGCTAATTTTAGCTCTAACACTGATGATCCACCTACAAATGTGAACTGACGTTCAAAAATAAAACATTTGAAAACGGACCGTTTTCCACATTTCTGAAGCATGACGTAATGGGGGGGTGTTATCTCTTTTGTCGAAAATCAGCCATTTTTGCTCGAACATTAAATGCCTCCAAATGGTATTTAATTAACTTCCCGAGCCCCTGGAAGCATGAAAATCACTTTAAACATGCTAATTTTAGCTCTAACACTGATGATCCACCTACAAATGTGAACTGACGTTCAAAAATAAAACATTTGAAAACGGACCATTTTCCACATTTCTGAAGCATGACGTAATGGGGGGGTGTTATCTCTTTTGTCGAAAATCAGCCGTTTTTGCTCGAACATTAAATGCCTCCAAATGGTATTTATTTCACTTCCCGGGGTGAAGAAACCCTTTTTGAGAACTCAGAGTGAGTAAATTGGCCATTTTCATGCACTTTTAACCATTCCATTAATCTTGTGTTTTGGGCTCCTGGAAGCATGAAAATCACTTTAAACATGCTAATTTTAGCTCTAACACTGATGATCCACCTACAAATGTGAACTGACGTTCAAAAATAAAACATTTGAAAACGGACCATTTTCCACATTTCTGAAGCATGACGTAATGGGGGGGTGTTATCTCTTTTGTCGAAAATCAGCCATTTTTGCTCGAACATTAAATGCCTCCAAATGGTATTTAATTAACTTCCCGAGCCCCTGGAAGCATGAAAATCACTTTAAACATGCTAATTTTAGCTCTAACACTGATGATCCACCTACAAATGTGAACTGACGTTCAAAAATAAAACATTTGAAAACGGACCGTTTTCCACATTTCTGAAGCATGACGTAATGGGGGGGTGTTATCTCTTTTGTCGAAAATCAGCCGTTTTTGCTCGAACATTAAATGCCTCCAAATGGTATTTAATTAACTTCCCGAGCCCCTGGAAGCATGAAAATCACTTTAAACATGCTAATTTTAGCTCTAACACTGATGATTCACCTACAAATGTGAACTGACGTTCAAAAATAAAACATTTGAAAACGGACCATTTTCCACATTTCTGAAGCATGACGTAATGGGGGGGTGTTATCTCTTTTGTCGAAAATCAGCCGTTTTTGCTCGAACATTAAATGCCTCCAAATGGTATTTATTTCACTTCCCGGGGTGAAGAAACCCTTTTTGAGAACTCAGAGTGAGTAAATTGGCCATTTTCATGCACTTTTAACCATTCCATTATTCTTGTGTTTTGGGCCCCTGGAAGCATGAAAATCACTTTAAACATGCTAATTTTAGCTCTAACACTAATGATCCACCTACAAATGTGAACTGACGTTCAAAAATAAAACATTTGAAAACGGACCATTTTCCACATTTCTGAAGCATGACGTAATGGGGGGTGTTATCTCTTTTGTCGAAAATCAGCCGTTTTTGCTCGAACATTAAATGCCTCCAAATGGTATTTAATTAACTTCCCGAGCCCCTGGAAGCATGAAAATCACTTTAAACATGCTAATTTTAGCTCTAACACTGATGATCCACCTACAAATGTGAACTGACGTTCAAAAATAAAACATTTGAAAACGGACCATTTTCCACATTTCTGAAGCATGACGTAATGGGGGGGTGTTATCTCTTTTGTCGAAAATCAGCCGTTTTTGCTCGAACATTAAATGCCTCCAAATGGTATTTATTTCACTTCCCGGGGTGAAGAAACCCTTTTTGAGAACTCAGAGTGAGTAAATTGGCCATTTTCATGCACTTTTAACCATTCCATTAATCTTGTGTTTTGGGCTCCTGGAAGCATGAAAATCACTTTAAACATGCTAATTTTAGCTCTAACACTGATGATCCACCTACAAATGTGAACTGACGTTCAAAAATAAAACATTTGAAAACGGACCATTTTCCACATTTCTGAAGCATGACGTAATGGGGGGGTGTTATCTCTTTTGTCGAAAATCAGCCATTTTTGCTCGAACATTAAATACCTCCAAATGGTATTTAATTAACTTCCCGAGCCCCTGGAAGCATGAAAATCACTTTAAACATGCTAATTTTAGCTCTAACACTGATGATCCACCTACAAATGTGAACTGACGTTCAAAAATAAAACATTTGAAAACGGACCGTTTTCCACATTTCTGAAGCATGACGTAATGGGGGGGTGTTATCTCTTTTGTCGAAAATCAGCCGTTTTTGCTCGAACATTAAATGCCTCCAAATGGTATTTAATTAACTTCCCGGGGTGAAGAAACCCTTTTTGAGAACTCAGAGTGAGTAAATTGGCCATTTTCATGCACTTTTAACCATTCCATAAATCTTGTGTTTTGGGCCCCTGGAAGCATGAAAATCACTTTAAACATGCTAATTTTAGCTCTAACACTGATGATCCACCTACAAATGTGAACTGACGTTCAAAAATAAAACATTTGAAAACAGGCCATTTTCAATATTTCTGAAGCATGACGTAATGGGGGGGTGTTATCTCTTTTGTCGAAAATCAGACGTTTTTGCTCGAACATTAAATGCCTCCAAATGGTATTTATTTCACTTCCCGAGCCCCTGGAAGCATGAAAATCACTTTAAACATGCTAATTTTAGCTCTAACACTGATGATCCACCTACAAATGTGAACTGACGTTCAAAAATAAAACATTTGAAAACGGACCATTTTCCACATTTCTGAAGCATGACGTAATGGGGGGGTGTTATCTTTTTTGTCGAAAATCAGCCGTTTTTGCTCGAACATTAAATGCCTCCAAATGGTATTTAATTAACTTCCCGAGCCCCTGGAAGCATGAAAATCACTTTAAACATGCTAATTTTAGCTCTAACACTGATGATCCACCTACAAATGTGAACTGACGTTCAAAAATAAAACTTTTGAAAACGGACCATTTTCCACATTTCTGAAGCATGACGTAATGGGGGGGTGTTATCTCTTTTGTCGAAAATCAGCCGTTTTTGCTCGAACATTAAATGCCTCCAAATGGTATTTAACCCCTTTACTGCTAAGGCTATTTTACTTCTTTTATGTAATTTCCATTGAAATCAATGGAAAGTCCATGACGAGTTACCCTTGTCATTAGCGGCGAAGAGGTTAATTAACTTCCCGAGCCCCTGGAAGCATGAAAATCACTTTAAACATGCTAATTTTAGCTCTAGCACTGATGATCCACCTACAAATGTGAACTGACGTTCAAAAATAAAACATTTGAAAACGGAGCATTTTCCACATTTCTGAAGCATGACGTAATGGGGGGGTGTTATCTCTTTTGTCGAAAATCAGCCGTTTTTGCTCGAACATTAAATGCCTCCAAATGGTATTTAATTAACTTCCCGAGCCCCTGGAAGCATGAAAATCACTTTAAACATGCTAATTTTAGCTCTAACACTGATGATCCACCTACAAATGTGAACTGACGTTCAAAAATAAAACATTTGAAAACGGACCATTTTCCACATTTCTGAAGCATGACGTAATGGGGGGGTGTTATCTCTTTTGTCGAAAATCAGCCGTTTTTGCTCGAACATTAAATGCCTCCAAATGGTATTTAATTAACTTCCCGAGCCCCTGGAAGCATGAAAATCACTTTAAACATGCTAATTTTAGCTCCAACACTGATGATCCACCTACAAATGTGAACTGACGTTCAAAAATAAAGCATTTGAAAACGGACCATTTTCCACATTTCTGAAGCATGACGTAATGGGGGGGTGTTATCTCTTTTGTCGAAAATCAGACGTTTTTGCTCGAACATTAAATGCCTCCAAATGGTATTTAATTAACTTCCCGGGGTGAAGAAACCCTTTTTGAGAACTCAGTATGAGTAAATTGGCCATTTTCATGCACTTTTAACCATTCCATAAATCTTGTGTTTTGGGCCCCTGGAAGCATGAAAATCACTTTAAACATGCTAATTTTAGCTCTAACACTGATGATCCACCTACAAATGTGAACTGACGTTCAAAAATAAAACATTTGAAAACGGACCATTTTCCACATTTCTGAAGCATGACGTGATGGGGGGGTGTTATCTCTTTTGTCGAAAATCAGCCGTTTTTGCTCGAACATTAAATGCCTCCAAATGGTATTTAATTAACTTCCCGGGGTGAAGAAACCCTTTTTGAGAACTCAGAGTGAGTAAATTGGCCATTTTCATGCACTTTTAACCATTCCATAAATCTTGTGTTTTGGGCCCCTGGAAGCATGAAAATCACTTTAAACATGCTAATTTTAGCTCTAACACTGATGATCCACCTACAAATGTGAACTGACGTTCAAAAATAAAACATTTGAAAACGGACCATTTTCCACATTTCTGAAGCATGACGTAATGGGGGGGTGTTATCTCTTTTGTCGAAAATCAGCCGTTTTTGCTCGAACATTAAATGCCTCCAAATGGTATTTAATTAACTTCCCGAGCCCCTGGAAGCATGAAAATCACTTTAAACATGCTAATTTTAGCTCTAACACTGATGATCCACCTACAAATGTGAACTGACGTTCAAAAATAAAACATTTGAAAACGGACCATTTTCCACATTTCTGAAGCATGACGTAATGGGGGGGTGTTATCTCTTTTGTCGAAAATCAGCCGTTTTTGCTCGAACATTAAATGCCTCCAAATGGTATTTATTTCACTTCCCGGGGTGAAGAAACCCTTTTTGAGAACTCAGAGTGAGTAAATTGGCCATTTTCATGCACTTTTAACCATTCCATTAATCTTGTGTTTTGGGCCCCTGGAAGCCTGAAAATCACTTTAAACATGCTAATTTTAGCTCTAACACTGATGATCCACCTACAAATGTGAACTGACGTTCAAAAATAAAACATTTGAAAACGGACCATTTTCCACATTTCTGAAGCATGACGTAATGGGGGGGTGTTATCTCTTTTGTCGAAAATCAGCCGTTTTTGCTCGAACATTAAATGCCTCCAAATGGTATTTATTTCACTTCCCGAGCCCCTGGAAGCATGAAAATCACTTTAAACATGCTAATTTTAGCTCTAACACTGATGATCCACCTACAAATGTGAACTGACGTTCGAAAATAAAACATTTGAAAACGGACCATTTTCCACATTTCTGAAGCATGACGTAATGGGGGGGGTGTTATCTCTTTTGTCGAAAATCAGCCGTTTTTGCTCGAACATTAAATGCCTCCAAATGGTATTTAATTAACTTCCCGAGCCCCTGGAAGCATGAAAATCACTTTAAACATGCTAATTTTAGCTCTAGCACTGATGATCCACCTACAAATGTGAACTGACGTTCAAAAATAAAACATTTGAAAACGGAGCATTTTCCACATTTCTGAAGCATGACGTAATGGGGGGGTGTTATCTCTTTTGTCGAAAATCAGCCGTTTTTGCTCGAACATTAAATGCCTCCAAATGGTATTTAATTAACTTCCCGAGCCCCTGGAAGCATGAAAATCACTTTAAACATGCTAATTTTAGCTCTAACACTGATGATCCACCTACAAATGTGAACTGACGTTCAAAAATAAAACATTTGAAAATGGACCATTTTCCACATTTCTGAAGCATGACGTAATGGGGGGGTGTTATCTCTTTTGTCGAAAATCAGCCGTTTTTGCTCGAACATTAAATGCCTCCAAATGGTATTTAATTAACTTCCCGAGCCCCTGGAAGCATGAAAATCACTTTAAACATGCTAATTTTAGCTCCAACACTGATGATCCACCTACAAATGTGAACTGACGTTCAAAAATAAAGCATTTGAAAACGGACCATTTTCCACATTTCTGAAGCATGACGTAATGGGGGGGTGTTATCTCTTTTGTCGAAAATCAGACGTTTTTGCTCGAACATTAAATGCCTCCAAATGGTATTTAATTAACTTCCCGGGGTGAAGAAACCCTTTTTGAGAACTCAGTATGAGTAAATTGGCCATTTTCATGCACTTTTAACCATTCCATAAATCTTGTGTTTTGGGCCCCTGGAAGCATGAAAATCACTTTAAACATGCTAATTTTAGCTCTAACACTGATGATCCACCTACAAATGTGAACTGACGTTCAAAAATAAAACATTTGAAAACGGACCATTTTCCACATTTCTGAAGCATGACGTAATGGGGGGGTGTTATCTCTTTTGTCGAAAATCTGCCGTTTTTGCTCGAACATTAAATGCCTCCAAATGGTATTTAATTAACTTCCCGGGGTGAAGAAACCCTTTTTGAGAACTCAGAGTGAGTAAATTGGCCATTTTCATGCACTTTTAACCATTCCATAAATCTTGTGTTTTGGGCCCCTGGAAGCATGAAAATCACTTTAAACATGCTAATTTTAGCTCTAACACTGATGATCCACCTACGAATGTGAACTGACGTTCAAAAATAAAACATTTGAAAACGGACCATTTTCCACATTTCTGAAGCATGACGTAATGGGGGGCTGTTATCTCTTTTGTCGAAAATCAGCCGTTTTTGCTCGAACATTAAATTCCTCCAAATGGTATTTAATTAACTTCCCGAGCCCCTGGAAGCATGAAAATCACTTTAAACATGCTAATTTTAGCTCTAACACTGATGATCCACCTACAAATGTGAACTGACGTTCAAAAATAAAACATTTGAAAACGGACCATTTTCCACATTTCTGAAGCATGACGTAATGGGGGGGGTGTTATCTCTTTTGTCGAAAATCAGCCGTTTTTGCTCGAACATTAAATGCCTCCAAATGGTATTTAATTAACTTCCCGAGCCCCTGGAAGCATGAAAATCACTTTAAACATGCTAATTTTAGCTCCAACACTGATGATCCACCTACAAATGTGAACTGACGTTCAAAAATAAAGCATTTGAAAACGGACCATTTTCCACATTTCTGAAGCATGACGTAATGGGGGGGTGTTATCTCTTTTGTCGAAAATCAGACGTTTTTGCTCGAACATTAAATGCCTCCAAATGGTATTTAATTAACTTCCCGGGGTGAAGAAACCCTTTTTGAGAACTCAGTTTAAGTAAATTGGCCATTTTCATGCACTTTTAACCATTCCATAAATCTTGTGTTTTGGGCCCCTGGAAGCATGAAAATCACTTTAAACATGCTAATTTTAGCTCTAACACTGATGATCCACCTACAAATGTGAACTGACGTTCAAAAATAAAACATTTGAAAACGGACCATTTTCCACATTTCTGAAGCATGACGTAATGGGGGGGTGTTATCTCTTTTGTCGAAAATCTGCCGTTTTTGCTCGAACATTAAATGCCTCCAAATGGTATTTAATTAACTTCCCGGGGTGAAGAAACCCTTTTTGAGAACTCAGAGTGAGTAAATTGGCCATTTTCATGCACTTTTAACCATTCCATAAATCTTGTGTTTTGGGCCCCTGGAAGCATGAAAATCACTTTAAACATGCTAATTTTAGCTCTAACACTGATGATCCACCTACAAATGTGAACTGACGTTCAAAAATAAAACATTTGAAAACGGACCATTTTCCACATTTCTGAAGCATGACGTAATGGGGGGCTGTTATCTCTTTTGTCGAAAATCAGCCGTTTTTGCTCGAACATTAAATTCCTCCAAATGGTATTTAATTAACTTCCCGAGCCCCTGGAAGCATGAAAATCACTTTAAACATGCTAATTTTAGCTCTAACACTGATGATCCACCTACAAATGTGAACTGACGTTCAAAAATAAAACATTTGAAAACGGACCATTTTCCACATTTCTGAAGCATGACGTAATGGGGGGGTGTTATCTCTTTTGTCGAAAATCAGCCGTTTTTGCTCGAACATTAAATGCCTCCAAATGGTATTTAATTAACTTCCCGGGGTGAAGAAACCCTTTTTGAGAACTCAGAGTGAGTAAATTGGCCATTTTCATGCACTTTTAACCATTCCATAAATCTTGTGTTTTGGGCCCCTGGAAGCATGAAAATCACTTTAAACATGCTAATTTTAGCTCTAACACTGATGATCCACCTACAAATGTGAACTGACGTTCAAAAATAAAACATTTGAAAACGGACCATTTTCCACATTTCTGAAGCATGACGTAATGGGGGGGTGTTATCTCTTTTGTCGAAAATCAGCCGTTTTTGCTCGAACATTAAATGCCTCCAAATGGTATTTAATTAACTTCCCGAGCCCCTGGAAGCATGAAAATCACTTTAAACATGCTAATTTTAGCTCTAACACTGATGATCCACCTACAAATGTGAACTGACGTTCAAAAATAAAACATTTGAAAACGGACCATTTTCCACATTTCTGAAGCATGACGTAATGGGGGGATGTTATCTCTTTTGTCGAAAATCAGCCGTTTTTGCTCGAACATTAAATGCCTCCAAATGGTATTTATTTCACTTCCCGGGGTGAAGAAACCCTTTTTGAGAACTCAGAGTGAGTAAATTGGCCATTTTCATGCACTTTTAACCATTCCATTAATCTTGTGTTTTGGGCCCCTGGAAGCATGAAAATCACTTTAAACATGCTAATTTTAGCTCTAACACTGATGATCCACCTACAAATGTGAATTGACGTTCAAAAATAAAACATTTGAAAACGGACCATTTTCCACATTTCTGAAGCATAACGTAATGGGGGGGTGTTATCTATTTTGTCGAAAATCAGCCGTTTTTGCTCGAACACTAAATGCCTCCAAATGGTATTTAATTAACTTCCCGAGCCCCTGGAAGCATGAAAATCACTTTAAACATGCTAATTTTAGCTCTAACACTGATGATCCACCTACAAATGTGAAATGACGTTCAAAAATAAAACATTTGAAAAAGGACCATTTTCCACATTTCTGAAGCATGACGTAATGGGGGGGTGTTATCTCTTTTGTCGAAAATCAGCCGTTTTTGCTCGAACATTAAATGCCTCCAAATGGTATTTATTTCACTTCCCGAGCCCCTGGAAGCATGAAAATCACTTTAAACATGCTAATTTTAGCTCTAACACTGATGATCCACCTACAAATGTGAACTGACGTTCAAAAATAAAACATTTGAAAACGGACCATTTTCCACATTTCTGAAGCATGACGTAATGGGGGGGGTGTTATCTCTTTTGTCGAAAATCAGCCGTTTTTGCTCGAACATTAAATGCCTCCAAATGGTATTTAATTAACTTCCCGGGGTGAAGAAACTCTTTTTGAGAACTCAGAGTGAGTAAATTGGCCATTTTCATGCACATTTAACCATTCCATAAATCTTGTGTTTTGGGCCCCTGGAAGCATGAAAATCACTTTAAACATGCTAATTTTAGCTCTAACACTGATGATCCACCTACAAATGTGAACTGACGTTCAAAAATAAAACATTTGAAAACGGACCATTTTCCACATTTCTGAAGCATGACGTAATGGGGGGGTGTTATCTCTTTTGTCGAAAATCAGCCGTTTTTGCTCGAACATTAAATGCCTCCAAATGGTATTTAATTAACTTCCCGAGCCCCTGGAAGCACGAAAATCACTTTAAACATGCTAATTTTAGCTCTAACACTGATGATCCACCTACAAATGTGAACTGACGTTCAAAAATAAAACATTTGAAAACGGACCCTTTTCCACATTTCTGAAGCATGACGTAATGGGGGGGTGTTATCTCTTTTGTCGAAAATCAGCCGTTTTTGCTCGAACATTAAATGCCTCCAAATGGTATTTAATTAACTTCCCGAGCCCCTGGAAGCATGAAAATCACTTTAAACATGCTAATTTTAGCTCTAACACTGATGATCCACCTACAAATGTGAACTGACGTTCAAAAATAAATCACTTGAAAACGGACCATTTTCCACATTTCTGAAGCATGACGTAATGGGGGGGTGTTATCTCTTTTGTCGAAAATCAGCCGTTTTTGCTCGAACATTAAATGCCTCCAAATGGTATTTAATTAACTTCCCGGGGTGAAGAAACCCTTTTTGAGAACTCAGAGTGAGTAAATTGGCCATTTTCATGCACTTTTAACCATTCCATAAATCTTGTGTTTTGGGCCCCTGGAAGCATGAAAATCACTTTAAACATGCTAATTTTAGCTCTAACACTGATGATCCACCTACAAATGTGAACTGACGTTAAAAAATAAAACATTTGAAAACGGACCATTTTCCACATTTCTGAAGCATGACGTAATAGGGGGGTGTTATCTCTTTTGTCGAAAATCAGCCGTTTTTGCTCGAACATTAAATGCCTCCAAATGGTATTTAATTAACTTCCCGAGCCCCTGGAAGCATGAAAATCACTTTAAACATGCTAATTTTAGCTCTAACACTGATGATCCACCTACAAATGTGAACTGACGTTCAAAAATAAAACATTTGAAAACGGACCACTTTCCACATTTCTGAAGCATGACGTAATGGGGGGGTGTTATCTCTTTTGTCGAAAATCAGCCGTTTTTGCTCGAACATTAAATGCCTCCAAATGGTATTTATTTCACTTCCCGGGGTGAAGAAACCCTTTTTGAGAACTCAGAGTGAGTAAATTGGCCATTTTCATGCACTTTTAACCATTCCATTAATCTTGTGTTTTGGGCCCCTGGAAGCATGAAAATCACTTTAAACATGCTAATTTTAGCTCTAACACTGATGATCCACCTACAAATGTGAACTGACGTTCAAAAATAAAACATTTGAAAACGGACCATTTTCCACATTTCTGAAGCATGACGTAATGGGGGGTGTTATCTCTTTTGTCGAAAATCAGCCGTTTTTGCTCGAACATTAAATGCCTCCAAATGGTATTTAATTAACTTCCCGAGCCCCTGGAAGCATGAAAATCACTTTAAACATGCTAATTTTAGCTCTAACACTGATGATCCACCTACAAATGTGAACTGACGTTCAAAAATAAAACATTTGAAAACGGACCATTTTCCACATTTCTGAAGCATGACGTAATGGGGGGGTGTTATCTCTTTTGTCGAAAATCAGCCGTTTTTGCTCGAACATTAAATGCCTCCAAATGGTATTTAATTAACTTCCCGAGCCAATGGAAGCATGAAAATCACTTTAAACATGCTAATTTTAGCTCTAACACTGATGATCCACCTACAAATGTGAACTGACGTTCAAAAATAAAACATTTGAAAACGGACCATTTTCCACATTTCTGAAGCATGACGTAATGGGGGGGTGTTATCTCTTTTGTCGAAAATCAGCCGTTTTTGCTCGAACATTAAATGCCTCCAAATGGTATTTATTTCACTTCCCGGGGTGAAGAAACCCTTTTTGAGAACTCAGAGTGAGTAAATTGGCCATTTTCATGCACTTTTAACCATTCCATAAATCTTGTGTTTTGGGCCCCTGGAAGCATGAAAATCACTTTAGACATGCTAATTTTAGCTCTAACACTGATGATCCACCTACAAATGTGAACTGACGTTCAAAAATAAAACATTTGAAAACGGACCATTTTCCACATTTCTGAAGCATGACGTAATGGGGGGGTGTTATCTCTTTTGTCGAAAATCAGCCGTTTTTGCTCGAACATTAAATGCCTCCAAATGGTATTTAATTAACTTCCCGGGGTGAAGAAACCCTTTTTGAGAACTCAGAGTGAGTAAATTGGCCATTTTCATGCACTTTTAACCATTCCATAAATCTTGTGTTTTGGGCCCCTGGAAGCATGAAAATCACTTTAAACATGCTAATTTTAGCTCTAACACTGATGATCCACCTACAAATGTGAACTGACGTTCAAAAATAAAACATTTGAAAACAGGCCATTTTCCATATTTCTGAAGCATGACGTAATGGGGGGGTGTTATCTCTTTTGTCGAAAATCAGACGTTTTTGCTCGAACATTAAATGCCTCCAAATGGTATTTATTTCACTTCCCGAGCCCCTGGAAGCATGAAAATCACTTTAAACATGCTAATTTTAGCTCTAACACTGATGATCCACCTACAAATTTGAACTGACGTTCAAAAATAAAACATTTGAAAACAGACCATTTTCCACATTTCTGAAGCATGACGTAATGGGGGGGTGTTATCTCTTTTGTCGAAAATCAGCCGTTTTTGCTCGAACATTAAATGCCTCCAAATGGTATTTAATTAACTTCCCGAGCCCCTGGAAGCATGAAAATCACTTTAAACATGCTAATTTTAGCTCTAACACTGATGATCCACCTACAAATGTGAACTGACGTTCAAAAATAAAACATTTGAAAACGGACCATTTTCCACATTTCTGAAGCATGACGTAATGGGGGGGTGTTATCTCTTTTGTCGAAAATCAGCCGTTTTTGCTCGAACATTAAATGCCTCCAAATGGTATTTATTTCACTTCCCGGGGTGAAGAAACCCTTTTTGAGAACTCAGAGTGAGTAAATTGGCCATTTTCATGCACTTTTAACCATTCCATTAATCTTGTGTTTTGGGCCCCTGGAAGCCTGAAAATCACTTTAAACATGCTAATTTTAGCTCTAACACTGATGATCCACCTACAAATGTGAACTGACGTTCAAAAATAAAACATTTGAAAACGGACCATTTTCCACATTTCTGAAGCATGACGTAATGGGGGGGTGTTATCTCTTTTGTCGAAAATCAGCCGTTTTTGCTCGAACATTAAATGCCTCCAAATGGTATTTATTTCACTTCCCGAGCCCCTGGAAGCATGAAAATCACTTTAAACATGCTAATTTTAGCTCTAACACTGATGATCCACCTACAAATGTGAACTGACGTTCAAAAATAAAACATTTGAAAACGGACCATTTTCCACATTTCTAAAGCATGACGTAATGGGGGGGGTGTTATCTCTTTTGTCGAAAATCAGCCGTTTTTGCTCGAACATTAAATGCCTCCAAATGGTATTTAATTAACTTCCCGAGCCCCTGGAAGCATGAAAATCACTTTAAACATGCTAATTTTAGCTCTAACACTGATGATCCACCTACAAATGTGAACTGACGTTCAAAAATAAAACATTTGAAAACGGACCATTTTCCACATTTCTGAAGCATGACGTAATGGGGGGGTGTTATCTCTTTTGTCGAAAATCAGCCGTTTTTGCTCGAACATTAAATGCCTCCAAATGGTATTTAATTAACTTCCCGGGGTGAAGAAACCCTTTTTGAGAACTCAGTATGAGTAAATTGGCCATTTTCATGCACTTTTAACCATTCCATAAATCTTGTGTTTTGGGCCCCTGGAAGCATGAAAATCACTTTAAACATGCTAATTTTAGCTCTAACACTGATGATCCACCTACAAATGCGAACTGACGTTCAAAAATAAAACATTTGAAAACGGACCATTTTCCACATTTCTGAAGCATGACGTAATGGGGGGGTGTTATCTCTTTTGTCGAAAATCAGCCGTTTTTGCTCGAACATTAAATGCCTCCAAATGGTATTTAATTAACTTCCCGGGGTGAAGAAACCCTTTTTGAGAACTCAGAGTGAGTAAATTGGCCATTTTCATGCACTTTTAACCATTCCATAAATCTTGTGTTTTGGGCCCCTGGAAGCATGAAAATCACTTTAAACATGCTAATTTTAGCTCTAACACTGATGATCCACCTACAAATGTGAACTGACGTTCAAAAATAAAACATTTGAAAACGGACCATTTTCCACATTTCTGAAGCATGACGTAATGGGGGGGTGTTATCTCTTTTGTCGAAAATCAGCCGTTTTTGCTCGAACATTAAATTCCTCCAAATGGTATTTAATTAACTTCCCGAGCCCCTGGAAGCATGAAAATCACTTTAAACATGCTAATTTTAGCTCTAACACTGATGATCCACCTACAAATGTGAACTGACGTTCAAAAATAAAACATTTGAAAACGGACCATTTTCCACATTTCTGAAGCATGACGTAATGGGGGGGTGTTATCTCTTTTGTCGAAAATCAGCCGTTTTTGCTCGAACATTAAATGCCTCCAAATGGTATTTAATTAACTTCCCGGGGTGAAGAAACCCTTTTTGAGAACTCAGAGTGAGTAAATTGGCCATTTTCATGCACTTTTAACCATTCCATAAATCTTGTGTTTTGGGCCCCTGGAAGCATGAAAATCACTTTAAACATGCTAATTTTAGCTCTAACACTGATGATCCACCTACAAATGTGAACTGACGTTCAAAAATAAAACATTTGAAAACGGACCATTTTCCACATTTCTGAAGCATGACGTAATGGGGGGGTGTTATCTCTTTTGTCGAAAATCAGCCGTTTTTGCTCGAACATTAAATGCCTCCAAATGGTATTTAATTAACTTCCCGAGCCCCTGGAAGCATGAAAATCACTTTAAACATGCTAATTTTAGCTCTAACACTGATGATCCACCTACAAATGTGAACTGACGTTCAAAAATAAAACATTTGAAAACGGACCATTTTCCAAATTTCTGAAGCATGACGTAATGGGGGGGTGTTATCTCTTTTGTCGAAAATCAGCCGTTTTTGCTCGAACATTAAATGCCTCCAAATGGTATTTATTTCACTTCCCGGGGTGAAGAATATCTTTTTGAGAACTCAGAGTGAGTAAATTGGCCATTTTCATGCACTTTTAACCATTCCATTAATCTTGTGTTTTGGGCCCCTGGAAGCATGAAAATCACTTTAAACATGCTAATTTTAGCTCTAACACTGATGATCCACCTACAAATGTGAACTGACGTTCAAAAATAAAACATTTGAAAACGGACCATTTTCCACATTTCTGAAGCATGACGTAATGGGGGGGTGTTATCTCTTTTGTCGAAAATCAGCCGTTTTTGCTCGAACATTAAATGCCTCCAAATGGTATTTATTTCACTTCCCGGGGTGAAGAAACCCTTTTTGAGAACTCAGAGTGAGTAAATTGGCCATTTTCATGCACTTTTAACCATTCCATTAATCTTGTGTTTTGGGCCCCTGGAAGCATGAAAATCACTTTAAACATGCTAATTTTAGCTCTAACACTGATGATCCACCTACAAATGTGAACTGACGTTCAAAAATAAAACATTTGAAAACGGACCATTTTCCACATTTCTGAAGCATGACGTAATGGGGGGGGTGTTATCTCTTTTGTCGAAAATCAGCTGTTTTTGCTCGAACATTAAATGCCTCCAAATGGTATTTAATTAACTTCCCGAGCCCCTGGAAGCATGAAAATCACTTTAAACATGCTAATTTTAGCTCTAACACTGATGATCCACCTACAAATGTGAACTGACGTTCAAAAATAAAACATTTGAAAACGGACCATTTTCCACATTTCTGAAGCATGACGTAATGGGGGGGTGTTATCTCTTTTGTCGAAAATCAGCCGTTTTTGCTCGAACATTAAATGCCTCCAAATGGTATTTAATTAACTTCCCGAGCCCCTGGAAGCATGAAAATCACTTTAAACATGCTAATTTTAGCTCTAACACTGATGATCCACTGTTGGACCCGGGCCCTTATGGCTGGTTCACCCCTGAACTTTTTGCTTTTGATGGCGACCTGGTGTTCATGATTTCTGGCTTGGCGCACTTTTTCCCTGGGTCCCAGAGTGAAAGTGCGTGCGTGTAGTATGGCTGGCCTGCCCTCCCATAGGAATGCATGGGGAATGTGTGTGTCCCTAGTAGTTCCTGATGCGTGGGGAGTGCAGGCTCGAGTTTGGTATGCCTGAACTCGTGAGAGTGAATGCTGCAAGATGGTGTCTGCGGCATGTGTGTGTCTAGTTGGGAAGTGCTACTTCTGGACATTGAGATATGTGTGCAGTGAGGGTGCTGGAGCGTGATTGGCTGGAGCTGGCTGGCATGCCAGGCTCCAGGAAGTCTGGATGGGTCTGCCCGGTGGTGAGAGGGAGATTAGCATGAGTGATGTGTGGGAGGAGTGTACCTGTGTCCTGGATGGGCTGGGTTTTCCCCACACAATGCTGGCCCCGCCCCCCTGTGGTGTGTCTAACGACCCTAGCCTCCCCAGTGAATGAAAGGGGTGGTTGGCCCATCAAGAGTGCTCCAGATCCAGTTGCAACTGGTTTCTCCCCCACCCTGCACATTGTGACAAAGGATTTCAGTGTATAAAAATGGGGCTGTGTCCCCACTGAAATTGTTCTCTTCTAGGATCTTGAGGGGGCTGCTGCTGCTGCTGCTGGGGCCAGGAGGAACCGCCACTTGGACTGCCTCCCTGCCTGGAGGGCCAGTGAGCTGGCCCCTGGCCCAGCCTTGCCCCCTGCCTACCTAAGGACTTTGCTGGGACTCTGCCCTGCTGAGGGCAGCTGGAGGCGCTGTGCTTGTGCTCCCTGCCTGGGAGCACGTTGGACTTTTCCTGGAGGCGCTTTGCTGGCCTTTGGCGCTTGAGAGCGCTTTACTGATTGTCCTAGCGCTGGGAGCGCTCTTGTGCACAGCCGGTGCCCACCCGGCATTTGGCCGCCTGATCCGCCGATTCGCGGCGAGTAACGAGTGCCACCTCGCTCTACTTCTGATTCGAAGGCCGGTGCCACCCGGCATTGCCCCGTGGAGTTTTCATTGATTGAAGCCGGTGCCCACCCGGCATTGCCCGTGATCACCGCCGCAGCCGAGAGTGAGTGAAAGCTGTCGCCGGGCCGCCGCTCTGCCTGCAGCGACCCGGAAGTCCCGCCCCCTGACCCCCAGGGCCGCGCTGCCATTGGCGGCCCCGGCGGAAGTCAGGCGGCGTGTGGAGGAGACGAGGCCAGGCGAGAGGAGAGAGGAGCAGCCGGCTCCGTCCTCGAGGCTCCCGAGTGGAAGGGAGCCCGCCCGCGGTCTCAGCCGAGCCGCTGAAGAGCCGTCCTGCAGCCTACCGACCCGGTGAGTGCCTGAGAAGGGAGAGGGGCGTCGGGACACATTGCCGGTGTCCGCCCCTCCCCCGTAGCGCGACCTCGCGCTTGTGTAGATTGGGAGCCCCGAGGCTCCGGGGGCATTGATCGAGTCCCGAGTCCCCCCGTGAGGGACTCCAACGACCCTGAGCATAGGGTAGAGAGCCTGCGAGGCTCTGGTGGCATTTTTAGTCTTGTTGAGCCCTGAGAGGCTCTTGAACCCGCAGTTGTTGCCGAGCCCAGCGAGGCTCATGGCCCACATCGAGAGAGAGCCCTGAGAGAGGCTCTGGGGGCATTGTCCTTGATTTAGAGCGCTGGAGCTCTAACTGCCTATTTCCTTTGGCCCCATTGTTGATCTTGAGCCCACGAGGCTCCAACGTGGTGCATCCTTGTTACCTACAACTGTCCAGCACTTAGTGGACAGTTGCTACGTTTAGGCTGGGTGTACTTTTTGGCTATTATAGCCTGCCCCTGACTTTGGACACAGGGACTACCACAGGTTGTGGCTCATAGGAAGTTTTGCGCAATTGCTTGTGCTCGCACCGCTGAATGTGTTCTGAACCGCCATGTGTCTTTCCTTGCATACACCGCTGAATGTAGGTACTGCATCATGTGTTGTCTTGTGCTCGCACCTCTGAATGTGTTTGGATCCATCATGTGTCTTTCTTCCCTACACCGCTGAATGTTAATGCATCATGTGTAATGTGCCTATGCTATATCCCTAGATGTTAGTGATTCCTAGGTGGTTGTTTTTCTCCTAGTACAGGTGTTGCTAGTTGAGGTCTTTTGTTCCCTGCGCAATAGTTGCCTAAGGCGGTTAGGGTTGCGTAGGAGGTTCTGAAGCTTTACCAGTAATTACTGGTTGTGTGTTAATTTGTGATACACGTTCAATGTGATTCTAAAAGTATTCTATGTGCTAATTACTATTCCTAAAAAGTGATGATTCCTGACAGTGGTCCAGGTGGCCCTGTCTTGTAAATATCCCCCTTGTAAATTCTGCCCGTGCCGTTGGCACAGTGTAACCAAATGTATGTTTTATCTAATGTGTTTTCCATATAATACAAAGGCTATTTTTCTATAACCTTGTGTGGAGTTTTCCTTTGTGGTGGGCCTTGGGTGTTGTTACTGGGTGCGCGCGCAAACACTTAACCTACATAGCCTCCAAGTTTAGCCTTGTCTGCTCGCGCCACGTTACCTAGAGGGCGAGAGAGGGGTTATCTTGGTGTGTGACTCCCTTGCCCTGACACTTAGAAATGGCGATCCCTGACTGACCTCGACGCGAGTCTTGGCCGGCCAGGGTCCCGTTTCTAACATTGGTGGCAGGCGGTGTGGATTCGGATTTGTGTTTGCCTTGTACCGCAGTGGCAACAGGCCACACTACAAAGCTCTGCATTTTAGATAATTACATGTTGGGGATTATTGTCCTTTGAAGTTCTAGTATTTCTTTCCCAAAGAGTGTCCAGTACATTTGTCCCCTGCCCTGCTCCCAGAGTTTGGTACCTGTGTCACGTGTGGTCAGGTTGAGAAATCAGGGGTGGTAAAAACTGCCTTACCGGTCCGAGGGGGGGGTGTGCGTGGATGAATGGTGTGTTGCCTGGACAGATTAGTGTGAGTTCTCTTTAGTAGGGAGCTTGCTGAAATACTTTGAACCATGTGCTCTTGCTTCAGCTCTGACAGTTAAGTCCCCTGTGTTGCACGTGTCTGTGAGCATCCTGTCAAGATGGAATCTCCTTTTAACCTCTGTGGTCTGTTTAAGTACAGTATGCATGAGTTGGTACGGTTATGTAAGGAGAGAGACATCCCAGTGAGTGAGTCAGACACCCAGTCCAAGCTTAGGGATAACATGATCCTGTGGCAGAAGAGTGACTGGGAGCGTGAGCACAGTGAGAGGGAGAGGGCCCGGACCGCACGCCATGAGGGTGGTGGGTCTGAGGGGAGCCCTGAAGAGTCTGATGTGGAGAGTGAGGATGACAGTGAATGGGCGCCAGCAGAGAGCGAGTACCCCCTAGATAGGGAGTCCCTTGCTGGGTCCAGTGTCAGATGTAGCACCCCATCCCTTTCCCTGTCCCCAGAGGAGTGGATGGATAGGAGAGAAGAGAGGGAGCACCAGTTGGCCATGGAGAAGCTCAGGTTAGAGCATGTCAGAGAGATGGCGCAGCTGGGTGTGAATGAGCGGACTGCAGAGGCTGAGAGGGCCTTGGCCAGGGAGAAGATAGCCCTAGAGGGTAGGTTATCCCCTGACCGCAGTCATAGTTTTCTGGATTCCCCAGGGAGGGTTGGATCCAGTGGTGGCAGCAAGAGAGAGTTTGGTACGGGAAGTGCCATGCCCCGTTTCCAAAGAGTGGTACCTTGTTCCCGAGAGGACACATACAGGTTGAAGTTCAGAGGCAGTAGGAGACTACCTCACCAGGATTGGGGAGATTATGTGGATGATTGTCATGATACCCTGATTGATTGGTTAGAGGTTCATGGGGAACCTGATTTTGATGGACTACTCAACCTTGTTATCAGAGAGCAGTTGCTCAATTGTTTTGTGCCAGAGTTGCGCAAACACCTGTCAAGAGGTGACTATGTGAGTCCTTGGGACATGGCAAAGGAAGCAGACCGCTGGGAAGGTGCCAGTGGTTCTGACACGTCATGGGTGAGTGAACCCGAGAGTAGTGGGTTAGGTATCTTCCAGACCAGTGTGGTGGAAGAGGCTCAGAGTAGCCCAGCTAGGTCCCAGTGTAGCGAGAGGGGTGAAGGGGCTCACGTCTTGGCTCCGTGGAGCAAGAGTGAGTGGGGGACAGAGTGTTCCCAGGTGCCCGAAACCCAGTCTCAGAACCTGGATGGTTTCTTGAGGGAACACCAGGTTAGGGATCTAGGCTGTCCTGTTAGACCACTTGAGGGTGATCCCCTAGTGTCTAGAGAACCTGGAGTATCTTTAAATAGTGATCCAGTGGTTCTAGTGTCCGGCAGTGCCACTCCAGTTGGGGGGGCACGGAAGTCCGAAGTGAGGAGTGATTGGGGGAGTTCCCCAGTGGGAGAACCAGTGGGTCAGGGACTACCCAGTTGGGCGAAGTTCCCGGTAAGTGACCATGGTGACACCACTTCTGTTCTGGGGGATCTTCCCGCACTGTCAGGTGGACAGGAGGCGGGAGATCTGCGCCAGACAGACAGTCACGCAGCACATGAGTCATGTGTTAGCCTCAGGGGGATGGTGAGTGAGTCCCCAGAAGTCCTGGAGTGCCAGGCAATTATCCCGCCTAGAGGTTTAGACCGAAGGTTGGGAGGCCAGGTTCAGGATAGGCCTGACCTGAAGGGTGGGACTTCCGTAAACAGAGTCCTCGCCAGTGCTTCTTCCAGGGGTACCTCTCCAGTTGGGAGGGTGCAGAACTCTGGAAGGGGGTGCAGAGGGTGGGAGAGCCCGCCTCTGACCCCGGCGCAACCCGAGGGGTTAAACCCTGGGTTGGAATGGCGTTCTAGGGGTACACCTCGCAGGAGGTGGAGGAACCCTAGAAGAAGAGGTAGGGGGAGGAGAGCCTTCCCTGAGACTCCTGGTCCGCCTGAGGTTGTAGACCAAAGGCTGGTGAACCGGTGGCAGTCTAGTCCTGTCTTGCAGACAGGGAGAGTGGAGAATGGACACTATGTGCCAGGGGTTACTACCCCCCACTCGGTGAGTAGGCAGGAACCAGTGGTACCTGGGTGGCCCAGGGCCTGGTCCTGGCCGGGGACAGCTGAGGAGTACCAGTGGGGTAGCCCAGTTGTTCCAGATAGTGGTTTGAGAAGGAATCCCAGGGGTTCACAGTGGCGTGGAACAGGACGGTGTCCCGGCAGTGGCGGGCCCGTGTCCTTGTTCTTTCGCCCAAAGCAGGGAAGTCCATCACGGTGGTGATCGGTCTACCCTGCGTTTTGGCTGGAAGGGGGTTGTGTTGGACCCGGGCCCTTATGGCTGGTTCACCCCTGAACTTTTTGCTTTTGATGGCGACCTGGTGTTCATGATTTCTGGCTTGGCGCACTTTTTCCCTGGGTCCCAGAGTGAAAGTGCGTGCGTGTAGTATGGCTGGCCTGCCCTCCCATAGGAATGCATGGGGAATGTGTGTGTCCCTAGTAGTTCCTGATGCGTGGGGAGTGCAGGCTCGAGTTTGGTATGCCTGAACTCGTGAGAGTGAATGCTGCAAGATGGTGTCTGCGGCATGTGTGTGTCTAGTTGGGAAGTGCTACTTCTGGACATTGAGATATGTGTGCAGTGAGGGTGCTGGAGCGTGATTGGCTGGAGCTGGCTGGCATGCCAGGCTCCAGGAAGTCTGGATGGGTCTGCCCGGTGGTGAGAGGGAGATTAGCATGAGTGATGTGTGGGAGGAGTGTACCTGTGTCCTGGATGGGCTGGGTTTTCCCCACACAATGCTGGCCCCGCCCCCCTGTGGTGTGTCTAACGACCCTAGCCTCCCCAGTGAATGAAAGGGGTGGTTGGCCCATCAAGAGTGCTCCAGAACCAGTTGCAACTGGTTTCTCCCCCACCCTGCACATTGTGACAAAGGATTTCAGTGTATAAAAATGGGGCTGTGTCCCCACTGAAATTGTTCTCTTCTAGGATCTTGAGGGGGCTGCTGCTGCTGCTGCTGGGGCCAGGAGGAACCGCCACTTGGACTGCCTCCCTGCCTGGAGGGCCAGTGAGCTGGCCCCTGGCCCAGCCTTGCCCCCTGCCTACCTAAGGACTTTGCTGGGACTCTGCCCTGCTGAGGGCAGCTGGAGGCGCTGTGCTTGTGCTCCCTGCCTGGGAGCACGTTGGACTTTTCCTGGAGGCGCTTTGCTGGCCTTTGGCGCTTGAGAGCGCTTTACTGATTGTCCTAGCGCTGGGAGCGCTCTTGTGCACAGCCGGTGCCCACCCGGCATTTGGCCGCCTGATCCGCCGATTCGCGGCGAGTAACGAGTGCCACCTCGCTCTACTTCTGATTCGAAGGCCGGTGCCACCCGGCATTGCCCCGTGGAGTTTTCATTGATTGAAGCCGGTGCCCACCCGGCATTGCCCGTGATCACCGCCGCAGCCGAGAGTGAGTGAAAGCTGTCGCCGGGCCGCCGCTCTGCCTGCAGCGACCCGGAAGTCCCGCCCCCTGACCCCCAGGGCCGCGCTGCCATTGGCGGCCCCGGCGGAAGTCAGGCGGCGTGTGGAGGAGACGAGGCCAGGCGAGAGGAGAGAGGAGCAGCCGGCTCCGTCCTCGAGGCTCCCGAGTGGAAGGGAGCCCGCCCGCGGTCTCAGCCGAGCCGCTGAAGAGCCGTCCTGCAGCCTACCGACCCGGTGAGTGCCTGAGAAGGGAGAGGGGCGTCGGGACACATTGCCGGTGTCCGCCCCTCCCCCGTAGCGCGACCTCGCGCTTGTGTAGATTGGGAGCCCCGAGGCTCCGGGGGCATTGATCGAGTCCCGAGTCCCCCCGTGAGGGACTCCAACGACCCTGAGCATAGGGTAGAGAGCCTGCGAGGCTCTGGTGGCATTTTTAGTCTTGTTGAGCCCTGAGAGGCTCTTGAACCCGCAGTTGTTGCCGAGCCCAGCGAGGCTCATGGCCCACATCGAGAGAGAGCCCTGAGAGAGGCTCTGGGGGCATTGTCCTTGATTTAGAGCGCTGGAGCTCTAACTGCCTATTTCCTTTGGCCCCATTGTTGATCTTGAGCCCACGAGGCTCCAACGTGGTGCATCCTTGTTACCTACAACTGTCCAGCACTTAGTGGACAGTTGCTACGTTTAGGCTGGGTGTACTTTTTGGCTATTATAGCCTGCCCCTGACTTTGGACACAGGGACTACCACAGGTTGTGGCTCATAGGAAGTTTTGCGCAATTGCTTGTGCTCGCACCGCTGAATGTGTTCTGAACCGCCATGTGTCTTTCCTTGCATACACCGCTGAATGTAGGTACTGCATCATGTGTTGTCTTGTGCTCGCACCTCTGAATGTGTTTGGATCCATCATGTGTCTTTCTTCCCTACACCGCTGAATGTTAATGCATCATGTGTAATGTGCCTATGCTATATCCCTAGATGTTAGTGATTCCTAGGTGGTTGTTTTTCTCCTAGTACAGGTGTTGCTAGTTGAGGTCTTTTGTTCCCTGCGCAATAGTTGCCTAAGGCGGTTAGGGTTGCGTAGGAGGTTCTGAAGCTTTACCAGTAATTACTGGTTGTGTGTTAATTTGTGATACACGTTCAATGTGATTCTAAAAGTATTCTATGTGCTAATTACTATTCCTAAAAAGTGATGATTCCTGACAGTGGTCCAGGTGGCCCTGTCTTGTAAATATCCCCCTTGTAAATTTTGCCCGTGCCGTTGGCACAGTGTAACCAAATGTATGTTTTATCTAATGTGTTTTCAATATAATACAAAGGCTATTTTTCTATAACCTTGTGTGGAGTTTTCCTTTGTGGTGGGCCTTGGGTGTTGTTACTGGGTGCGCGCGCAAACACTTAACCTACATAGCCTCCAAGTTTAGCCTTGTCTGCTCGCGCCACGTTACCTAGAGGGCGAGAGAGGGGTTATCTTGGTGTGTGACTCCCTTGCCCTGACACTTAGAAATGGCGATCCCTGACTGACCTCGACGCGAGTCTTGGCCGGCCAGGGTCCCGTTTCTAACATCCACCTACAAATGTGAACTGACGTTCAAAAATAAAACATTTGAAAACGGACCATTTTCCACATTTCTGAAGCATGACGTAATGGGGGGGTGTTATCTCTTTTGTCGAAAATCAGCCGTTTTTGCTCGAACATTAAATGCCTCCAAATGGTATTTAATTAACTTCCCGAGCCCCTGGAAGCATGAAAATCACTCTAAACATGCTAATTTTAGCTCTAACACTGATGATCCACCTACAAATGTGAACTGACGTTCAAAAATAAAACATTTGAAAACGGACCATTTTCCACATTTCTGAAGCATGACGTAATGGGGGGGTGTTATCTCTTTTGTCGAAAATCAGCCGTTTCTGCTCGAACATTAAATGCCTCCAAATGGTATTTAATTAACTTCCCGAGCCCCTGGAAGCATGAAAATCACTTTAAACATGCTAATTTTAGCTCTAACACTGATGATCCACCTACAAATTTGAACTGACGTTCAAAAATAAAACATTTGAAAACAGACCATTTTCCACATTTCTGAAGCATGACGTAATGGGGGGGTGTTATCTCTTTTGTCGAAAATCAGCCGTTTTTGCTCGAACATTAAATGCCTCCAAATGGTATTTAATTAACTTCCCGAGCCCCTGGAAGCATGAAAATCACTTTAAACATGCTAATTTTAGCTCTAACACTGATGATCCACCTACAAATGTGAACTGACGTTCAAAAATAAAACATTTGAAAACGGACCATTTTCCACATTTCTGAAGCATGACGTAATGGGGGGGTGTTATCTCTTTTGTCGAAAATCAGCCGTTTTTGCTCGAACATTAAATGCCTCCAAATGGTATTTATTTCACTTCCCGGGGTGAAGAAACCCTTTTTGAGAACTCAGAGTGAGTAAATTGGCCATTTTCATGCACTTTTAACCATTCCATTAATCTTGTGTTTTGGGCCCCTGGAAGCCTGAAAATCACTTTAAACATGCTAATTTTAGCTCTAACACTGATGATCCACCTACAAATGTGAACTGACGTTCAAAAATAAAACATTTGAAAACGGACCATTTTCCACATTTCTGAAGCATGACGTAATGGGGGGGTGTTATCTCTTTTGTCGAAAATCAGCCGTTTTTGCTCGAACATTAAATGCCTCCAAATGGTATTTATTTCACTTCCCGAGCCCCTGGAAGCATGAAAATCACTTTAAACATGCTAATTTTAGCTCTAACACTGATGATCCACCTACAAATGTGAACTGACGTTCAAAAATAAAACATTTGAAAACGGACCATTTTCCACATTTCTGAAGCATGACGTAATGGGGGGGGTGTTATCTCTTTTGTCGAAAATCAGCCGTTTTTGCTCGAACATTAAATGCCTCCAAATGGTATTTAATTAACTTCCCGAGCCCCTGGAAGCATGAAAATCACTTTAAACATGCTAATTTTAGCTCTAACACTGATGATCCACCTACAAATGTGAACTGACGTTCAAAAATAAAACATTTGAAAACGGACCATTTTCCACATTTCTGAAGCATGACGTAATGGGGGGGTGTTATCTCTTTTGTCGAAAATCAGCCGTTTTTGCTCGAACATTAAATGCCTCCAAATGGTATTTAATTAACTTCCCGGGGTGAAGAAACCCTTTTTGAGAACTCAGTATGAGTAAATTGGCCATTTTCATGCACTTTTAACCATTCCATAAATCTTGTGTTTTGGGCCCCTGGAAGCATGAAAATCACTTTAAACATGCTAATTTTAGCTCTAACACTGATGATCCACCTACAAATGCGAACTGACGTTCAAAAATAAAACATTTGAAAACGGACCATTTTCCACATTTCTGAAGCATGACGTAATGGGGGGGTGTTATCTCTTTTGTCGAAAATCAGCCGTTTTTGCTCGAACATTAAATGCCTCCAAATGGTATTTAATTAACTTCCCGGGGTGAAGAAACCCTTTTTGAG
The DNA here is from genome assembly GCF_964263255.1 of Lissotriton vulgaris. NCBI lineage: Eukaryota > Metazoa > Chordata > Amphibia > Caudata > Salamandridae > Lissotriton > Lissotriton vulgaris. The sequence goes on along the minus strand of NW_028254707.1, from coordinate 224,710 downwards.
AACTCAGAGTGAGTAAATTGGCCATTTTCATGCACTTTTAACCATTCCATAAATCTTGTGTTTTGGGCCCCTGGAAGCATGAAAATCACTTTAAACATGCTAATTTTAGCTCTAACACTGATGATCCACCTACAAATGTGAACTGACGTTCAAAAATAAAACATTTGAAAACGGACCATTTTCCACATTTCTGAAGCATGACGTAATGGGGGGGTGTTATCTCTTTTGTCGAAAATCAGCCGTTTTTGCTCGAACATTAAATTCCTCCAAATGGTATTTAATTAACTTCCCGAGCCCCTGGAAGCATGAAAATCACTTTAAACATGCTCATTTTAGCTCTAACACTGATGATCCACCTACAAATGTGAACTGACGTTCAAAAATAAAACATTTGAAAACGGACCATTTTCCACATTTCTGAAGCATGACGTAATGGGGGGGTGTTATCTCTTTTGTCGAAAATCAGCCGTTTTTGCTCGAACATTAAATGCCTCCAAATGGTATTTAATTAACTTCCCGGGGTGAAGAAACCCTTTTTGAGAACTCAGAGTGAGTAAATTGGCCATTTTCATGCACTTTTAACCATTCCATAAATCTTGTGTTTTGGGCCCCTGGAAGCATGAAAATCACTTTAAACATGCTAATTTTAGCTCTAACACTGATGATCCACCTACAAATGTGAACTGACGTTCAAAAATAAAACATTTGAAAACGGACCATTTTCCACATTTCTGAAGCATGACGTAATGGGGGGGTGTTATCTCTTTTGTCGAAAATCAGCCGTTTTTGCTCGAACATTAAATGCCTCCAAATGGTATTTAATTAACTTCCCGAGCCCCTGGAAGCATGAAAATCACTTTAAACATGCTAATTTTAGCTCTAACACTGATGATCCACCTACAAATGTGAACTGACGTTCAAAAATAAAACATTTGAAAACGGACCATTTTCCAAATTTCTGAAGCATGACGTAATGGGGGGGTGTTATCTCTTTTGTCGAAAATCAGCCGTTTTTGCTCGAACATTAAATGCCTCCAAATGGTATTTATTTCACTTCCCGGGGTGAAGAATATCTTTTTGAGAACTCAGAGTGAGTAAATTGGCCATTTTCATGCACTTTTAACCATTCCATTAATCTTGTGTTTTGGGCCCCTGGAAGCATGAAAATCACTTTAAACATGCTAATTTTAGCTCTAACACTGATGATCCACCTACAAATGTGAACTGACGTTCAAAAATAAAACATTTGAAAACGGACCATTTTCCACATTTCTGAAGCATGACGTAATGGGGGGGTGTTATCTCTTTTGTCGAAAATCAGCCGTTTTTGCTCGAACATTAAATGCCTCCAAATGGTATTTATTTCACTTCCCGAGCCCCTGGAAGCATGAAAATCACTTTAAACATGCTAATTTTAGCTCTAACACTGATGATCCACCTACAAATGTGAACTGACGTTCAAAAATAAAACATTTGAAAACGGACCATTTTCCACATTTCTGAAGCATGACGTAATGGGGGGGTGTTATCTCTTTTGTCGAAAATCAGCCGTTTTTGCTCGAACATTAAATGCCTCCAAATGGTATTTAATTAACTTCCCGAGCCCCTGGAAGCATGAAAATCACTTTAAACATGCTAATTTTAGCTCTAACACTGATGATCCACCTACAAATGTGAACTGACGTTCAAAAATAAAACATTTGAAAACGGACCATTTTCCACATTTCTGAAGCATGACGTAATGGGGGGGTGTTATCTCTTTTGTCGAAAATCAGTCGTTTTTGCTCGAACATTAAATGCCTCCAAATGGTATTTATTTCACTTCCCGGGGTGAAGAAACCCTTTTTGAGAACTCAGAGTGAGTAAATTGGCCATTTTCATGCACTTTTAACCATTCCATTAATCTTGTGTTTTGGGCCCCTGGAAGCATGAAAATCACTTTAAACATGCTAATTTTAGCTCTAACACTGATGATCCACCTACAAATGTGAACTGACGTTCAAAAATAAAACATTTGAAAACAGACCATTTTCCACATTTCTGAAGCATGACGTAATGGGGGGTGTTATCTCTTTTGTCGAAAATCAGCCGTTTTTGCTCGAACATTAAATGCCTCCAAATGGTATTTAATTAACTTCCCGAGCCCCTGGAAGCATGAAAATCACTTTAAACATGCTAATTTTAGCTCTAACACTGATGATCCACCTACAAATGTGAACTAACGTTCAAAAATAAAACATTTGAAAACGGACCATTTTCCACATTTCTGAAGCATGACGTAATGGGGGGGTGTTATCTCTTTTGTCGAAAATCAGCCGTTTTTGCTCGAACATTAAATGCCTCCAAATGGTATTTAATTAACTTCCCGAGCCAATGGAAGCATGAAAATCACTTTAAACATGCTAATTTTAGCTCTAACACTGATGATCCACCTACAAATGTGAACTGACGTTCAAAAATAAAACATTTGAAAACGGACCATTTTCCACATTTCTGAAGCATGACGTAATGGGGGGGTGTTATCTCTTTTGTCGAAAATCAGCCGTTTTTGCTCGAACATTAAATGCCTCCAAATGGTATTTATTTCACTTCCCGGGGTGAAGAAACCCTTTTTGAGAACTCAGAGTGAGTAAATTGGCCATTTTCATGCACTTTTAACCATTCCATAAATCTTGTGTTTTGGGCCCCTGGAAGCATGAAAATCACTTTAAACTTGCTAATTTTAGCTCTAACACTGATGATCCACCTACAAATGTGAACTGACGTTCAAAAATAAAACATTTGAAAACGGACCATTTTCCACATTTCTGAAGCATGACGTAATGGGGGGGTGTTATCTCTTTTGTCGAAAATCAGCCGTTTTTGCTCGAACATTAAATGCCTCCAAATGGTATTTAATTAACTTCCCGAGCCCCTGGAAGCATGAAAATCACTTTAAACATGCTAATTTTAGCTCTAACACTGATGATCCACCTACAAATGTGAACTGACGTTCAAAAATAAAACATTTGAAAACGGACCATTTTCCACATTTCTGAAGCATGACGTAATGGGGGGGGTGTTATCTCTTTTGTCGAAAATCAGCCGTTTTTGCTCGAACATTAAATGCCTCCAAATGGTATTTATTTCACTTCCCGGGGTGAAGAAACCCTTTTTGAGAACTCAGAGTGAGTAAATTGGCCATTTTCATGCACTTTTAACCATTCCATTAATCTTGTGTTTTGGGCCCCTGGAAGCATGAAAATCACTTTAAACATGCTAATTTTAGCTCTAACACTGATGATCCACCTACAAATGTGAACTGACGTTCAAAAATAAAACATTTGAAAACGGACCATTTTCCACATTTCTGAAGCATGACGTAATGGGGGGGGTGTTATCTCTTTTGTCGAAAATCAGCTGTTTTTGCTCGAACATTAAATGCCTCCAAATGGTATTTAATTAACTTCCCGAGCCCCTGGAAGCATGAAAATCACTTTAAACATGCTAATTTTAGCTCTAACACTGATGATCCACCTACAAATGTGAACTGACGTTCAAAAATAAAACATTTGAAAACGGACCATTTTCCACATTTCTGAAGCATGACGTAATGGGGGGGTGTTATCTCTTTTGTCGAAAATCAGCCGTTTTTGCTCGAACATTAAATGCCTCCAAATGGTATTTAATTAACTTCCCGAGCCCCTGGAAGCATGAAAATCACTTTAAACATGCTAATTTTAGCTCTAACACTGATGATCCACCTACAAATGTGAACTGACGTTCAAAAATAAAACATTTGAAAACGGACCATTTTCCACATTTCTGAAGCATGACGTAATGGGGGGGTGTTATCTCTTTTGTCGAAAATCAGCCGTTTTTGCTCGAACATTAAATGCCTCCAAATGGTATTTAATTAACTTCCCGAGCCCCTGGAAGCATGAAAATCACTCTAAACATGCTAATTTTAGCTCTAACACTGATGATCCACCTACAAATGTGAACTGACGTTCAAAAATAAAACATTTGAAAACGGACCATTTTCCACATTTCTGAAGCATGACGTAATGGGGGGGTGTTATCTCTTTTGTCGAAAATCAGCCGTTTCTGCTCGAACATTAAATGCCTCCAAATGGTATTTAATTAACTTCCCGAGCCCCTGGAAGCATGAAAATCACTTTAAACATGCTAATTTTAGCTCTAACACTGATGATCCACCTACAAATGTGAACTGACGTTCAAAAATAAAACATTTGAAAACGGACCATTTTCCACATTTCTGAAGCATGACGTAATGGGGGGTGTTATCTCTTTTGTCGAAAATCAGCCGTTTTTGCTCGAACATTAAATGCCTCCAAATGGTATTTATTTCACTTCCCGGGGTGAAGAAACTCTTTTTGAGAACTCAGAGTGAGTAAATTGGCCATTTTCATGCACTTTTAACCATTCCATTAATCTTGTGTTTTGGGCCCCTGGAAGCATGAAAATCACTTTAAACATGCTAATTTTAGCTCTAACACTGATGATTCACCTACAAATGTGAACTGACGTTCAAAAATAAAACATTTGAAAACGGACCATTTTCCACATTTCTGAAGCATGACGTAATGGGGGGGTGTTATCTCTTTTGTCGAAAATCAGCCGTTTTTGCTCGAACATTAAATGCCTCCAAATGGTATTTAATTAACTTCCCGAGCCCCTGGAAGCATGAAAATCACTTTAAACATGCTAATTTTAGCTCTAACACTGATGATCCACCTACAAATGTGAACTGACGTTCAAAAATAAAACATTTGAAAACGGACCATTTTCCACATTTCTGAAGCATGACGTAATGGGGGGGTGTTATCTCTTTTGTCGAAAATCAGCCGTTTTTGCTTGAACATTAAATGCCTCCAAATGGTATTTAATTAACTTCCCGGGGTGAAGAAACCCTTTTTGAGAACTCAGAGTGAGTAAATTGGCCATTTTCATGCACATTTAACCATTCCATAAATCTTGTGTTTTGGGCCCCTGGAAGCATGAAAATCACTTTAAACATGCTAATTTTAGCTCTAACACTGATGATCCACCTACAAATGTGAACTGACGTTCAAAAATAAAACATTTGAAAACGGACCATTTTCCACATTTCTGAAGCATGACGTAATGGGGGGGTGGTATCTCTTTTGTCGAAAATCAGCCGTTTCTGCTCGAACATTAAATGCCTCCAAATGGTATTTAATTAACTTCCCGAGCCCCTGGAAGCATGAAAATCACTTTAAACATGCTAATTTTAGCTCTAACACTGATGATCCACCTACAAATGTGAACTGACGTTCAAAAATAAAACATTTGAAAACGGACCATTTTCCACATTTCTGAAGCATGACGTAATGGGGGGTGTTATCTCTTTTGTCGAAAATCAGCCGTTTTTGCTCGAACATTAAATGCCTCCAAATGGTATTTATTTCACTTCCCGGGGTGAAGAAACTCTTTTTGAGAACTCAGAGTGAGTAAATTGGCCATTTTCATGCACTTTTAACCATTGCATTAATCTTGTGTTTTGGGCCCCTGGAAGCATGAAAATCACTTTAAACATGCTAATTTTAGCTCTAACACTGATGATTCACCTACAAATGTGAACTGACGTTCAAAAATAAAACATTTGAAAACGGACCATTTTCCACATTTCTGAAGCATGACGTAATGGGGGGGTGTTATCTCTTTTGTCGAAAATCAGCCGTTTTTGCTCGAACATTAAATGCCTCCAAATGGTATTTAATTAACTTCCCGAGACCCTGGAAGCATGAAAATCACTTTAAACATGCTAATTTTAGCTCTAACACTGATGATCCACCTACAAATGTGAACTGACATTCAAAAATAAAACATTTGAAAACGGACCATTTTCCACATTTCTGAAGCATGACGTAATGGGGGGGTGTTATCTCTTTTGTCGAAAATCAGCCGTTTTTGCTCGAACATTAAATGCCTCCAAATGGTATTTAATTAACTTCCCGGGGTGAAGAAACCCTTTTTGAGAACTCAGAGTGAGTAAATTGGCCATTTTCATGCACTTTTAACCATTCCATAAATCTTGTGTTTTGGGCCCCTGGAAGCATGAAAATCACTTTAAACATGCTAATTTTAGCTCTATCACTGATGATCCACCTACAAATGTGAACTGACGTTCAAAAATAAAACATTTGAAAACGGACCATTTTCCACATTTCTGAAGCATGACGTAATGGGGGGGGTGTTATCTCTTTTGTCGAAAATCAGCCGTTTTTGCTCGAACATTAAATGCCTCCAAATGGTATTTAATTAACTTCCCGGGGTGAAGAAACCCTTTTTGAGAACTCAGAGTGAGTAAATTGGCCATTTTCATGCACATTTAACCATTCCATAAATCTTGTGTTTTGGGCCCCTGGAAGCATGAAAATCACTTTAAACATGCTAATTTTAGCTCTAACACTGAGGATCCACCTACAAATGTGAACTGACGTTCAAAAATAAAACATTTGAAAACGGACCATTTTCCACATTTCTGAAGCATGACGTAATGGGGGGGGTGTTATCTCTTTTGTCGAAAATCAGCCGTTTTTGCTCGAACATTAAATGCCTCCAAATGGTATTTAATTAACTTCCCGAGCCCCTGGAAGCATGAAAATCACTTTAAACATGCTAATTTTAGCTCTAACACTGATGATCCACCTACAAATGTGAACTGACGTTCAAAAATAAAACATTTGAAAACGGACCATTTTCCACATTTCTGAAGCATGACGTAATGGGGGGGTGTTATCTCTTTTGTCGAAAATCAGCCGTTTTTGCTCGAACATTAAATGCCTCCAAATGGTATTTAATTAACTTCCCGGGGTGAAGAAACCCTTTTTGAGAACTCAGTATGAGTAAATTGGCCATTTTCATGCACTTTTAACCATTCCATAAATCTTGTGTTTTGGGCCCCTGGAAGCATGAAAATCACTTTAAACATGCTAATTTTAGCTCTAACACTGATGATCCACCTACAAATGCGAACTGACGTTCAAAAATAAAACATTTGAAAACGGACCATTTTCCACATTTCTGAAGCATGACGTAATGGGGGGGTGTTATCTCTTTTGTCGAAAATCAGCCGTTTTTGCTCGAACATTAAATGCCTCCAAATGGTATTTAATTAACTTCCCGGGGTGAAGAAACCCTTTTTGAGAACTCAGAGTGAGTAAATTGGCCATTTTCATGCACTTTTAACCATTCCATAAATCTTGTGTTTTGGGCCCCTGGAAGCATGAAAATCACTTTAAACATGCTAATTTTAGCTCTAACACTGATGATCCACCTACAAATGTGAACTGACGTTCAAAAATAAAACATTTGAAAACGGACCATTTTCCACATTTCTGAAGCATGACGTAATGGGGGGGTGTTATCTCTTTTGTCGAAAATCAGCCGTTTTTGCTCGAACATTAAATTCCTCCAAATGGTATTTAATTAACTTCCCGAGCCCCTGGAAGCATGAAAATCACTTTAAACATGCTCATTTTAGCTCTAACACTGATGATCCACCTACAAATGTGAACTGACGTTCAAAAATAAAACATTTGAAAACGGACCATTTTCCACATTTCTGAAGCATGACGTAATGGGGGGGTGTTATCTCTTTTGTCGAAAATCAGCCGTTTTTGCTCGAACATTAAATGCCTCCAAATGGTATTTAATTAACTTCCCGGGGTGAAGAAACCCTTTTTGAGAACTCAGAGTGAGTAAATTGGCCATTTTCATGCACTTTTAACCATTCCATAAATCTTGTGTTTTGGGCCCCTGGAAGCATGAAAATCACTTTAAACATGCTAATTTTAGCTCTAACACTGATGATCCACCTACAAATGTGAACTGACGTTCAAAAATAAAACATTTGAAAACGGACCATTTTCCACATTTCTGAAGCATGACGTAATGGGGGGGTGTTATCTCTTTTGTCGAAAATCAGCCGTTTTTGCTCGAACATTAAATGCCTCCAAATGGTATTTAATTAACTTCCCGAGCCCCTGGAAGCATGAAAATCACTTTAAACATGCTAATTTTAGCTCTAACACTGATGATCCACCTACAAATGTGAACTGACGTTCAAAAATAAAACATTTGAAAACGGACCATTTTCCAAATTTCTGAAGCATGACGTAATGGGGGGGTGTTATCTCTTTTGTCGAAAATCAGCCGTTTTTGCTCGAACATTAAATGCCTCCAAATGGTATTTATTTCACTTCCCGGGGTGAAGAATATCTTTTTGAGAACTCAGAGTGAGTAAATTGGCCATTTTCATGCACTTTTAACCATTCCATTAATCTTGTGTTTTGGGCCCCTGGAAGCATGAAAATCACTTTAAACATGCTAATTTTAGCTCTAACACTGATGATCCACCTACAAATGTGAACTGACGTTCAAAAATAAAACATTTGAAAACGGACCATTTTCCACATTTCTGAAGCATGACGTAATGGGGGGGTGTTATCTCTTTTGTCGAAAATCAGCCGTTTTTGCTCGAACATTAAATGCCTCCAAATGGTATTTATTTCACTTCCCGAGCCCCTGGAAGCATGAAAATCACTTTAAACATGCTAATTTTAGCTCTAACACTGATGATCCACCTACAAATGTGAACTGACGTTCAAAAATAAAACATTTGAAAACGGACCATTTTCCACATTTCTGAAGCATGACGTAATGGGGGGGTGTTATCTCTTTTGTCGAAAATCAGCCGTTTTTGCTCGAACATTAAATGCCTCCAAATGGTATTTAATTAACTTCCCGAGCCCCTGGAAGCATGAAAATCACTTTAAACATGCTAATTTTAGCTCTAACACTGATGATCCACCTACAAATGTGAACTGACGTTCAAAAATAAAACATTTGAAAACGGACCATTTTCCACATTTCTGAAGCATGACGTAATGGGGGGGTGTTATCTCTTTTGTCGAAAATCAGTCGTTTTTGCTCGAACATTAAATGCCTCCAAATGGTATTTATTTCACTTCCCGGGGTGAAGAAACCCTTTTTGAGAACTCAGAGTGAGTAAATTGGCCATTTTCATGCACTTTTAACCATTCCATTAATCTTGTGTTTTGGGCCCCTGGAAGCATGAAAATCACTTTAAACATGCTAATTTTAGCTCTAACACTGATGATCCACCTACAAATGTGAACTGACGTTCAAAAATAAAACATTTGAAAACAGACCATTTTCCACATTTCTGAAGCATGACGTAATGGGGGGTGTTATCTCTTTTGTCGAAAATCAGCCGTTTTTGCTCGAACATTAAATGCCTCCAAATGGTATTTAATTAACTTCCCGAGCCCCTGGAAGCATGAAAATCACTTTAAACATGCTAATTTTAGCTCTAACACTGATGATCCACCTACAAATGTGAACTAACGTTCAAAAATAAAACATTTGAAAACGGACCATTTTCCACATTTCTGAAGCATGACGTAATGGGGGGGTGTTATCTCTTTTGTCGAAAATCAGCCGTTTTTGCTCGAACATTAAATGCCTCCAAATGGTATTTAATTAACTTCCCGAGCCAATGGAAGCATGAAAATCACTTTAAACATGCTAATTTTAGCTCTAACACTGATGATCCACCTACAAATGTGAACTGACGTTCAAAAATAAAACATTTGAAAACGGACCATTTTCCACATTTCTGAAGCATGACGTAATGGGGGGGTGTTATCTCTTTTGTCGAAAATCAGCCGTTTTTGCTCGAACATTAAATGCCTCCAAATGGTATTTATTTCACTTCCCGGGGTGAAGAAACCCTTTTTGAGAACTCAGAGTGAGTAAATTGGCCATTTTCATGCACTTTTAACCATTCCATAAATCTTGTGTTTTGGGCCTCTGGAAGCATGAAAATCACTTTAAACTTGCTAATTTTAGCTCTAACACTGATGATCCACCTACAAATGTGAACTGACGTTCAAAAATAAAACATTTGAAAACGGACCATTTTCCACATTTCTGAAGCATGACGTAATGGGGGGGTGTTATCTCTTTTGTCGAAAATCAGCCGTTTTTGCTCGAACATTAAATGCCTCCAAATGGTATTTAATTAACTTCCCGAGCCCCTGGAAGCATGAAAATCACTTTAAACATGCTAATTTTAGCTCTAACACTGATGATCCACCTACAAATGTGAACTGACGTTCAAAAATAAAACATTTGAAAACGGACCATTTTCCACATTTCTGAAGCATGACGTAATGGGGGGGTGTTATCTCTTTTGTCGAAAATCAGCCGTTTTTGCTCGAACATTAAATGCCTCCAAATGGTATTTATTTCACTTCCCGGGGTGAAGAAACCCTTTTTGAGAACTCAGAGTGAGTAAATTGGCCATTTTCATGCACTTTTAACCATTCCATTAATCTTGTGTTTTGGGCCCCTGGAAGCATGAAAATCACTTTAAACATGCTAATTTTAGCTCTAACACTGATGATCCACCTACAAATGTGAACTGACGTTCAAAAATAAAACATTTGAAAACGGACCATTTTCCACATTTCTGAAGCATGACGTAATGGGGGGGGTGTTATCTCTTTTGTCGAAAATCAGCTGTTTTTGCTCGAACATTAAATGCCTCCAAATGGTATTTAATTAACTTCCCGAGCCCCTGGAAGCATGAAAATCACTTTAAACATGCTAATTTTAGCTCTAACACTGATGATCCACCTACAAATGTGAACTGACGTTCAAAAATAAAACATTTGAAAACGGACCATTTTCCACATTTCTGAAGCATGACGTAATGGGGGGGTGTTATCTCTTTTGTCGAAAATCAGCCGTTTTTGCTCGAACATTAAATGCCTCCAAATGGTATTTAATTAACTTCCCGAGCCCCTGGAAGCATGAAAATCACTTTAAACATGCTAATTTTAGCTCTAACACTGATGATCCACCTACAAATGTGAACTGACGTTCAAAAATAAAACATTTGAAAACGGACCATTTTCCACATTTCTGAAGCATGACGTAATGGGGGGGTGTTATCTCTTTTGTCGAAAATCAGCCGTTTTTGCTCGAACATTAAATGCCTCCAAATGGTATTTAATTAACTTCCCGAGCCCCTGGAAGCATGAAAATCACTCTAAACATGCTAATTTTAGCTCTAACACTGATGATCCACCTACAAATGTGAACTGACGTTCAAAAATAAAACATTTGAAAACGGACCATTTTCCACATTTCTGAAGCATGACGTAATGGGGGGGTGTTATCTCTTTTGTCGAAAATCAGCCGTTTCTGCTCGAACATTAAATGCCTCCAAATGGTATTTAATTAACTTCCCGAGCCCCTGGAAGCATGAAAATCACTTTAAACATGCTAATTTTAGCTCTAACACTGATGATCCACCTACAAATGTGAACTGACGTTCAAAAATAAAACATTTGAAAACGGACCATTTTCCACATTTCTGAAGCATGACGTAATGGGGGGTGTTATCTCTTTTGTCGAAAATCAGCCGTTTTTGCTCGAACATTAAATGCCTCCAAATGGTATTTATTTCACTTCCCGGGGTGAAGAAACTCTTTTTGAGAACTCAGAGTGAGTAAATTGGCCATTTTCATGCACTTTTAACCATTCCATTAATCTTGTGTTTTGGGCCCCTGGAAGCATGAAAATCACTTTAAACATGCTAATTTTAGCTCTAACACTGATGATTCACCTACAAATGTGAACTGACGTTCAAAAATAAAACATTTGAAAACGGACCATTTTCCACATTTCTGAAGCATGACGTAATGGGGGGGTGTTATCTCTTTTGTCGAAAATCAGCCGTTTTTGCTCGAACATTAAATGCCTCCAAATGGTATTTAATTAACTTCCCGAGCCCCTGGAAGCATGAAAATCACTTTAAACATGCTAATTTTAGCTCTAACACTGATGATCCACCTACAAATGTGAACTGACGTTCAAAAATAAAACATTTGAAAACGGACCATTTTCCACATTTCTGAAGCATGACGTAATGGGGGGGTGTTATCTCTTTTGTCGAAAATCAGCCGTTTTTGCTTGAACATTAAATGCCTCCAAATGGTATTTAATTAACTTCCCGGGGTGAAGAAACCCTTTTTGAGAACTCAGAGTGAGTAAATTGGCCATTTTCATGCACATTTAACCATTCCATAAATCTTGTGTTTTGGGCCCCTGGAAGCATGAAAATCACTTTAAACATGCTAATTTTAGCTCTAACACTGATGATCCACCTACAAATGTGAACTGACGTTCAAAAATAAAACATTTGAAAACGGACCATTTTCCACATTTCTGAAGCATGACGTAATGGGGGGGTGGTATCTCTTTTGTCGAAAATCAGCCGTTTCTGCTCGAACATTAAATGCCTCCAAATGGTATTTAATTAACTTCCCGAGCCCCTGGAAGCATGAAAATCACTTTAAACATGCTAATTTTAGCTCTAACACTGATGATCCACCTACAAATGTGAACTGACGTTCAAAAATAAAACATTTGAAAACGGACCATTTTCCACATTTCTGAAGCATGACGTAATGGGGGGTGTTATCTCTTTTGTCGAAAATCAGCCGTTTTTGCTCGAACATTAAATGCCTCCAAATGGTATTTATTTCACTTCCCGGGGTGAAGAAACTCTTTTTGAGAACTCAGAGTGAGTAAATTGGCCATTTTCATGCACTTTTAACCATTGCATTAATCTTGTGTTTTGGGCCCCTGGAAGCATGAAAATCACTTTAAACATGCTAATTTTAGCTCTAACACTGATGATTCACCTACAAATGTGAACTGACGTTCAAAAATAAAACATTTGAAAACGGACCATTTTCCACATTTCTGAAGCATGACGTAATGGGGGGGTGTTATCTCTTTTGTCGAAAATCAGCCGTTTTTGCTCGAACATTAAATGCCTCCAAATGGTATTTAATTAACTTCCCGAGACCCTGGAAGCATGAAAATCACTTTAAACATGCTAATTTTAGCTCTAACACTGATGATCCACCTACAAATGTGAACTGACATTCAAAAATAAAACATTTGAAAACGGACCATTTTCCACATTTCTGAAGCATGACGTAATGGGGGGGTGTTATCTCTTTTGTCGAAAATCAGCCGTTTTTGCTCGAACATTAAATGCCTCCAAATGGTATTTAATTAACTTCCCGGGGTGAAAAAACCCTTTTTGAGAACTCAGAGTGAGTAAATTGGCCATTTTCATGCACTTTTAACCATTCCATAAATCTTGTGTTTTGGGCCCCTGGAAGCATGAAAATCACTTTAAACATGCTAATTTTAGCTCTATCACTGATGATCCACCTACAAATGTGAACTGACGTTCAAAAATAAAACATTTGAAAACGGACCATTTTCCACATTTCTGAAGCATGACGTAATGGGGGGGGTGTTATCTCTTTTGTCGAAAATCAGCCGTTTTTGCTCGAACATTAAATGCCTCCAAATGGTATTTAATTAACTTCCCGGGGTGAAGAAACCCTTTTTGAGAACTCAGAGTGAGTAAATTGGCCATTTTCATGCACATTTAACCATTCCATAAATCTTGTGTTTTGGGCCCCTGGAAGCATGAAAATCACTTTAAACATGCTAATTTTAGCTCTAACACTGATGATCCACCTACAAATGTGAACTGACGTTCAAAAATAAAACATTTGAAAACGGACAATTTTCCATATTTCTGAAGCATGACGTAATGGGGGGGTGTTATCTCTTTTGTCGAAAATCAGCCGTTTTTGCTCGAACATTAAATGCCTCCAAATGGTATTTAATTAACTTCCCGAGCCCCTGGAAGCATGAAAATCACTTTAAACATGCTAATTTTAGCTCTAACACTGATGATCCACCTACAAATGTGAACTGACGTTCAAAAATAAAACACTTGAAAACGGACCATTTTCCACATTTCTGAAGCATGACGTAAAGGGGGGGTGTTATCTCTTTTGTCGAAAATCAGCCGTTTTTGCTCGAACATTAAATGCCTCCAAATGGTATTTAATTAACTTCCCGGGGTGAAGAAACCCTTTTTGAGAACTCAGAGTGAGTAAATTGGCCATTTTCATGCACTTTTAACCATTCCATAAATCTTGTGTTTTGGGCCCCTGGAAGCATGAAAATCACTTTAAACATGCTAATTTTAGCTCTAACACTGATGATCCACCTACAAATGTGAACTGACGTTCAAAAATAAAACATTTGAAAACAGACCATTTTCCACATTTCTGAAGCATGACGTAATGGGGGGGTGTTATCTCTTTTGTAGAAAATCAGCCGTTTTTGCTCGAACATTAAATGCCTCCAAATGGTATTTAATTAACTTCCCGAGCCCCTGGAAGCATGAAAATCACTTTAAACATGCTAATTTTAGCTCTAACACTGATGATCCACCTACAAATGTGAACTGACGTTCAAAAATAAAACATTTGAAAACGGACCATTTTCCACATTTCTGAAGCATGACGTAATGGGGGGGTGTTATCTCTTTTGTCGAAAATCAGCCGTTTTTGCTCGAACATTAAATGCCTCCAAATGGTATTTATTTCACTTCCTGGGGTGAAGAAACCCTTTTTGAGAACTCAGAGTGAGTAAATTGGCCATTTTCATGCACTTTTAACCATTCCATTAATCTTGTGTTTTGGGCCCCTGGAAGCATGAAAATCACTTTAAACATGCTAATTTTAGCTCTAACACTGATGATCCACCTACAAATGTGAACTGACGTTCAAAAATAAAACATTTGAAAACGGACCATTTTCCACATTGCTGAAGCATGACGTAATGGGGGGTGTTATCTCTTTTGTCGAAAATCAGCCGTTTTTGCTCGAACATTAAATGCCTCCAAATGGTATTTAATTAACTTCCTGAGCCCCTGGAAGCATGAAAATCACTTTAAACATGCTAATTTTAGCTCTAACACTGGTGATCCACCTACAAATGTGAACTGACGTTCAAAAATAAAACATTTGAAAACGGACCATTTTCCACATTTCTGAAGCATGACGTAATGGGGGGGTGTTATCTCTTTTGTCGAAAATCAGCTGTTTTTGCTTGAACATTAAATGCCTCCAAATGGTATTTAATTAACTTCCCGGGGTGAAGAAACTCTTTTAGAGAACTCAGAGTGATTAAATTGGCCATTTTCATGCACATTTAACCATTCCATAAATCTTGTGTTTTGGGCCCCTGGAAGCATGAAAATCACTTTAAACATGCTAATTTTAGCTCTAACACTGATGATCCACCTACAAATGTGAACCGACGTTCAAAAATAAAACATTTGAAAACGGACCATTTTCCACATTTCTGAAGCATGACGTAATGGGGGTGTTATCTCTTTTGTCGAAAATCAGCCGTTTTTGCTCGAACATTAAATGCCTCCAAATGGTATTTAATTAACTTCCCGAGCCCCTGGAAGCACGAAAATCACTTTAAACATGCTACTTTTAGCTCTAACACTGATGATCCACCTACAAATGTGAACTGACGTTCAAAAATAAAACATTTGAAAACGGACCATTTTCCACATTTCTGAAGCATGACGTAATGGGGGGGTGTTATCTCTTTTGTCGAAAATCAGCCGTTTTTGCTCGAACATTAAATGCCTCCAAATGGTATTTAATTAACTTCCCGAGCCCCTGGAAGCATGAAAATCACTTTAAACATGCTAATTTTAGCTCTAACACTGATGATCCACCTACAAATGTGAACTAACGTTCAAAAATAAAACATTTGAAAACGGACCATTTTCCACATTTCTGAAGCATGACGTAATGGGGGGGTGTTATCTCTTTTGTCGAAAATCAGCCGTTTTTGCTCGAACATTAAATGCCTCCAAATGGTATTTAATTAACTTCCCGAGCCAATGGAAGCATGAAAATCACTTTAAACATGCTAATTTTAGCTCTAACACTGATGATCCACCTACAAATGTGAACTGACGTTCAAAAATAAAACATTTGAAAACGGACCATTTTCCACATTTCTGAAGCATGACGTAATGGGGGGGTGTTATCTCTTTTGTCGAAAATCAGCCGTTTTTGCTCGAACATTAAATGCCTCCAAATGGTATTTATTTCACTTCCCGGGGTGAAGAAACCCTTTTTGAGAACTCAGAGTGAGTAAATTGGCCATTTTCATGCACTTTTAACCATTCCATAAATCTTGTGTTTTGGGCCCCTGGAAGCATGAAAATCACTTTAAACTTGCTAATTTTAGCTCTAACACTGATGATCCACCTACAAATGTGAACTGACGTTCAAAAATAAAACATTTGAAAACGGACCATTTTCCACATTTCTGAAGCATGACGTAATGGGGGGGTGTTATCTCTTTTGTCGAAAATCAGCCGTTTTTGCTCGAACATTAAATGCCTCCAAATGGTATTTAATTAACTTCCCGAGCCCCTGGAAGCATGAAAATCACTTTAAACATGCTAATTTTAGCTCTAACACTGATGATCCACCTACAAATGTGAACTGACGTTCAAAAATAAAACATTTGAAAACGGACCATTTTCCACATTTCTGAAGCATGACGTAATAGGGGGGTGTTATCTCTTTTGTCGAAAATCAGCCGTTTTTGCTCGAACATTAAATGCCTCCAAATGGTATTTATTTCACTTCCCGGGGTGAAGAAACCCTTTTTGAGAACTCAGAGTGAGTAAATTGGCCATTTTCATGCACTTTTAACCATTCCATTAATCTTGTGTTTTGGGCCCCTGGAAGCATGAAAATCACTTTAAACATGCTAATTTTAGCTCTAACACTGATGATCCACCTACAAATGTGAACTGACGTTCAAAAATAAAACATTTGAAAACAGACCATTTTCCACATTTCTGAAGCATGACGTAATGGGGGGTGTTATCTCTTTTGTCGAAAATCAGCCGTTTTTGCTCGAACATTAAATGCCTCCAAATGGTATTTAATTAACTTCCCGAGCCCCTGGAAGCATGAAAATCACTTTAAACATGCTAATTTTAGCTCTAACACTGATGATCCACCTACAAATGTGAACTAACGTTCAAAAATAAAACATTTGAAAACGGACCATTTTCCACATTTCTGAAGCATGACGTAATGGGGGGGTGTTATCTCTTTTGTCGAAAATCAGCCGTTTTTGCTCGAACATTAAATGCCTCCAAATGGTATTTAATTAACTTCCCGAGCCAATGGAAGCATGAAAATCACTTTAAACATGCTAATTTTAGCTCTAACACTGATGATCCACCTACAAATGTGAACTGACGTTCAAAAATAAAACATTTGAAAACGGACCATTTTCCACATTTCTGAAGCATGACGTAATGGGGGGGTGTTATCTCTTTTGTCGAAAATCAGCCGTTTTTGCTCGAACATTAAATGCCTCCAAATGGTATTTATTTCACTTCCCGGGGTGAAGAAACCCTTTTTGAGAACTCAGAGTGAGTAAATTGGCCATTTTCATGCACTTTTAACCATTCCATAAATCTTGTGTTTTGGGCCCCTGGAAGCATGAAAATCACTTTAAACTTGCTAATTTTAGCTCTAACACTGATGATCCACCTACAAATGTGAACTGACGTTCAAAAATAAAACATTTGAAAACGGACCATTTTCCACATTTCTGAAGCATGACGTAATGGGGGGGTGTTATCTCTTTTGTCGAAAATCAGCCGTTTTTGCTCGAACATTAAATGCCTCCAAATGGTATTTAATTAACTTCCCGAGCCCCTGGAAGCATGAAAATCACTTTAAACATGCTAATTTTAGCTCTAACACTGATGATCCACCTACAAATGTGAACTGACGTTCAAAAATAAAACATTTGAAAACGGACCATTTTCCACATTTCTGAAGCATGACGTAATGGGGGGGTGTTATCTCTTTTGTCGAAAATCAGCCGTTTTTGCTCGAACATTAAATGCCTCCAAATGGTATTTATTTCACTTCCCGGGGTGAAGAAACCCTTTTTGAGAACTCAGAGTGAGTAAATTGGCCATTTTCATGCACTTTTAACCATTCCATTAATCTTGTGTTTTGGGCCCCTGGAAGCATGAAAATCACTTTAAACATGCTAATTTTAGCTCTAACACTGATGATCCACCTACAAATGTGAACTGACGTTCAAAAATAAAACATTTGAAAACGGACCATTTTCCACATTTCTGAAGCATGACGTAATGGGGGGGGTGTTATCTCTTTTGTCGAAAATCAGCTGTTTTTGCTCGAACATTAAATGCCTCCAAATGGTATTTAATTAACTTCCCGAGCCCCTGGAAGCATGAAAATCACTTTAAACATGCTAATTTTAGCTCTAACACTGATGATCCACCTACAAATGTGAACTGACGTTCAAAAATAAAACATTTGAAAACGGACCATTTTCCACATTTCTGAAGCATGACGTAATGGGGGGGTGTTATCTCTTTTGTCGAAAATCAGCCGTTTTTGCTCGAACATTAAATGCCTCCAAATGGTATTTAATTAACTTCCCGAGCCCCTGGAAGCATGAAAATCACTTTAAACATGCTAATTTTAGCTCTAACACTGATGATCCACCTACAAATGTGAACTGACGTTCAAAAATAAAACATTTGAAAACGGACCATTTTCCACATTTCTGAAGCATGACGTAATGGGGGGGTGTTATCTCTTTTGTCGAAAATCAGCCGTTTTTGCTCGAACATTAAATGCCTCCAAATGGTATTTAATTAACTTCCCGAGCCCCTGGAAGCATGAAAATCACTCTAAACATGCTAATTTTAGCTCTAACACTGATGATCCACCTACAAATGTGAACTGACGTTCAAAAATAAAACATTTGAAAACGGACCATTTTCCACATTTCTGAAGCATGACGTAATGGGGGGGTGTTATCTCTTTTGTCGAAAATCAGCCGTTTCTGCTCGAACATTAAATGCCTCCAAATGGTATTTAATTAACTTCCCGAGCCCCTGGAAGCATGAAAATCACTTTAAACATGCTAATTTTAGCTCTAACACTGATGATCCACCTACAAATGTGAACTGACGTTCAAAAATAAAACATTTGAAAACGGACCATTTTCCACATTTCTGAAGCATGACGTAATGGGGGGTGTTATCTCTTTTGTCGAAAATCAGCCGTTTTTGCTCGAACATTAAATGCCTCCAAATGGTATTTATTTCACTTCCCGGGGTGAAGAAACTCTTTTTGAGAACTCAGAGTGAGTAAATTGGCCATTTTCATGCACTTTTAACCATTCCATTAATCTTGTGTTTTGGGCCCCTGGAAGCATGAAAATCACTTTAAACATGCTAATTTTAGCTCTAACACTGATGATTCACCTACAAATGTGAACTGACGTTCAAAAATAAAACATTTGAAAACGGACCATTTTCCACATTTCTGAAGCATGACGTAATGGGGGGGTGTTATCTCTTTTGTCGAAAATCAGCCGTTTTTGCTCGAACATTAAATGCCTCCAAATGGTATTTAATTAACTTCCCGAGCCCCTGGAAGCATGAAAATCACTTTAAACATGCTAATTTTAGCTCTAACACTGATGATCCACCTACAAATGTGAACTGACGTTCAAAAATAAAACATTTGAAAACGGACCATTTTCCACATTTCTGAAGCATGACGTAATGGGGGGGTGTTATCTCTTTTGTCGAAAATCAGCCGTTTTTGCTTGAACATTAAATGCCTCCAAATGGTATTTAATTAACTTCCCGGGGTGAAGAAACCCTTTTTGAGAACTCAGAGTGAGTAAATTGGCCATTTTCATGCACATTTAACCATTCCATAAATCTTGTGTTTTGGGCCCCTGGAAGCATGAAAATCACTTTAAACATGCTAATTTTAGCTCTAACACTGATGATCCACCTACAAATGTGAACTGACGTTCAAAAATAAAACATTTGAAAACGGACCATTTTCCACATTTCTGAAGCATGACGTAATGGGGGGGTGGTATCTCTTTTGTCGAAAATCAGCCGTTTCTGCTCGAACATTAAATGCCTCCAAATGGTATTTAATTAACTTCCCGAGCCCCTGGAAGCATGAAAATCACTTTAAACATGCTAATTTTAGCTCTAACACTGATGATCCACCTACAAATGTGAACTGACGTTCAAAAATAAAACATTTGAAAACGGACCATTTTCCACATTTCTGAAGCATGACGTAATGGGGGGTGTTATCTCTTTTGTCGAAAATCAGCCGTTTTTGCTCGAACATTAAATGCCTCCAAATGGTATTTATTTCACTTCCCGGGGTGAAGAAACTCTTTTTGAGAACTCAGAGTGAGTAAATTGGCCATTTTCATGCACTTTTAACCATTGCATTAATCTTGTGTTTTGGGCCCCTGGAAGCATGAAAATCACTTTAAACATGCTAATTTTAGCTCTAACACTGATGATTCACCTACAAATGTGAACTGACGTTCAAAAATAAAACATTTGAAAACGGACCATTTTCCACATTTCTGAAGCATGACGTAATGGGGGGGTGTTATCTCTTTTGTCGAAAATCAGCCGTTTTTGCTCGAACATTAAATGCCTCCAAATGGTATTTAATTAACTTCCCGAGACCCTGGAAGCATGAAAATCACTTTAAACATGCTAATTTTAGCTCTAACACTGATGATCCACCTACAAATGTGAACTGACGTTCAAAAATAAAACATTTGAAAACGGACCATTTTCCACATTTCTGAAGCATGACGTAATGGGGGGGTGTTATCTCTTTTGTCGAAAATCAGCCGTTTTTGCTCGAACATTAAATGCCTCCAAATGGTATTTAATTAACTTCCCGGGGTGAAGAAACCCTTTTTGAGAACTCAGAGTGAGTAAATTGGCCATTTTCATGCACTTTTAACCATTCCATAAATCTTGTGTTTTGGGCCCCTGGAAGCATGAAAATCACTTTAAACATGCTAATTTTAGCTCTATCACTGATGATCCACCTACAAATGTGAACTGACGTTCAAAAATAAAACATTTGAAAACGGACCATTTTCCACATTTCTGAAGCATGACGTAATGGGGGGGGTGTTATCTCTTTTGTCGAAAATCAGCCGTTTTTGCTCGAACATTAAATGCCTCCAAATGGTATTTAATTAACTTCCCGGGGTGAAGAAACCCTTTTTGAGAACTCAGAGTGAGTAAATTGGCCATTTTCATGCACATTTAACCATTCCATAAATCTTGTGTTTTGGGCCCCTGGAAGCATGAAAATCACTTTAAACATGCTAATTTTAGCTCTAACACTGATGATCCACCTACAAATGTGAACTGACGTTCAAAAATAAAACATTTGAAAACGGACAATTTTCCATATTTCTGAAGCATGACGTAATGGGGGGGTGTTATCTCTTTTGTCGAAAATCAGCCGTTTTTGCTCGAACATTAAATGCCTCCAAATGGTATTTAATTAACTTCCCGAGCCCCTGGAAGCATGAAAATCACTTTAAACATGCTAATTTTAGCTCTAACACTGATGATCCACCTACAAATGTGAACTGACGTTCAAAAATAAAACACTTGAAAACGGACCATTTTCCACATTTCTGAAGCATGACGTAAAGGGGGGGTGTTATCTCTTTTGTCGAAAATCAGCCGTTTTTGCTCGAACATTAAATGCCTCCAAATGGTATTTAATTAACTTCCCGGGGTGAAGAAACCCTTTTTGAGAACTCAGAGTGAGTAAATTGGCCATTTTCATGCACTTTTAACCATTCCATAAATCTTGTGTTTTGGGCCCCTGGAAGCATGAAAATCACTTTAAACATGCTAATTTTAGCTCTAACACTGATGATCCACCTACAAATGTGAACTGACGTTCAAAAATAAAACATTTGAAAACAGACCATTTTCCACATTTCTGAAGCATGACGTAATGGGGGGGTGTTATCTCTTTTGTAGAAAATCAGCCGTTTTTGCTCGAACATTAAATGCCTCCAAATGGTATTTAATTAACTTCCCGAGCCCCTGGAAGCATGAAAATCACTTTAAACATGCTAATTTTAGCTCTAACACTGATGATCCACCTACAAATGTGAACTGACGTTCAAAAATAAAACATTTGAAAACGGACCATTTTCCACATTTCTGAAGCATGACGTAATGGGGGGGTGTTATCTCTTTTGTCGAAAATCAGCCGTTTTTGCTCGAACATTAAATGCCTCCAAATGGTATTTATTTCACTTCCTGGGGTGAAGAAACCCTTTTTGAGAACTCAGAGTGAGTAAATTGGCCATTTTCATGCACTTTTAACCATTCCATTAATCTTGTGTTTTGGGCCCCTGGAAGCATGAAAATCACTTTAAACATGCTAATTTTAGCTCTAACACTGATGATCCACCTACAAATGTGAACTGACGTTCAAAAATAAAACATTTGAAAACGGACCATTTTCCACATTGCTGAAGCATGACGTAATGGGGGGTGTTATCTCTTTTGTCGAAAATCAGCCGTTTTTGCTCGAACATTAAATGCCTCCAAATGGTATTTAATTAACTTCCTGAGCCCCTGGAAGCATGAAAATCACTTTAAACATGCTAATTTTAGCTCTAACACTGGTGATCCACCTACAAATGTGAACTGACGTTCAAAAATAAAACATTTGAAAACGGACCATTTTCCACATTTCTGAAGCATGACGTAATGGGGGGGTGTTATCTCTTTTGTCGAAAATCAGCTGTTTTTGCTTGAACATTAAATGCCTCCAAATGGTATTTAATTAACTTCCCGGGGTGAAGAAACTCTTTTAGAGAACTCAGAGTGATTAAATTGGCCATTTTCATGCACATTTAACCATTCCATAAATCTTGTGTTTTGGGCCCCTGGAAGCATGAAAATCACTTTAAACATGCTAATTTTAGCTCTAACACTGATGATCCACCTACAAATGTGAACCGACGTTCAAAAATAAAACATTTGAAAACGGACCATTTTCCACATTTCTGAAGCATGACGTAATGGGGGTGTTATCTCTTTTGTCGAAAATCAGCCGTTTTTGCTCGAACATTAAATGCCTCCAAATGGTATTTAATTAACTTCCCGAGCCCCTGGAAGCACGAAAATCACTTTAAACATGCTA
Source organism: Lissotriton vulgaris (assembly GCF_964263255.1). NCBI lineage: Eukaryota > Metazoa > Chordata > Amphibia > Caudata > Salamandridae > Lissotriton > Lissotriton vulgaris. Next base: position 201,647 of record NW_028254707.1, on the reverse strand, counting down.
CTTTTAGCTCTAACACTGATGATCCACCTACAAATGTGAACTGACGTTCAAAAATAAAACATTTGAAAACGGACCATTTTCCACATTTCTGAAGCATGACGTAATGGGGGGGTGTTATCTCTTTTGTCGAAAATCAGCCGTTTTTGCTCGAACATTAAATGCCTCCAAATGGTATTTAATTAACTTCCCGAGCCCCTGGAAGCATGAAAATCACTTTAAACATGCTAATTTTAGCTCTAACACTGATGATCCACCTACAAATGTGAACTGACGTTCAAAAATAAAACACTTGAAAACGGACCATTTTCCACATTTCTGAAGCATGACGTAATGGGGGGGTGTTATCTCTTTTGTCGAAAATCAGCCGTTTTTGCTCGAACATTAAATGCCTCCAAATGGTATTTAATTAACTTCCCGGGGTGAAGAAACCCTTTTTGAGAACTCAGAGTGAGTAAATTGGCCATTTTCATGCACTTTTAACCATTCCTTAAATCTTGTGTTTTGGGCCCCTGGAAGCATGAAAATCACTTTAAACATGCTAATTTTAGCTCTAACACTGATGATCCACCTACAAATGTGAACTGACTTTCAAAAATAAAACATTTGAAAACGGACCATTTTCCACATTTCTGAAGCATGACGTAATGGGGGGGTGTTATCTCTTTTGTCGAAAATCAGCCGTTTTTGCTCGAACATTAAATGCCTCCAAATGGTATTTAATTAACTTCCCGAGCCCCTGGAAGCATGAAAATCACTTTAAACATGCTAATTTTAGCTCTAACACTGATGATCCACCTACAAATGTGAACTGACGTTCAAAAATAAAACATTTGAAAACGGACCATTTTCCACATTTCTGAAGCATGACGTAATGGGGGGGTGTTATCTCTTTTGTCGAAAATCAGCCGTTTTTGCTCGAACATTAAATGCCTCCAAATGGTATTTATTTCACTTCCCGGGGTGAAGAAACCCTTTTTGAGAACTCAGAGTGAGTAAATTGGCCATTTTCATGCACTTTTAACCATTCCATTAATCTTGTGTTTTGGGCCCCTGGAAGCATGAAAATCACTTTAAACATGCTAATTTTAGCTCTAACACTGATGATCCACCTACAAATGTGAACTGACGTTCAAAAATAAAACATTTGAAAACGGACCATTTTCCACATTTCTGAAGCATGACGTAATGGGGGGTGTTATCTCTTTTGTCGAAAATCAGCCGTTTTTGCTCGAACATTAAATGCCTCCAAATGGTATTTAATTAACTTCCCGAGCCCCTGGAAGCATGAAAATCACTTTAAACATGCTAATTTTAGCTCTAACACTGATGATCCACCTACAAATGTGAACTGACGTTCAAAAATAAAACATTTGAAAACGGACCATTTTCCACATTTCTGAAGCATGACGTAATGGGGGGGTGTTATCTCTTTTGTCGAAAATCAGCCGTTTTTGCTCGAACATTAAATGCCTCCAAATGGTATTTAATTAACTTCCCGAGCCCCGGAAGCATGAAAATCACTTTAAACATGCTAATTTTAGCTCTAACACTGATGATCCACCTACAAATGTGAACTGACGTTCAAAAATAAAACATTTGAAAACGGACCATTTTCCACATTTCTGAAGCATGACGTAATGGGGGGGTGTTATCTCTTTTGTCGAAAATCAGCCGTTTTTGCTCGAACATTAAATGCCTCCAAATGGTATTTATTTCACTTCCCGGGGTGAAGAAACCCTTTTTGAGAACTCAGAGTGAGTAAATTGGCCATTTTCATGCACTTTTAACCATTCCATTAATCTTGTGTTTTGGGCCCCTGGAAGCATGAAAATCACTTTAAACATGCTAATTTTAGCTCTAACACTGATGATCCACCTACAAATGTGAACTGACGTTCAAAAATAAAACATTTGAAAACGGACCATTTTCCACATTTCTGAAGCATGACGTAATGGGGGGTGTTATCTCTTTTGTCGAAAATCAGCCGTTTTTGCTCGAACATTAAATGCCTCCAAATGGTATTTAATTAACTTCCCGAGCCCCTGGAAGCATGAAAATCACTTTAAACATGCTAATTTTAGCTCTAACACTGATGATCCACCTACAAATGTGAACTGACGTTCAAAAATAAAACATTTGAAAACAGATCATTTTTCACATTTCTGAAGCATGACGTAATGGGGGGGTGTTATCTCTTTTGTCGAAAATCAGCCGTTTTTGCTCGAACATTAAATGCCTCCAAATGGTATTTAATTAACTTCCCGGGGTGAAGAAACCCTTTTTGAGAACTCAGAGTGAGTAAATTGGCCATTTTCATGCACTTTTAACCATTCCATAAATCTTGTGTTTTGGGCCCCTGGAAGCATTAAAATCACTTTAAACATGCTAATTTTAGCTCTAACACTGATGATCCACCTACAAATGTGAACTGACGTTCAAAAATAAAACATTTGAAAATGGACCATTTTCCACATTTCTGAAGCATGACGTAATGGGGGGGGGTGTTATCTCTTTTGTCGAAAATCAGCTGTTTTTGCTCGAACATTAAATGCCTCCAAATGGTATTTAATTAACTTCCCGAGCCCCTGGAAGAATGAAAATCACTTTAAACATGCTAATTTTAGCTCTAACACTGATGATCCACCTACAAATGTGAACTGACGTTCAAAAATAAAACATTTGAAAACGGACCATTGTCCACATTTCTGAAGCATGACGTAATGGGGGGGTGTTATCTCTTTTGTCGAAAATCAGCCGTTTCTGCTCGAACATTAAATGCCTCCAAATGGTATTTAATTAACTTCCCGAGCCCCTGGAAGCATGAAAATCACTTTAAACATGCTAATTTTAGCTCTAACACTGATGATCCACCTACAAATGTGAACTGACGTTCAACAATAAAACATTTGAAAACGGACCATTTTCCACATTTCTGAAGCATGACGTAATGGGGGGTGTTATCTCTTTTGTCGAAAATCAGCCGTTTTTGCTCGAACATTAAATGCCTCCAAATGGTATTTATTTCACTTCCCGGGGTGAAGAAACTCTTTTTGAGAACTCAGAGTGAGTAAATTGGCCATTTTCATGCACTTTTAACCATTCCATTAATCTTGTGTTTTGGGCCCCTGGAAGCATGAAAATCACTTTAAACATGCTAATTTTAGCTCTAACACTGATGATTCACCTACAAATGTGAACTGACGTTCAAAAATAAAACATTTGAAAACGGACCATTTTCCACATTTCTGATGCATGACGTAATGGGGGGGTGTTATCTCTTTTGTCGAAAATCAGCCGTTTTTGCTCGAACATTAAATGCCTCCAAATGGTATTTAATTAACTTCCCGAGCCCCTGGAAGCATGAAAATCACTTTAAACATGCTAATTTTAGCTCTAACACTGATGATCCACCTACAAATGTGAACTGACGTTCAAAAATAAAACATTTGAAAACGGACCATTTTCCACATTTCTGAAGCATGACGTAATGGGGGGGTGTTATCTCTTTTGTCGAAAATCAGCCGTTTTTGCTCGAACATTAAATGCCTCCAAATGGTATTTAATTAACTTCCCGGGGTGAAGAAACCCTTTTTGAGAACTCAGAGTGAGTAAATTGGCCATTTTCATGCACTTTTAACCATTCCATAAATCTTGTGTTTTGGGCCCCTGGAAGCATGAAAATCACTTTAAACATGCTAATTTTAGCTCTAACACTGATGATCCACCTACAAATGTGAACTGACGTTCAAAAATAAAACATTTGAAAACGGACCATTTTCCACATTTCTGAAGCATGACGTAATGGGGGGGTGTTATCTCTTTTGTCGAAAATCAGCCGTTTTTGCTCGAACATTAAATGCCTCCAAATGGTATTTAATTAACTTCCCGAGCCCCTGGAAACATGAAAATCACTTTAAACATGCTAATTTTAGCTCTAACACTGATGATCCACCTACAAATGTGAACTGACGTTCAAAAATAAAACATTTGAAAACGGACCATTTTCCACATTTCTGAAGCATGACGTAATGGGGGGGTGTTATCTCTTTTGTCGAAAATCAGCCGTTTTTGCTTGAACATTAAATGCCTCCAAATGGTATTTAATTAACTTCCCGGGGTGAAGAAACCCTTTTTGAGAACTCAGAGTGAGTAAATTGGCCATTTTCATGCACATTTAACCATTCCATAAATCTTGTGTTTTGGGCCCCTGGAAGCATGAAAATCACTTTAAACATGCTAATTTTAGCTCTAACACTGATGATCCACCTCCAAATGTGAACTGACGTTCAAAAATAAAACATTTGAAAACGGACCATTTTCCACATTTCTGAAGCATGACGTAATGGGGGGTGTTATCTCTTTTGTCGAAAATCAGCCGTTTTTGCTCGAACATTAAATGCCTCCAAATGGTATTTAATTAACTTCCCGAGCCCCTGGAAGCATGAAAATCACTTTAAACATGCTAATTTTAGCTCTAACACTGATGATCCACCTACAAATGTGAACTGACGTTCAAAAATAAAACATTTGAAAACAGATCATTTTTCACATTTCTGAAGCATGACGTAATGGGGGGGTGTTATCTCTTTTGTCGAAAATCAGCCGTTTTTGCTCGAACATTAAATGCCTCCAAATGGTATTTAATTAACTTCCCGGGGTGAAGAAACCCTTTTTGAGAACTCAGAGTGAGTAAATTGGCCATTTTCATGCACTTTTAACCATTCCATAAATCTTGTGTTTTGGGCCCCTGGAAGCATTAAAATCACTTTAAACATGCTAATTTTAGCTCTAACACTGATGATCCACCTACAAATGTGAACTGACGTTCAAAAATAAAACATTTGAAAATGGACCATTTTCCACATTTCTGAAGCATGACGTAATGGGGGGGGGTGTTATCTCTTTTGTCGAAAATCAGCTGTTTTTGCTCGAACATTAAATGCCTCCAAATGGTATTTAATTAACTTCCCGAGCCCCTGGAAGAATGAAAATCACTTTAAACATGCTAATTTTAGCTCTAACACTGATGATCCACCTACAAATGTGAACTGACGTTCAAAAATAAAACATTTGAAAACGGACCATTGTCCACATTTCTGAAGCATGACGTAATGGGGGGGTGTTATCTCTTTTGTCGAAAATCAGCCGTTTCTGCTCGAACATTAAATGCCTCCAAATGGTATTTAATTAACTTCCCGAGCCCCTGGAAGCATGAAAATCACTTTAAACATGCTAATTTTAGCTCTAACACTGATGATCCACCTACAAATGTGAACTGACGTTCAACAATAAAACATTTGAAAACGGACCATTTTCCACATTTCTGAAGCATGACGTAATGGGGGGTGTTATCTCTTTTGTCGAAAATCAGCCGTTTTTGCTCGAACATTAAATGCCTCCAAATGGTATTTATTTCACTTCCCGGGGTGAAGAAACTCTTTTTGAGAACTCAGAGTGAGTAAATTGGCCATTTTCATGCACTTTTAACCATTCCATTAATCTTGTGTTTTGGGCCCCTGGAAGCATGAAAATCACTTTAAACATGCTAATTTTAGCTCTAACACTGATGATTCACCTACAAATGTGAACTGACGTTCAAAAATAAAACATTTGAAAACGGACCATTTTCCACATTTCTGATGCATGACGTAATGGGGGGGTGTTATCTCTTTTGTCGAAAATCAGCCGTTTTTGCTCGAACATTAAATGCCTCCAAATGGTATTTAATTAACTTCCCGAGCCCCTGGAAGCATGAAAATCACTTTAAACATGCTAATTTTAGCTCTAACACTGATGATCCACCTACAAATGTGAACTGACGTTCAAAAATAAAACATTTGAAAACGGACCATTTTCCACATTTCTGAAGCATGACGTAATGGGGGGGTGTTATCTCTTTTGTCGAAAATCAGCCGTTTTTGCTCGAACATTAAATGCCTCCAAATGGTATTTAATTAACTTCCCGGGGTGAAGAAACCCTTTTTGAGAACTCAGAGTGAGTAAATTGGCCATTTTCATGCACTTTTAACCATTCCATAAATCTTGTGTTTTGGGCCCCTGGAAGCATGAAAATCACTTTAAACATGCTAATTTTAGCTCTAACACTGATGATCCACCTACAAATGTGAACTGACGTTCAAAAATAAAACATTTGAAAACGGACCATTTTCCACATTTCTGAAGCATGACGTAATGGGGGGGTGTTATCTCTTTTGTCGAAAATCAGCCGTTTTTGCTCGAACATTAAATGCCTCCAAATGGTATTTAATTAACTTCCCGAGCCCCTGGAAACATGAAAATCACTTTAAACATGCTAATTTTAGCTCTAACACTGATGATCCACCTACAAATGTGAACTGACGTTCAAAAATAAAACATTTGAAAACGGACCATTTTCCACATTTCTGAAGCATGACGTAATGGGGGGGTGTTATCTCTTTTGTCGAAAATCAGCCGTTTTTGCTTGAACATTAAATGCCTCCAAATGGTATTTAATTAACTTCCCGGGGTGAAGAAACCCTTTTTGAGAACTCAGAGTGAGTAAATTGGCCATTTTCATGCACATTTAACCATTCCATAAATCTTGTGTTTTGGGCCCCTGGAAGCATGAAAATCACTTTAAACATGCTAATTTTAGCTCTAACACTGATGATCCACCTACAAATGTGAACTGACGTTCAAAAATAAAACATTTGAAAACGGACCATTTTCCACATTTCTGAAGCATGACGTAATGGGGGGGTGTTATCTCTTTTGTCGAAAATCAGCCGTTTTTGCTCGAACATTAAATGCCTCCAAATGGTATTTAATTAACTTCCCGAGCCCCTGGAAGCACGAAAATCACTTTAAACATGCTAATTTTAGCTCTAACACTGATGATCCACCTACAAATGTGAACTGACGTTCAAAAATAAAACATTTGAAAACGGACCATTTTCCACATTTCTGAAGCATGACGTAATGGGGGGGTGTTATCTCTTTTGTCGAAAATCAGCCGTTTTTGCTCGAACATTAAATGCCTCCAAATGGTATTTAATTAACTTCCCGAGCCCCTGGAAGCATGAAAATCACTTTAAACATGCTAATTTTAGCTCTAACACTGATGATCCACCTACAAATGTGAACTGACGTTCAAAAATAAAACATTTGAAAACGGACCATTTTCCACATTTCTGAAGCATGACGTAATGGGGGGGTGTTATCTCTTTTGTCGAAAATCAGCCGTTTTTGCTCGAACATTAAATGCCTCCAAATGGTATTTATTTCACTTCCCGGGGTGAAGAAACCCTTTTTGAGAACTCAGAGTGAGTAAATTGGCCATTTTCATGCACTTTTAACCATTCCATTAATCTTGTGTTTTGGGCCCCTGGAAGCATGAAAATCACTTTAAACATGCTAATTTTAGCTCTAACACTGATGATCCACCTACAAATGTGAACTGACGTTCAAAAATAAAACATTTGAAAACGGACCATTTTCCACATTTCTGAAGCATGACGTAATGGGGGGTGTTATCTCTTTTGTCGAAAATCAGCCGTTTTTGCTCGAACATTAAATGCCTCCAAATGGTATTTAATTAACTTCCCGAGCCCCTGGAAGCATGAAAATCACTTTAAACATGCTAATTTTAGCTCTAACACTGATGATCCACCTACAAATGTGAACTGACGTTCAAAAATAAAACATTTGAAAACGGACCATTTTCCACATTTCTAAAGCATGACGTAAAGGGGGGGGTTATCTCTTTTGTCGAAAATCAGCCGTTTTTGCTCGAACATTAAATGCCTCCAAATGGTATTTAATTAACTTCCCGAGCCCCTGGAAGCATGAAAATCACTTTAAACATGCTAATTTTAGCTCTAACACTGATGATCCACCTACAAATGTGAACTGACGTTCAAAAATAAAACATTTGAAAACGGACCATTTTCCACATTTCTGAAGCATGACGTAATGGGGGGGTGTTATCTCTTTTGTCGAAAATCAGCCGTTTTTGCTCGAACATTAAATGCCTCCAAATGGTATTTATTTCACTTCCCGGGGTGAAGAAACCCTTTTTGAGAACTCAGAGTGAGTAAATTGGCCATTTTCATGCACTTTTAACCATTCCATAAATCTTGTGTTTTGGGCCCCTGGAAGCATGAAAATCACTTTAAACATGCTAATTTTAGCTCTAACACTGATGATCCACCTACAAATGTGAACTGACGTTCAAAAATAAAACATTTGAAAACGGACCATTTTCCACATTTCTGAAGCATGACGTAATGGGGGGGTGTTATCTCTTTTGTCGAAAATCAGCCGTTTTTGCTCGAACATTAAATGCCTCCAAATGGTATTTAATTAACTTCCCGAGCCCCTGGAAGCATGAAAATCACTTTAAACATGCTAATTTTAGCTCTAACACTGATGATCCACCTACAAATGTGAACTGACGTTCAAAAATAAAACATTTGAAAACGGACCATTTTCCACATTTCTGAAGCATGACGTAATGGGGGGGTGTTATCTCTTTTGTCGAAAATCAGCCGTTTTTGCTCGAACATTAAATGCCTCCAAATGGTATTTATTTCACTTCCCGGGGTGAAGAAACCCTTTTTGAGAACTCAGAGTGAGTAAATTGGCCATTTTCATGCACTTTTAACCATTCCATTAATCTTGTGTTTTGGGCCCCTGGAAGCATGAAAATCACTTTAAACATGCTAATTTTAGCTCTAACACTGATGATCCACCTACAAATGTGAACTGACGTTCAAAAATAAAACATTTGAAAACGGACCATTTTCCACATTTCTGAAGCATGACGTAATGGGGGGTGTTATCTCTTTTGTCGAAAATCAGCCGTTTTTGCTCGAACATTAAATGCCTCCAAATGGTACTTAATTAACTTCCCGAGCCCCTGGAAGCATGAAAATCACTTTAAACATGCTAATTTTAGCTCTAACACTGATGATCCACCTACAAATGTGAACTGACGTTCAAAAATAAAACATTTGAAAACGGATCATTTTCCACATTTATGAAGCATTACGTAATGGGGGGGTGTTATCTCTTTTGTCGAAAATCAGCCGTTTTTGCTCGAACATTAAATGCCTCCAAATGGTATTTAATTAACTTCCCGGGGTGAAGAAACCCTTTTTGAGAACTCAGAGTGAGTAAATTGGCCATTTTCATGCACTTTTAACCATTCCATAAATCTTGTGTTTTGGGCCCCTGGAAGCATGAAAATCACTTTAAACATGCTAATTTTAGCTCTAACACTGATGATCCACCTACAAATGTGAACTGACGTTCAAAAATAAAACATTTGAAAACGGACCATTTTCCACATTTCTGAAGCATGACGTAATGGGGGGGTGTTATCTCTTTTGTCGAAAATCAGCTGTTTTTGCTCGAACATTAAATGCCTCCAAATGGTATTTAATTAACTTCCCGAGCCCCTGGAAGCATGAAAATCACTTTAAACATGCTAATTTTAGCTCTAACACTGATGATCCACCTACAAATGTGAACTGACGTTCAAAAATAAAACATTTGAAAACGGACCATTTTCCACATTTCTGAAGCATGACGTAATGGGGGGGTGTTATCTCTTTTGTCGAAAATCAGCCGTTTTTGCTCGAACATTAAATGCCTCCAAATGGTATTTAATTAACTTCCCGAGCCCCTGGAAGCATGAAAATCACTTTAAACATGCTAATTTTAGCTCTAACACTGATGATCCACCTACAAATGTGAACTGACGTTCAAAAATAAAACATTTGAAAACGGACCATTTTCCACATTTCTGAAGCATGACGTAATGGGGGGGTGTTATCTCTTTTGTCGAAAATCAGCCGTTTTTGCTCGAACATTAAATGCCTCCAAATGGTATTTAATTAACTTCCCGAGCCCCTGGAAGCATGAAAATCACTTTAAACATGCTAATTTTAGCTCTAACACTGACGATCCACCTACAAATGTGAACTGACGTTCAAAAATAAAACATTTAAAAACGGACCATTTTCCACATTTCTGAAGCATGACGTAATGGGGGGGTGTTATCTCTTTTGTCGAAAATCAGCCGTTTTTGCTCGAACATTAAATGCCTCCAAATGGTATTTAATTAACTTCCCGAGCCCCTGGAAGCATGAAAATCACTTTAAACATGCTAATTTTAGCTCTAACACTGATGATCCACCTACAAATGTGAACTGACGTTCAAAAATAAAACATTTGAAAACGGACCATTTTCCACATTTCTGAAGCATGACGTAATGGGGGGGAGTTATCTCTTTTGTCGAAAATCAGCCGTTTTTGCTCGAACATTAAATGCCTCCAAATGGTATTTAATTAACTTCCCGGGGTGAAGAAACCCTTTTTGAGAACTCAGAGTGAGTAAATTGGCCATTTTCATGCACTTTTAACCATTCCATAAATCTTGTGTTTTGGGCCCCTGGAAGCATGAAAATCACTTTAAACATGCTAATTTTAGCTCTAACACTGATGATCCACCTACAAATGTGAACTGACGTTCAAAAATAAAACATTTGAAAACGGACCATTTTCCACATTTCTGAAGCATGACGTAATGGGGGGGTGTTATCTCTTTTGTCGAAAATCAGCCGTTTTTGCTCGAACATTAAATGCCTCCAAATGGTATTTAATTACCTTCCCGAGCCCCTGGAAGCATGAAAATCACTTTAAACATGCTAATTTTAGCTCTAACACTGATGATCCACCTACAAATGTGAACTGACGTTCAAAAATAAAACATTTGAAAACGGACCATTTTCCACATTTCTGAAGCATGACGTAATGGGGGGGTGTTATCTCTTTTGTCGAAAATCAGCCGTTTTTGCTTGAACATTAAATGCATCCAAATGGTATTTAATTAACTTCCCGGGGTGAAGAAACCCTTTTTGAGAACTCAGAGTGAGTAAATTGGCCATTTTCATGCACTTTTAACCATTCCATAAATCTTGTGTTTTGGGCCCCTGGAAGCATGAAAATCACTTTAAACATGCTAATTTTAGCTCTAACACTGATGATCCACCTACAAATGTGAACTGACGTTCAAAAATAAAACATTTGAAAACGGACCATTTTCCACATTTCTGAAGCATGACGTAATGGGGGGGTGTTATCTCTTTTGTCGAAAATCAGCTGTTTTTGCTCGAACATTAAATGCCTCCAAATGGTATTTAATTAACTTCCCGAGCCCCTGGAAGCATGAAAATCACTTTAAACATGCTAATTTTAGCTCTAACACTGATGATCCACCTACAAATGTGAACTGACCTTCAAAAATAAAACATTTGAAAACGGACCATTTTCCACATTTCTGAAGCATGACGTAATGGGGGGGTGTTATCTCTTTTGTCGAAAATCAGCCGTTTTTGCTCCAACATTAAATGCCTCCAAATGGTATTTAATTAACTTCCCGAGCCCCTGGAAGCATGAAAATCACTTTAAACATGCTAATTTTAGCTCTAACACTGATGATCCACCTACAAATGTGAACTGACGTTCAAAAATAAAACATTTGAAAACGGACCATTTTCCACATTTCTGAAGCATGACGTAATGGGGGGGTGTAATCTCTTTTGTCGAAAATCAGCCGTTTTTGCTCGAACATTAAATGCCTCCAAATGGTATTTATTTCACTTCCCGAGCCCCTGGAAGCATGAAAATCACTTTAAACATGCTAATTTTAGCTCTAACACTGATGATCCACCTACAAATGTGAACTGACGTTCAAAAATAAAACATTTGAAAACGGACCATTTTCCACATTTCTGAAGCATGACGTAATGGGGGGGTGTTATCTCTTTTGTCGAAAATCAGCCGTTTTTGCTCGAACATTAAATGCCTCCAAATGGTATTTAATTAACTTCCCGAGCCCCTGGAAGCATGAAAATCACTTTAAACATGCTAATTTTAGCTCTAACACTGATGATCCACCTACAAATGTGAACTGACGTTCAAAAATAAAACATTTGAAAACGGACCATTTTCCACATTTCTGAAGCATGACGTAATGGGGGGGTGTTATCTCTTTTGTCGAAAATCAGCCGTTTTTGCTCAAACATTAAATGCCTCCAAATGGTATTTATTTCACTTCCCGGGGTGAAGAAACTCTTTTTGAGAACTCAGAGTGAGTAAATTGGCCATTTTCATGCACTTTTAACCCTTCCATTAATCTTGTGTTTTGGGCCCCTGGAAGCATGAAAATCACTTTAAACATGCTAATTTTAGCTCTAACACTGATGATTCACCTACAAATGTGAACTGACGTTCAAAAATAAAACATTTGAAAACGGACCATTTTCCACATTTCTGAAGCATGACGTAATGGGGGGGGTGTTATCTCTTTTGTCGAAAATCAGCCGTTTTTGCTCGAACATTAAATGCCTCCAAATGGTATTTAATTAACTTCCCGAGCCCCTGGAAGCATGAAAATCACTTTAAACATGCTAATTTTAGCTCTAACACTGATGATCCACCTACAAATGTGAACTGACGTTCAAAAATAAAACATTTGAAAACGGACCATTTTCCACATTTCTGAAGCATGACGTAATGGGGGGGTGTTATCTCTTTTGTCGAAAATCAGCCGTTTTTGCTCGAACATTAAATGCCTCCAAATGGTATTTAATTAACTTCCCGGGGTGAAGAAACCCTTTTTGAGAACTCAGAGTGAGTAAATTGGCCATTTTCATGCACTTTTAACCATTCCATAAATCTTGTGTTTTGGGCCCCTGGAAGCATGAAAATCACTTTAAACATGCTAATTTTAGCTCTAACACTGATGATCCACCTACAAATGTGAACTGACGTTCAAAAATAAAACATTTGAAAACGGACCATTTTCCACATTTCTGAAGCATGACGTAATGGGGGGGTGTTATCTCTTTTGTCGAAAATCAGCCGTTTTTGCTCGAACATTAAATGCCTCCAAATGATATTTAATTAACTTCCCGAGCCCCTGGAAGCATGAAAATCACTTTAAACATGCTAATTTTAGCTCTAACACTGATGATCCACCTACAAATGTGAACTGACGTTCAAAAATAAAACACTTGAAAACGGACCATTTTCCACATTTCTGAAGCATGACGTAAAGGGGGGGTGTTATCTCTTTTGTCGAAAATCAGCCGTTTTTGCTCGAACATTAAATGCCTCCAAATGGTATTTAATTAACTTCCCGGGGTGAAGAAACCCTTTTTGAGAACTCAGAGTGAGTAAATTGGCCATTTTCATGCACTTTTAACCATTCCATAAATCTTGTGTTTTGGGCCCCTGGAAGCATGAAAATCACTTTAAACATGCTAATTTTAGCTCTAACACTGATGATCCACCTACAAATGTGAACTGACGTTCAAAAATAAAACATTTGAAAACAGACCATTTTCCACATTTCTGAAGCATGACGTAATGGGGGGGTGTTATCTCTTTTGTAGAAAATCAGCCGTTTTTGCTCGAACATTAAATGCCTCCAAATGGTATTTAATTAACTTCCCGAGCCCCTGGAAGCATGAAAATCACTTTAAACATGCTAATTTTAGCTCTAACACTGATGATCCACCTACAAATGTGAACTGACGTTCAAAAATAAAACATTTGAAAACGGACCATTTTCCACATTTCTGAAGCATGACGTAATGGGGGGGTGTTATCTCTTTTGTCGAAAATCAGCCGTTTTTGCTCGAACATTAAATGCCTCCAAATGGTATTTATTTCACTTCCTGGGGTGAAGAAACCCTTTTTGAGAACTCAGAGTGAGTAAATTGGCCATTTTCATGCACTTTTAACCATTCCATTAATCTTGTGTTTTGGGCCCCTGGAAGCATGAAAATCACTTTAAACATGCTAATTTTAGCTCTAACACTGATGATCCACCTACAAATGTGAACTGACGTTCAAAAATAAAACATTTGAAAACGGACCATTTTCCACATTGCTGAAGCATGACGTAATGGGGGGTGTTATCTCTTTTGTCGAAAATCAGCCGTTTTTGCTCGAACATTAAATGCCTCCAAATGGTATTTAATTAACTTCCTGAGCCCCTGGAAGCATGAAAATCACTTTAAACATGCTAATTTTAGCTCTAACACTGGTGATCCACCTACAAATGTGAACTGACGTTCAAAAATAAAACATTTGAAAACGGACCATTTTCCACATTTCTGAAGCATGACGTAATGGGGGGGTGTTATCTCTTTTGTCGAAAATCAGCTGTTTTTGCTTGAACATTAAATGCCTCCAAATGGTATTTAATTAACTTCCCGGGGTGAAGAAACTCTTTTAGAGAACTCAGAGTGATTAAATTGGCCATTTTCATGCACATTTAACCATTCCATAAATCTTGTGTTTTGGGCCCCTGGAAGCATGAAAATCACTTTAAACATGCTAATTTTAGCTCTAACACTGATGATCCACCTACAAATGTGAACCGACGTTCAAAAATAAAACATTTGAAAACGGACCATTTTCCACATTTCTGAAGCATGACGTAATGGGGGTGTTATCTCTTTTGTCGAAAATCAGCCGTTTTTGCTCGAACATTAAATGCCTCCAAATGGTATTTAATTAACTTCCCGAGCCCCTGGAAGCACGAAAATCACTTTAAACATGCTACTTTTAGCTCTAACACTGATGATCCACCTACAAATGTGAACTGACGTTCAAAAATAAAACATTTGAAAACGGACCATTTTCCACATTTCTGAAGCATGACGTAATGGGGGGGTGTTATCTCTTTTGTCGAAAATCAGCCGTTTTTGCTCGAACATTAAATGCCTCCAAATGGTATTTAATTAACTTCCCGAGCCCCTGGAAGCATGAAAATCACTTTAAACATGCTAATTTTAGCTCTAACACTGATGATCCACCTACAAATGTGAACTGACGTTCAAAAATAAAACACTTGAAAACGGACCATTTTCCACATTTCTGAAGCATGACGTAATGGGGGGGTGTTATCTCTTTTGTCGAAAATCAGCCGTTTTTGCTCGAACATTAAATGCCTCCAAATGGTATTTAATTAACTTCCCGGGGTGAAGAAACCCTTTTTGAGAACTCAGAGTGAGTAAATTGGCCATTTTCATGCACTTTTAACCATTCCTTAAATCTTGTGTTTTGGGCCCCTGGAAGCATGAAAATCACTTTAAACATGCTAATTTTAGCTCTTACACTGATGATCCACCTACAAATGTGAACTGACTTTCAAAAATAAAACATTTGAAAACGGACCATTTTCCACATTTCTGAAGCATGACGTAATGGGGGGGTGTTATCTCTTTTGTCGAAAATCAGCCGTTTTTGCTCGAACATTAAATGCCTCCAAATGGTATTTAATTAACTTCCCGAGCCCCTGGAAGCATGAAAATCACTTTAAACATGCTAATTTTAGCTCTAACACTGATGATCCACCTACAAATGTGAACTGACGTTCAAAAATAAAACATTTGAAAACGGACCATTTTCCACATTTCTGAAGCATGACGTAATGGGGGGGTGTTATCTCTTTTGTCGAAAATCAGCCGTTTTTGCTCGAACATTAAATGCCTCCAAATGGTATTTATTTCACTTCCCGGGGTGAAGAAACCCTTTTTGAGAACTCAGAGTGAGTAAATTGGCCATTTTCATGCACTTTTAACCATTCCATTAATCTTGTGTTTTGGGCCCCTGGAAGCATGAAAATCACTTTAAACATGCTAATTTTAGCTCTAACACTGATGATCCACCTACAAATGTGAACTGACGTTCAAAAATAAAACATTTGAAAACGGACCATTTTCCACATTTCTGAAGCATGACGTAATGGGGGGTGTTATCTCTTTTGTCGAAAATCAGCCGTTTTTGCTCGAACATTAAATGCCTCCAAATGGTATTTAATTAACTTCCCGAGCCCCTGGAAGCATGAAAATCACTTTAAACATGCTAATTTTAGCTCTAACACTGATGATCCACCTACAAATGTGAACTGACGTTCAAAAATAAAACATTTGAAAACGGACCATTTTCCACATTTCTGAAGCATGACGTAATGGGGGGGTGTTATCTCTTTTGTCGAAAATCAGCCGTTTTTGCTCGAACATTAAATGCCTCCAAATGGTATTTAATTAACTTCCCGAGCCCCGGAAGCATGAAAATCACTTTAAACATGCTAATTTTAGCTCTAACACTGATGATCCACCTACAAATGTGAACTGACGTTCAAAAATAAAACATTTGAAAACGGACCATTTTCCACATTTCTGAAGCATGACGTAATGGGGGGGTGTTATCTCTTTTGTCGAAAATCAGCCGTTTTTGCTCGAACATTAAATGCCTCCAAATGGTATTTATTTCACTTCCCGGGGTGAAGAAACCCTTTTTGAGAACTCAGAGTGAGTAAATTGGCCATTTTCATGCACTTTTAACCATTCCATTAATCTTGTGTTTTGGGCCCCTGGAAGCATGAAAATCACTTTAAACATGCTAATTTTAGCTCTAACACTGATGATCCACCTACAAATGTGAACTGACGTTCAAAAATAAAACATTTGAAAACGGACCATTTTCCACATTTCTGAAGCATGACGTAATGGGGGGTGTTATCTCTTTTGTCGAAAATCAGCCGTTTTTGCTCGAACATTAAATGCCTCCAAATGGTATTTAATTAACTTCCCGAGCCCCTGGAAGCATGAAAATCACTTTAAACATGCTAATTTTAGCTCTAACACTGATGATCCACCTACAAATGTGAACTGACGTTCAAAAATAAAACATTTGAAAACAGATCATTTTTCACATTTCTGAAGCATGACGTAATGGGGGGGTGTTATCTCTTTTGTCGAAAATCAGCCGTTTTTGCTCGAACATTAAATGCCTCCAAATGGTATTTAATTAACTTCCCGGGGTGAAGAAACCCTTTTTGAGAACTCAGAGTGAGTAAATTGGCCATTTTCATGCACTTTTAACCATTCCATAAATCTTGTGTTTTGGGCCCCTGGAAGCATTAAAATCACTTTAAACATGCTAATTTTAGCTCTAACACTGATGATCCACCTACAAATGTGAACTGACGTTCAAAAATAAAACATTTGAAAATGGACCATTTTCCACATTTCTGAAGCATGACGTAATGGGGGGGGGTGTTATCTCTTTTGTCGAAAATCAGCTGTTTTTGCTCGAACATTAAATGCCTCCAAATGGTATTTAATTAACTTCCCGAGCCCCTGGAAGAATGAAAATCACTTTAAACATGCTAATTTTAGCTCTAACACTGATGATCCACCTACAAATGTGAACTGACGTTCAAAAATAAAACATTTGAAAACGGACCATTGTCCACATTTCTGAAGCATGACGTAATGGGGGGGTGTTATCTCTTTTGTCGAAAATCAGCCGTTTCTGCTCGAACATTAAATGCCTCCAAATGGTATTTAATTAACTTCCCGAGCCCCTGGAAGCATGAAAATCACTTTAAACATGCTAATTTTAGCTCTAACACTGATGATCCACCTACAAATGTGAACTGACGTTCAACAATAAAACATTTGAAAACGGACCATTTTCCACATTTCTGAAGCATGACGTAATGGGGGGTGTTATCTCTTTTGTCGAAAATCAGCCGTTTTTGCTCGAACATTAAATGCCTCCAAATGGTATTTATTTCACTTCCCGGGGTGAAGAAACTCTTTTTGAGAACTCAGAGTGAGTAAATTGGCCATTTTCATGCACTTTTAACCATTCCATTAATCTTGTGTTTTGGGCCCCTGGAAGCATGAAAATCACTTTAAACATGCTAATTTTAGCTCTAACACTGATGATTCACCTACAAATGTGAACTGACGTTCAAAAATAAAACATTTGAAAACGGACCATTTTCCACATTTCTGATGCATGACGTAATGGGGGGGTGTTATCTCTTTTGTCGAAAATCAGCCGTTTTTGCTCGAACATTAAATGCCTCCAAATGGTATTTAATTAACTTCCCGAGCCCCTGGAAGCATGAAAATCACTTTAAACATGCTAATTTTAGCTCTAACACTGATGATCCACCTACAAATGTGAACTGACGTTCAAAAATAAAACATTTGAAAACGGACCAGTTTCCACATTTCTGAAGCATGACGTAATGGGGGGGTGTTATCTCTTTTGTCGAAAATCAGCCGTTTTTGCTCGAACATTAAATGCCTCCAAATGGTATTTAATTAACTTCCCGGGGTGAAGAAACCCTTTTTGAGAACTCAGAGTGAGTAAATTGGCCATTTTCATGCACTTTTAACCATTCCATAAATCTTGTGTTTTGGGCCCCTGGAAGCATGAAAATCACTTTAAACATGCTAATTTTAGCTCTAACACTGATGATCCACCTACAAATGTGAACTGACGTTCAAAAATAAAACATTTGAAAACGGACCATTTTCCACATTTCTGAAGCATGACGTAATGGGGGGGTGTTATCTCTTTTGTCGAAAATCAGCCGTTTTTGCTCGAACATTAAATGCCTCCAAATGGTATTTATTTCACTTCCCGAGCCCCTGGAAACATGAAAATCACTTTAAACATGCTAATTTTAGCTCTAACACTGATGATCCACCTACAAATGTGAACTGACGTTCAAAAATAAAACATTTGAAAACGGACCATTTTCCACATTTCTGAAGCATGACGTAATGGGGGGGTGTTATCTCTTTTGTCGAAAATCAGCCGTTTTTGCTTGAACATTAAATGCCTCCAAATGGTATTTAATTAACTTCCCGGGGTGAAGAAACCCTTTTTGAGAACTCAGAGTGAGTAAATTGGCCATTTTCATGCACATTTAACCATTCCATAAATCTTGTGTTTTGGGCCCCTGGAAGCATGAAAATCACTTTAAACATGCTAATTTTAGCTCTAACACTGATGATCCACCTCCAAATGTGAACTGACGTTCAAAAATAAAACATTTGAAAACGGACCATTTTCCACATTTCTGAAGCATGACGTAATGGGGGGTGTTATCTCTTTTGTCGAAAATCAGCCGTTTTTGCTCGAACATTAAATGCCTCCAAATGGTATTTAATTAACTTCCCGAGCCCCTGGAAGCATGAAAATCACTTTAAACATGCTAATTTTAGCTCTAACACTGATGATCCACCTACAAATGTGAACTGACGTTCAAAAATAAAACATTTGAAAACAGATCATTTTTCACATTTCTGAAGCATGACGTAATGGGGGGGTGTTATCTCTTTTGTCGAAAATCAGCCGTTTTTGCTCGAACATTAAATGCCTCCAAATGGTATTTAATTAACTTCCCGGGGTGAAGAAACCCTTTTTGAGAACTCAGAGTGAGTAAATTGGCCATTTTCATGCACTTTTAACCATTCCATAAATCTTGTGTTTTGGGCCCCTGGAAGCATTAAAATCACTTTAAACATGCTAATTTTAGCTCTAACACTGATGATCCACCTACAAATGTGAACTGACGTTCAAAAATAAAACATTTGAAAATGGACCATTTTCCACATTTCTGAAGCATGACGTAATGGGGGGGGGTGTTATCTCTTTTGTCGAAAATCAGCTGTTTTTGCTCGAACATTAAATGCCTCCAAATGGTATTTAATTAACTTCCCGAGCCCCTGGAAGAATGAAAATCACTTTAAACATGCTAATTTTAGCTCTAACACTGATGATCCACCTACAAATGTGAACTGACGTTCAAAAATAAAACATTTGAAAACGGACCATTGTCCACATTTCTGAAGCATGACGTAATGGGGGGGTGTTATCTCTTTTGTCGAAAATCAGCCGTTTCTGCTCGAACATTAAATGCCTCCAAATGGTATTTAATTAACTTCCCGAGCCCCTGGAAGCATGAAAATCACTTTAAACATGCTAATTTTAGCTCTAACACTGATGATCCACCTACAAATGTGAACTGACGTTCAACAATAAAACATTTGAAAACGGACCATTTTCCACATTTCTGAAGCATGACGTAATGGGGGGTGTTATCTCTTTTGTCGAAAATCAGCCGTTTTTGCTCGAACATTAAATGCCTCCAAATGGTATTTATTTCACTTCCCGGGGTGAAGAAACTCTTTTTGAGAACTCAGAGTGAGTAAATTGGCCATTTTCATGCACTTTTAACCATTCCATTAATCTTGTGTTTTGGGCCCCTGGAAGCATGAAAATCACTTTAAACATGCTAATTTTAGCTCTAACACTGATGATTCACCTACAAATGTGAACTGACGTTCAAAAATAAAACATTTGAAAACGGACCATTTTCCACATTTCTGATGCATGACGTAATGGGGGGGTGTTATCTCTTTTGTCGAAAATCAGCCGTTTTTGCTCGAACATTAAATGCCTCCAAATGGTATTTAATTAACTTCCCGAGCCCCTGGAAGCATGAAAATCACTTTAAACATGCTAATTTTAGCTCTAACACTGATGATCCACCTACAAATGTGAACTGACGTTCAAAAATAAAACATTTGAAAACGGACCATTTTCCACATTTCTGAAGCATGACGTAATGGGGGGGTGTTATCTCTTTTGTCGAAAATCAGCCGTTTTTGCTCGAACATTAAATGCCTCCAAATGGTATTTAATTAACTTCCCGGGGTGAAGAAACCCTTTTTGAGAACTCAGAGTGAGTAAATTGGCCATTTTCATGCACTTTTAACCATTCCATAAATCTTGTGTTTTGGGCCCCTGGAAGCATGAAAATCACTTTAAACATGCTAATTTTAGCTCTAACACTGATGATCCACCTACAAATGTGAACTGACGTTCAAAAATAAAACATTTGAAAACGGACCATTTTCCACATTTCTGAAGCATGACGTAATGGGGGGGTGTTATCTCTTTTGTCGAAAATCAGCCGTTTTTGCTCGAACATTAAATGCCTCCAAATGGTATTTAATTAACTTCCCGAGCCCCTGGAAACATGAAAATCACTTTAAACATGCTAATTTTAGCTCTAACACTGATGATCCACCTACAAATGTGAACTGACGTTCAAAAATAAAACATTTGAAAACGGACCATTTTCCACATTTCTGAAGCATGACGTAATGGGGGGGTGTTATCTCTTTTGTCGAAAATCAGCCGTTTTTGCTTGAACATTAAATGCCTCCAAATGGTATTTAATTAACTTCCCGGGGTGAAGAAACCCTTTTTGAGAACTCAGAGTGAGTAAATTGGCCATTTTCATGCACATTTAACCATTCCATAAATCTTGTGTTTTGGGCCCCTGGAAGCATGAAAATCACTTTAAACATGCTAATTTTAGCTCTAACACTGATGATCCACCTACAAATGTGAACTGACGTTCAAAAATAAAACATTTGAAAACGGACCATTTTCCACATTTCTGAAGCATGACGTAATGGGGGGGTGTTATCTCTTTTGTCGAAAATCAGCCGTTTTTGCTCGAACATTAAATGCCTCCAAATGGTATTTAATTAACTTCCCGAGCCCCTGGAAGCACGAAAATCACTTTAAACATGCTAATTTTAGCTCTAACACTGATGATCCACCTACAAATGTGAACTGACGTTCAAAAATAAAACATTTGAAAACGGACCATTTTCCACATTTCTGAAGCATGACGTAATGGGGGGGTGTTATCTCTTTTGTCGAAAATCAGCCGTTTTTGCTCGAACATTAAATGCCTCCAAATGGTATTTAATTAACTTCCCGAGCCCCTGGAAGCATGAAAATCACTTTAAACATGCTAATTTTAGCTCTAACACTGATGATCCACCTACAAATGTGAACTGACGTTCAAAAATAAAACATTTGAAAACGGACCATTTTCCACATTTCTGAAGCATGACGTAATGGGGGGGTGTTATCTCTTTTGTCGAAAATCAGCCGTTTTTGCTCGAACATTAAATGCCTCCAAATGGTATTTATTTCACTTCCCGGGGTGAAGAAACCCTTTTTGAGAACTCAGAGTGAGTAAATTGGCCATTTTCATGCACTTTTAACCATTCCATTAATCTTGTGTTTTGGGCCCCTGGAAGCATGAAAATCACTTTAAACATGCTAATTTTAGCTCTAACACTGATGATCCACCTACAAATGTGAACTGACGTTCAAAAATAAAACATTTGAAAACGGACCATTTTCCACATTTCTGAAGCATGACGTAATGGGGGGTGTTATCTCTTTTGTCGAAAATCAGCCGTTTTTGCTCGAACATTAAATGCCTCCAAATGGTATTTAATTAACTTCCCGAGCCCCTGGAAGCATGAAAATCACTTTAAACATGCTAATTTTAGCTCTAACACTGATGATCCACCTACAAATGTGAACTGACGTTCAAAAATAAAACATTTGAAAACGGACCATTTTCCACATTTCTAAAGCATGACGTAATGGGGGGGGTTATCTCTTTTGTCGAAAATCAGCCGTTTTTGCTCGAACATTAAATGCCTCCAAATGGTATTTAATTAACTTCCCGAGCCCCTGGAAGCATGAAAATCACTTTAAACATGCTAATTTTAGCTCTAACACTGATGATCCACCTACAAATGTGAACTGACGTTCAAAAATAAAACATTTGAAAACGGACCATTTTCCACATTTCTGAAGCATGACGTAATGGGGGGGTGTTATCTCTTTTGTCGAAAATCAGCCGTTTTTGCTCGAACATTAAATGCCTCCAAATGGTATTTATTTCACTTCCCGGGGTGAAGAAACCCTTTTTGAGAACTCAGAGTGAGTAAATTGGCCATTTTCATGCACTTTTAACCATTCCATAAATCTTGTGTTTTGGGCCCCTGGAAGCATGAAAATCACTTTAAACATGCTAATTTTAGCTCTAACACTGATGATCCACCTACAAATGTGAACTGACGTTCAAAAATAAAACATTTGAAAACGGACCATTTTCCACATTTCTGAAGCATGACGTAATGGGGGGGTGTTATCTCTTTTGTCGAAAATCAGCCGTTTTTGCTCGAACATTAAATGCCTCCAAATGGTATTTAATTAACTTCCCGAGCCCCTGGAAGCATGAAAATCACTTTAAACATGCTAATTTTAGCTCTAACACTGATGATCCACCTACAAATGTGAACTGACGTTCAAAAATAAAACATTTGAAAACGGACCATTTTCCACATTTCTGAAGCATGACGTAATGGGGGGGTGTTATCTCTTTTGTCGAAAATCAGCCGTTTTTGCTCGAACATTAAATGCCTCCAAATGGTATTTATTTCACTTCCCGGGGTGAAGAAACCCTTTTTGAGAACTCAGAGTGAGTAAATTGGCCATTTTCATGCACTTTTAACCATTCCATTAATCTTGTGTTTTGGGCCCCTGGAAGCATGAAAATCACTTTAAACATGCTAATTTTAGCTCTAACACTGATGATCCACCTACAAATGTGAACTGACGTTCAAAAATAAAACATTTGAAAACGGACCATTTTCCACATTTCTGAAGCATGACGTAATGGGGGGTGTTATCTCTTTTGTCGAAAATCAGCCGTTTTTGCTCGAACATTAAATGCCTCCAAATGGTACTTAATTAACTTCCCGAGCCCCTGGAAGCATGAAAATCACTTTAAACATGCTAATTTTAGCTCTAACACTGATGATCCACCTACAAATGTGAACTGACGTTCAAAAATAAAACATTTGAAAACGGATCATTTTCCACATTTATGAAGCATTACGTAATGGGGGGGTGTTATCTCTTTTGTCGAAAATCAGCCGTTTTTGCTCGAACATTAAATGCCTCCAAATGGTATTTAATTAACTTCCCGGGGTGAAGAAACCCTTTTTGAGAACTCAGAGTGAGTAAATTGGCCATTTTCATGCACTTTTAACCATTCCATAAATCTTGTGTTTTGGGCCCCTGGAAGCATGAAAATCACTTTAAACATGCTAATTTTAGCTCTAACACTGATGATCCACCTACAAATGTGAACTGACGTTCAAAAATAAAACATTTGAAAACGGACCATTTTCCACATTTCTGAAGCATGACGTAATGGGGGGGTGTTATCTCTTTTGTCGAAAATCAGCTGTTTTTGCTCGAACATTAAATGCCTCCAAATGGTATTTAATTAACTTCCCGAGCCCCTGGAAGCATGAAAATCACTTTAAACATGCTAATTTTAGCTCTAACACTGATGATCCACCTACAAATGTGAACTGACGTTCAAAAATAAAACATTTGAAAACGGACCATTTTCCACATTTCTGAAGCATGACGTAATGGGGGGGTGTTATCTCTTTTGTCGAAAATCAGCCGTTTTTGCTCGAACATTAAATGCCTCCAAATGGTATTTAATTAACTTCCCGAGCCCCTGGAAGCATGAAAATCACTTTAAACATGCTAATTTTAGCTCTAACACTGATGATCCACCTACAAATGTGAACTGACGTTCAAAAATAAAACATTTGAAAACGGACCATTTTCCACATTTCTGAAGCATGACGTAATGGGGGGGTGTTATCTCTTTTGTCGAAAATCAGCCGTTTTTGCTCGAACATTAAATGCCTCCAAATGGTATTTAATTAACTTCCCGAGCCCCTGGAAGCATGAAAATCACTTTAAACATGCTAATTTTAGCTCTAACACTGACGATCCACCTACAAATGTGAACTGACGTTCAAAAATAAAACATTTAAAAACGGACCATTTTCCACATTTCTGAAGCATGACGTAATGGGGGGGTGTTATCTCTTTTGTCGAAAATCAGCCGTTTTTGCTCGAACATTAAATGCCTCCAAATGGTATTTAATTAACTTCCCGAGCCCCTGGAAGCATGAAAATCACTTTAAACATGCTAATTTTAGCTCTAACACTGATGATCCACCTACAAATGTGAACTGACGTTCAAAAATAAAACATTTGAAAACGGACCATTTTCCACATTTCTGAAGCATGACGTAATGGGGGGGAGTTATCTCTTTTGTCGAAAATCAGCCGTTTTTGCTCGAACATTAAATGCCTCCAAATGGTATTTAATTAACTTCCCGAGCCCCTGGAAGCATGAAAATCACTTTAAACATGCTAATTTTAGCTCTAACACTGATGATCCACCTAAAAATGTGAACTGACGTTCAAAAATAAAACATTTGAAAATGGACCATTTTCCACATTTCTGAAGCATGACGTAATGGGGGGGTGTTATCTCTTTTGTCGAAAATCAGCCATTTTTGCTCGAACATTAAATGCCTCCAAATGGTATTTAATTAACTTCCCGGGGTGAAGAAACCCTTTTTGAGAACTCAGAGTGAGTAAATTGGCCATTTTCATGCACTTTTAACCATTCCATAAATCTTGTGTTTTGGGCCCCTGGAAGCATGAAAATCACTTTAAACATGCTAATTTTAGCTCTAACACTGATGATCCACCTACAAATGTGAACTGACGTTCAAAAATAAAACATTTGAAAACGGACCATTTTCCACATTTCTGAAGCATGACGTAATGGGGGGGTGTTATCTCTTTTGTCGAAAATCAGCCGTTTTTGCTCGAACATTAAATGCCTCCAAATGGTATTTAATTACCTTCCCGAGCCCCTGGAAGCATGAAAATCACTTTAAACATGCTAATTTTAGCTCTAACACTGATGATCCACCTACAAATGTGAACTGACGTTCAAAAATAAAACATTTGAAAACGGACCATTTTCCACATTTCTGAAGCATGACGTAATGGGGGGGTGTTATCTCTTTTGTCGAAAATCAGCCGTTTTTGCTTGAACATTAAATGCATCCAAATGGTATTTAATTAACTTCCCGGGGTGAAGAAACCCTTTTTGAGAACTCAGAGTGAGTAAATTGGCCATTTTCATGCACTTTTAACCATTCCATAAATCTTGTGTTTTGGGCCCCTGGAAGCATGAAAATCACTTTAAACATGCTAATTTTAGCTCTAACACTGATGATCCACCTACAAATGTGAACTGACGTTCAAAAATAAAACATTTGAAAACGGACCATTTTCCACATTTCTGAAGCATGACGTAATGGGGGGGTGTTATCTCTTTTGTCGAAAATCAGCTGTTTTTGCTCGAACATTAAATGCCTCCAAATGGTATTTAATTAACTTCCCGAGCCCCTGGAAGCATGAAAATCACTTTAAACATGCTAATTTTAGCTCTAACACTGATGATCCACCTACAAATGTGAACTGACCTTCAAAAATAAAACATTTGAAAACGGACCATTTTCCACATTTCTGAAGCATGACGTAATGGGGGGGTGTTATCTCTTTTGTCGAAAATCAGCCGTTTTTGCTCCAACATTAAATGCCTCCAAATGGTATTTAATTAACTTCCCGAGCCCCTGGAAGCATGAAAATCACTTTAAACATGCTAATTTTAGCTCTAACACTGATGATCCACCTACAAATGTGAACTGACGTTCAAAAATAAAACATTTGAAAACGGACCATTTTCCACATTTCTGAAGCATGACGTAATGGGGGGGTGTAATCTCTTTTGTCGAAAATCAGCCGTTTTTGCTCGAACATTAAATGCCTCCAAATGGTATTTATTTCACTTCCCGAGCCCCTGGAAGCATGAAAATCACTTTAAACATGCTAATTTTAGCTCTAACACTGATGATCCACCTACAAATGTGAACTGACGTTCAAAAATAAAACATTTGAAAACGGACCATTTTCCACATTTCTGAAGCATGACGTAATGGGGGGGTGTTATCTCTTTTGTCGAAAATCAGCCGTTTTTGCTCGAACATTAAATGCCTCCAAATGGTATTTAATTAACTTCCCGAGCCCCTGGAAGCATGAAAATCACTTTAAACATGCTAATTTTAGCTCTAACACTGATGATCCACCTACAAATGTGAACTGACGTTCAAAAATAAAACATTTGAAAACGGACCATTTTCCACATTTCTGAAGCATGACGTAATGGGGGGGTGTTATCTCTTTTGTCGAAAATCAGCCGTTTTTGCTCAAACATTAAATGCCTCCAAATGGTATTTATTTCACTTCCCGGGGTGAAGAAACTCTTTTTGAGAACTCAGAGTGAGTAAATTGGCCATTTTCATGCACTTTTAACCCTTCCATTAATCTTGTGTTTTGGGCCCCTGGAAGCATGAAAATCACTTTAAACATGCTAATTTTAGCTCTAACACTGATGATTCACCTACAAATGTGAACTGACGTTCAAAAATAAAACATTTGAAAACGGACCATTTTCCACATTTCTGAAGCATGACGTAATGGGGGGGGTGTTATCTCTTTTGTCGAAAATCAGCCGTTTTTGCTCGAACATTAAATGCCTCCAAATGGTATTTAATTAACTTCCCGAGCCCCTGGAAGCATGAAAATCACTTTAAACATGCTAATTTTAGCTCTAACACTGATGATCCACCTACAAATGTGAACTGACGTTCAAAAATAAAACATTTGAAAACGGACCATTTTCCACATTTCTGAAGCATGACGTAATGGGGGGGTGTTATCTCTTTTGTCGAAAATCAGCCGTTTTTGCTCGAACATTAAATGCCTCCAAATGGTATTTAATTAACTTCCCGGGGTGAAGAAACCCTTTTTGAGAACTCAGAGTGAGTAAATTGGCCATTTTCATGCACTTTTAACCATTCCATAAATCTTGTGTTTTGGGCCCCTGGAAGCATGAAAATCACTTTAAACATGCTAATTTTAGCTCTAACACTGATGATCCACCTACAAATGTGAACTGACGTTCAAAAATAAAACATTTGAAAACGGACCATTTTCCACATTTCTGAAGCATGACGTAATGGGGGGGTGTTATCTCTTTTGTCGAAAATCAGCCGTTTTTGCTCGAACATTAAATGCCTCCAAATGATATTTAATTAACTTCCCGAGCCCCTGGAAGCATGAAAATCACTTTAAACATGCTAATTTTAGCTCTAACACTGATGATCCACCTACAAATGTGAACTGACGTTCAAAAATAAAACATTTGAAAACGGACCATTTTCCACATTTCTGAAGCATGACGTAATGGGGGGGTGTTATCTCTTTTGTCGAAAATCAGCCGTTTTTGCTCGAACATTAAATGCCTCCAAATGGTATTTAATTAACTTCCCGAGCCCCTGGAAGCATGAAAATCACTTTAAACATGCTAATTTTAGCTCTAACACTGATGATCCACCTACAAATGTGAACTGACGTTCAAAAATAAAACATTTGAAATGGACCATTTTCCACATTTCTGAAGCATGACGTAATGGGGGGGTGTTATCTCTTTTGTCGAAAATCAGCCGTTTTTGCTCGAACATTAAATGCCTCCAAATGGTATTTAATTAACTTCCCGAGCCCCTGGAAGCATGAAAATCACTTTAAACATGCTAATTTTAGCTCTAACACTGATGATCCACCTACAAATGTGAACTGACGTTCAAAAATAAAACATTTGAAAACGGACCATTTTCCACATTTCTGAAGCATGACGTAATGGGGGGGTGTTATCTCTTTTGTCGAAAATCAGCCGTTTTTGCTCGAACATTAAATGCCTCCAATTGGTATTTAATTAACTTCCCGAGCCCCTGGAAGCATGAAAATCACTTTAAACATGCTAATTTTAGCTCTAACACTGATGATCCACCTACAAATGTGAACTGACGTTCAAAAATAAAACATTTGAAAACGGACCATTTTCCACATTTCTGAAGCATGACGTAATGGGGGGGTGTTATCTCTTTTGTCGAAAATCAGCCGTTTTTGCTCGAACATTAAATGCCTCCAAATGGTATTTAATTAACTTCCCGAGCCCCTGGAAGCATGAAAATCACTTTAAACATGCTAATTTTAGCTCTAACACTGATGATCCACCTACAAATGTGAACTGACGTTCAAAAATAAAACATTTGAAAATGGACCATTTTCCACATTTCTGAAGCATGACGTAATGGGGGGGTGTTATCTCTTTTGTCGAAAATCAGCCGTTTTTGCTCGAACATTAAATGCCTCCAAATGGTATTTATTTCACTTCCCGGGGTGAAGAAACTCTTTTTGAGAACTCAGAGTGAGTAAATTGGCCATTTTCATGCACTTTTAACCCTTCCATTAATCTTGTGTTTTGGGCCCCTGGAAGCATGAAAATCACTTTAAACATGCTAATTTTAGCTCTAACACTGATGATTCACCTACAAGTGTGAACTGACGTTCAAAAATAAAACATTTGAAAACGGACCATTTTCCACATTTCTGAAGCATGACGTAATGGGGGGGTGTTATCTCTTTTGTCGAAAATCAGCCGTTTTTTGCTCGAACATTAAATGCCTCCAAATGGTATTTAATTAACTTCCCGAGCCCCTGGAAGCATGAAAATCACTTTAAACATGCTAATTTTAGCTCTAACACTGATGATCCACCTACAAATGTGAACTGACGTTCAAAAATAAAACATTTGAAAACGGACCATTTTCCACATTTCTGAAGCATGACGTAATGGGGGGGTGTTATCTCTTTTGTCGAAAATCAGCCGTTTTTGCTCGAACATTAAATGCCTCCAAATGGTATTTAATTAACTTCCCGGGGTGAAGAAACCCTTTTTGAGAACTCAGAGTGAGTAAATTGGCCATTTTCATGCACTTTTAACCATTCCATAAATCTTGTGTTTTGGGCCCCTGGAAGCATGAAAATAACTTTAAACATGCTAATTTTAGCTCTAACACTGATGATCCACCTACAAATGTGAACTGACGTTCAAAAATAAAACATTTGAAAACGGACCATTTTCCACATTTCTGAAGCATGACGTAATGGGGGGGTGTTATCTCTTTTGTCGAAAATCAGCCGTTTTTGCTCGAACATTAAATGCCTCCAAATGATATTTAATTAACTTCCCGAGCCCCTGGAAGCATGAAAATCACTTTAAACATGCTAATTTTAGCTCTAACACTGATGATCCACCTACAAATGTGAACTGACGTTCAAAAATAAAACATTTGAAAACGGACCATTTTCCACATTTCTGAAGCATGACGTAATGGGGGGGTGTTATCTCTTTTGTCGAAAATCAGCCGTTTTTGCTCGAACATTAAATGCCTCCAAATGGTATTTAATTAACTTCCCGAGCCCCTGGAAGCATGAAAATCACTTTAAACATGCTAATTTTAGCTCTAACACTGATGATCCACCTACAAATGTGAACTGACGTTCAAAAATAAAACATTTGAAAACGGACCATTTTCCACATTTCTGAAGCATGACGTAATGGGGGGGTGTTATCTCTTTTGTCGAAAATCAGCCGTTTTTGCTCGAACATTAAATGCCTCCAAATGGTATTTAATTAACTTCCCGAGCCCCTGGAAGCATGAAAATCACTTTAAACATGCTAATTTTAGCTCTAACACTGATGATCCACCTACAAATGTGAACTGACGTTCAAAAATAAAACATTTGAAAACGGACCATTTTCCACATTTCTGAAGCATGACGTAATGGGGGGGTGTTATCTCTTTTGTCGAAAATCAGCCATTTTTGCTCGAACATTAAATGCCTCCAAATGGTATTTAATTAACTTCCCGGGGTGAAGAAACCCTTTTTGAGAACTCAGAGTGAGTAAATTGGCCATTTTCATGCACTTTTAACCATTCCATTAATCTTGTGTTTTGGGCCCCTGGAAGCATGAAAATCACTTTAAACATGCTAATTTTAGCTCTAACACTGATGATCCACCTACAAATGTAAACTGACGTTCAAAAATAAAACATTTGAAAACGGACCATTTTCCACATTTCTGAAGCATGACGTAATGGGGGGTGTTATCTCTTTTGTCGAAAATCAGCCGTTTTTGCTCGAACATTAAATGCCTCCAAATGGTATTTAATTAACTTCCCGAGCCCCTGGAAGCATGAAAATCACTTTAAACATGCTAATTTTAGCTCTAACACTGATGATCCACCTACAAATGTGAACTGACGTTCAAAAATAAAGCATTTGAAAACGGACCATTTTCCACATTTCTGAAGCATGACGTAATGGGGGGGTGTTATCTCTTTTGTCGAAAATCAGCCGTTTTTGCTCGAACATTAAATGCCTCCAAATGGTATTTAATTAACTTCCCGAGCCCCTGGAAGCATGAAAATCACTTTAAACATGCTAATTTTAGCTCTAACACTGATGATCCACCTACAAATGTGAACTGACGTTCAAAAATAAAACATTTGAAAACGGACCATTTTCCACATTTCTGAAGCATGACGTAATGGGGGGGTGTTATCTCTTTTGTCGAAAATCAGCCGTTTTTGCTCGAACATTAAATGCCTCCAAATGGTATTTATTTCACTTCCCGGGGTGAAGAAACCCTTTTTGAGAACTCAGAGTGAGTAAATTGGCCATTTTCATGCACTTTTAACCATTCCATAAATCTTGTGTTTTGGGCCCCTGGAAGCATGAAAATCACTTTAAACATGCTAATTTTAGCTCTAACACTGATGATCCACCTACAAATGTGAACTGACGTTCAAAAATAAAACATTTGAAAACGGACCATTTTCCACATTTCTGAAGCATGACGTAATGGGGGGGTGTTATCTCTTTTGTCGAAAATCAGCCGTTTTTGCTCGAACATTAAATGCCTCCAAATGGTATTTAATTAACTTCCCGAGCCCCTGGAAGCATGAAAATCACTTTAAACATGCTAATTTTAGCTCTAACACTGATGATCCACCTACAAATGTGAACTGACGTTCAAAAATAAAACATTTGAAAACGGACCATTTTCCACATTTCTGAAGCATGACGTAATGGGGGGGTGTTATCTCTTTTGTCGAAAATCAGCCGTTTTTGCTCGAACATTAAATGCCTCCAAATGGTATTTAATTAACTTCCCGAGCCCCTGGAAGCATGAAAATCACTTTAAACATGCTAATTTTAGCTCTAACACTGATGATCCACCTACAAATGTGAACTGACGTTCAAAAATAAAACATTTGAAAACGGACCATTTTCCACATTTCTGAAGCATGACGTAATGGGGGGGTGTTATCTCTTTTGTCGAAAATCAGCCGTTTTTGCTCGAACATTAAATGCCTCCAAATGGTATTTAATTAACTTCCCGAGCCCCTGGAAGCATGAAAATCACTTTAAACATGCTAATTTTAGCTCTAACACTGATGATCCACCTACAAATGTGAACTGACGTTCAAAAATAAAACATTTGAAAACGGACCATTTTCCACATTTCTGAAGCATGACGTAATGGGGGGGTGTTATCTCTTTTGTCGAAAATCAGCCGTTTTTGCTCAAACATTAAATGCCTCCAAATGGTATTTATTTCACTTCCCGGGGTGAAGAAACTCTTTTTGAGAACTCAGAGTGAGTAAATTGGCCATTTTCATGCACTTTTAACCCTTCCATTAATCTTGTGTTTTGGGCCCCTGGAAGCATGAAAATCACTTTAAACATGCTAATTTTAGCTCTAACACTGATGATTCACCTACAAATGTGAACTGACGTTCAAAAATAAAACATTTGAAAACGGACCATTTTCCACATTTCTGAAGCATGACGTAATGGGGGGGTGTTATCTCTTTTGTCGAAAATCAGCCGTTTTTGCTCGAACATTAAATGCCTCCAAATGGTATTTAATTAACTTCCCGAGCCCCTGGAAGCATGAAAATCACTTTAAACATGCTAATTTTAGCTCTAACACTGATGATCCACCTACAAATGTGAACTGACGTTCAAAAATAAAACATTTGAAAACGGACCATTTTCCACATTTCTGAAGCATGACGTAATGGGGGGGTGTTATCTCTTTTGTCGAAAATCAGCCGTTTTTGCTCGAACATTAAATGCCTCCAAATGGTATTTAATTAACTTCCCGGGGTGAAGAAACCCTTTTTGAGAACTCAGAGTGAGTAAATTGGCCATTTTCATGCACTTTTAACCATTCCATAAATCTTGTGTTTTGGGCCCCTGGAAGCATGAAAATCACTTTAAACATGCTAATTTTAGCTCTAACACTGATGATCCACCTACAAATGTGAACTGACGTTCAAAAATAAAACATTTGAAAACGGACCATTTTCCACATTTCTGAAGCATGACGTAATGGGGGGGTGTTATCTCTTTTGTCGAAAATCAGCCGTTTTTGCTCGAACATTAAATGCCTCCAAATGATATTTAATTAACTTCCCGAGCCCCTGGAAGCATGAAAATCACTTTAAACATGCTAATTTTAGCTCTAACACTGATGATCCACCTACAAATGTGAACTGACGTTCAAAAATAAAACATTTGAAAACGGACCATTTTCCACATTTCTGAAGCATGACGTAATGGGGGGGTGTTATCTCTTTTGTCGAAAATCAGCCGTTTTTGCTCGAACATTAAATGCCTCCAAATGGTATTTAATTAACTTCCCGAGCCCCTGGAAGCATGAAAATCACTTTAAACATGCTAATTTTAGCTCTAACACTGATGATCCACCTACAAATGTGAACTGACGTTCAAAAATAAAACATTTGAAAACGGACCATTTTCCACATTTCTGAAGCATGACGTAATGGGGGGGTGTTATCTCTTTTGTCGAAAATCAGCCGTTTTTGCTCGAACATTAAATGCCTCCAAATGGTATTTAATTAACTTCCCGAGCCCCTGGAAGCATGAAAATCACTTTAAACATGCTAATTTTAGCTCTAACACTGATGATCCACCTACAAATGTGAACTGACGTTCAAAAATAAAACATTTGAAAACGGACCATTTTCCACATTTCTGAAGCATGACGTAATGGGGGGGTGTTATCTCTTTTGTCGAAAATCAGCCGTTTTTGCTCGAACATTAAATGCCTCCAATTGGTATTTAATTAACTTCCCGAGCCCCTGGAAGCATGAAAATCACTTTAAACATGCTAATTTTAGCTCTAACACTGATGATCCACCTACAAATGTGAACTGACGTTCAAAAATAAAACATTTGAAAACGGACCATTTTCCACATTTCTGAAGCATGACGTAATGGGGGGGTGTTATCTCTTTTGTCGAAAATCAGCCGTTTTTGCTCGAACATTAAATGCCTCCAAATGGTATTTAATTAACTTCCCGAGCCCCTGGAAGCATGAAAATCACTTTAAACATGCTAATTTTAGCTCTAACACTGATGATCCACCTACAAATGTGAACTGACGTTCAAAAATAAAACATTTGAAAATGGACCATTTTCCACATTTCTGAAGCATGACGTAATGGGGGGGTGTTATCTCTTTTGTCGAAAATCAGCCGTTTTTGCTCGAACATTAAATGCCTCCAAATGGTATTTATTTCACTTCCCGGGGCGAAGAAACTCTTTTTGAGAACTCAGAGTGAGTAAATTGGCCATTTTCATGCACTTTTAACCCTTCCATTAATCTTGTGTTTTGGGCCCCTGGAAGCATGAAAATCACTTTAAACATGCTAATTTTAGCTCTAACACTGATGATTCACCTACAAGTGTGAACTGACGTTCAAAAATAAAACATTTGAAAACGGACCATTTTCCACATTTCTGAAGCATGACGTAATGGGGGGGTGTTATCTCTTTTGTCGAAAATCAGCCGTTTTTTGCTCGAACATTAAATGCCTCCAAATGGTATTTAATTAACTTCCCGAGCCCCTGGAAGCATGAAAATCACTTTAAACATGCTAATTTTAGCTCTAACACTGATGATCCACCTACAAATGTGAACTGACGTTCAAAAATAAAACATTTGAAAACGGACCATTTTCCACATTTCTGAAGCATGACGTAATGGGGGGGTGTTATCTCTTTTGTCGAAAATCAGCCGTTTTTGCTCGAACATTAAATGCCTCCAAATGGTATTTAATTAACTTCCCGGGGTGAAGAAACCCTTTTTGAGAACTCAGAGTGAGTAAATTGGCCATTTTCATGCACTTTTAACCATTCCATAAATCTTGTGTTTTGGGCCCCTGGAAGCATGAAAATAACTTTAAACATGCTAATTTTAGCTCTAACACTGATGATCCACCTACAAATGTGAACTGACGTTCAAAAATAAAACATTTGAAAACGGACCATTTTCCACATTTCTGAAGCATGACGTAATGGGGGGGTGTTATCTCTTTTGTCGAAAATCAGCCGTTTTTGCTCGAACATTAAATGCCTCCAAATGATATTTAATTAACTTCCCGAGCCCCTGGAAGCATGAAAATCACTTTAAACATGCTAATTTTAGCTCTAACACTGATGATCCACCTACAAATGTGAACTGACGTTCAAAAATAAAACATTTGAAAACGGACCATTTTCCACATTTCTGAAGCATGACGTAATGGGGGGGTGTTATCTCTTTTGTCGAAAATCAGCCGTTTTTGCTCGAACATTAAATGCCTCCAAATGGTATTTAATTAACTTCCCGAGCCCCTGGAAGCATGAAAATCACTTTAAACATGCTAATTTTAGCTCTAACACTGATGATCCACCTACAAATGTGAACTGACGTTCAAAAATAAAACATTTGAAAACGGACCATTTTCCACATTTCTGAAGCATAACGTAATGGGGGGGTGTTATCTCTTTTGTCGAAAATCAGCCGTTTTTGCTCGAACATTAAATGCCTCCAAATGGTATTTAATTAACTTCCCGAGCCCCTGGAAGCATGAAAATCACTTTAAACATGCTAATTTTAGCTCTAACACTGATGATCCACCTACAAATGTGAACTGACGTTCAAAAATAAAACATTTGAAAACGGACCATTTTCCACATTTCTGAAGCATGACGTAATGGGGGGGTGTTATCTCTTTTGTCGAAAATCAGCCATTTTTGCTCGAACATTAAATGCCTCCAAATGGTATTTAATTAACTTCCCGGGGTGAAGAAACCCTTTTTGAGAACTCAGAGTGAGTAAATTGGCCATTTTCATGCACTTTTAACCATTCCATTAATCTTGTGTTTTGGGCCCCTGGAAGCATGAAAATCACTTTAAACATGCTAATTTTAGCTCTAACACTGATGATCCACCTACAAATGTGAACTGACGTTCAAAAATAAAGCATTTGAAAACGGACCATTTTCCACATTTCTGAAGCATGACGTAATGGGGGGGTGTTTTCTCTTTTGTCGAAAATCAGCCGTTTTTGCTCGAACATTAAATGCCTCCAAATGGTATTTAATTAACTTCCCGAGCCCCTGGAAGCATGAAAATCACTTTAAACATGCTAATTTTAGCTCTAACACTGATGATCCACCTACAAATGTGAACTGACGTTCAAAAATAAAACATTTGAAAACGGACCATTTTCCACATTTCTGAAGCATGACGTAATGGGGGGGTGTTATCTCTTTTGTCGAAAATCAGCCGTTTTTGCTCGAACATTAAATGCCTCCAAATGGTATTTATTTCACTTCCCGGGGTGAAGAAACCCTTTTTGAGAACTCAGAGTGAGTAAATTGGCCATTTTCATGCACTTTTAACCATTCCATAAATCTTGTGTTTTGGGCCCCTGGAAGCATGAAAATCACTTTAAACATGCTAATTTTAGCTCTAACACTGATGATCCACCTACAAATGTGAACTGACGTTCAAAAATAAAACATTTGAAAACGGACCATTTTCCACATTTCTGAAGCATGACGTAATGGGGGGGTGTTATCTCTTTTGTCGAAAATCAGCCGTTTTTGCTCGAACATTAAATGCCTCCAAATGGTATTTATTTCACTTCCCGGGGTGAAGAAACCCTTTTTGAGAACTCAGAGTGAGTAAATTGGCCATTTTCATGCACTTTTAACCATTCCATTAATCTTGTGTTTTGGGCCCCTGGGAGCATGAAAATCACTTTAAACATGCTAATTTTAGCTCTAACACTGATGATCCACCTACAAATGTGAACTGACGTTCAAAAATAAAACATTTGAAAACGGACCATTTTCCACATTTCTGAAGCATGACGTAATGGGGGGTGTTATCTCTTTTGTCGAAAATCAGCCGTTTTTGCTCGAACATTAAATGCCTCCAAATGGTATTTAATTAACTTCCCGAGCCCCTGGAAGCATGAAAATCACTTTAAACATGCTAATTTTAGCTCTAACACTGATGATCCACCTACAAATGTGAACTGACGTTCAAAAATAAAACATTTGAAAACTGACCATTTTCCACATTTCTGAAGCATGACGTAATGGGGGGGTGTAATCTCTTTTGTCGAAAATCAGCCGTTTTTGCTCGAACATTAAATGCCTCCAAATGGTATTTATTTCACTTCCCGAGCCCCTGGAAGCATGAAAATCACTTTAAACATGCTAATTTTAGCTCTAACACTGATGGTCCACCTACAAATGTGAACTGACGTTCAAAAATAAAACATTTGAAAACGGACCATTTTCCACATTTCTGAAGCATGACGTAATGGGGGGGTGTTATCTCTTTTGTCGAAAATCAGCCGTTTTTGCTCGAACATTAAATGCCTCCAAATGGTATTTAATTAACTTCCCGAGCCCCTGGAAGCATGAAAATCACTTTAAACATGCTAATTTTAGCTCTAACACTGATGATCCACCTACAAATGTGAACTGACGTTCAAAAATAAAACATTTGAAAACGGACCATTTTCCACATTTCTGAAGCATGACGTAATGGGGGGGTGTTATCTCTTTTGTCGAAAATCAGCCGTTTTTGCTCGAACATTAAATGCCTCCAAATGGTATTTAATTAACTTCCCGAGCCCCTGGAAGCATGAAAATCACTTTAAACATGCTAATTTTAGCTCTAACACTGATGATCCACCTACAAATGTGAACTGACGTTCAAAAATAAAACATTTGAAAACGGACCATTTTCCACATTTCTGAAGCATGACGTAATGGGGGGGTGTTATCTCTTTTGTCGAAAATCAGCCGTTTTTGCTCGAACATTAAATGCCTCCAAATGGTATTTAATTAACTTCCCGAGCCCGTGGAAGCATGAAAATCACTTTAAACATGCTAATTTTAGCTCTAACACTGATGATCCACCTACAAATGTGAACTGACGTTCAAAAATAAAACATTTGAAAACGGACCATTTTCCACATTTCTGAAGCATGACGTAATGGGGGGGTGTTATCTCTTTTGTCGAAAATCAGCCGTTTTTGCTCAAACATTAAATGCCTCCAAATGGTATTTATTTCACTTCCCGGGGTGAAGAAACTCTTTTTGAGAACTCAGAGTGAGTAAATTGGCCATTTTCATGCACTTTTAACCCTTCCATTAATCTTGTGTTTTGGGCCCTTGGAAGCATGAAAATCACTTTAAACATGCTAATTTTAGCTCTAACACTGATGATTCACCTACAAATGTGAACTGACGTTCAAAAATAAAACATTTGAAAACGGACCATTTTCCACATTTCTGAAGCATGACGTAATGGGGGGGTGTTATCTCTTTTGTCGAAAATCAGCCGTTTTTGCTCGAACATTAAATGCCTCCAAATGGTATTTAATTAACTTCCCGAGCCCCTGGAAGCATGAAAATCACTTTAAACATGCTAATTTTAGCTCTAACACTGATGATCCACCTACAAATGTGAACTGACGTTCAAAAATAAAACATTTGAAAACGGACCATTTTCCACATTTCTGAAGCATGACGTAATGGGGGGGTGTTATCTCTTTTGTCGAAAATCAGCCGTTTTTGCTCGAACATTAAATGCCTCCAAATGGTATTTAATTAACTTCCCGGGGTGAAGAAACCCTTTTTGAGAACTCAGAGTGAGTAAATTGGCCATTTTCATGCACTTTTAACCATTCCATAAATCTTGTGTTTTGGGCCCCTGGAAGCATGAAAATCACTTTAAACATGCTAATTTTAGCTCTAACACTGATGATCCACCTACAAATGTGAACTGACGTTCAAAAATAAAACATTTGAAAACGGACCATTTTCCACATTTCTGAAGCATGACGTAATGGGGGGGTGTTATCTCTTTTGTCGAAAATCAGCCGTTTTTGCTCGAACATTAAATGCCTCCAAATGATATTTAATTAACTTCCCGAGCCCCTGGAAGCATGAAAATCACTTTAAACATGCTAATTTTAGCTCTAACACTGATGATCCACCTACAAATGTGAACTGACGTTCAAAAATAAAACATTTGAAAGCGGACCATTTTCCACATTTCTGAAGCATGACGTAATGGGGGGGTGTTATCTCTTTTGTCGAAAATCAGCCGTTTTTGCTCGAACATTAAATGCCTCCAAATGGTATTTAATTAACTTCCCGAGCCCCTGGAAGCATGAAAATCACTTTAAACATGCTAATTTTAGCTCTAACACTGATGATCCACCTACAAATGTGAACTGACGTTCAAAAATAAAACATTTGAAAACGGA
Source organism: Lissotriton vulgaris (assembly GCF_964263255.1). NCBI lineage: Eukaryota > Metazoa > Chordata > Amphibia > Caudata > Salamandridae > Lissotriton > Lissotriton vulgaris. Next base: position 162,384 of record NW_028254707.1, on the reverse strand, counting down.
CCATTTTCCACATTTCTGAAGCATGACGTAATGGGGGGGTGTTATCTCTTTTGTCGAAAATCAGCCGTTTTTGCTCGAACATTAAATGCCTCCAAATGGTATTTAATTAACTTCCCGAGCCCCTGGAAGCATGAAAATCACTTTAAACATGCTAATTTTAGCTCTAACACTGATGATCCACCTACAAATGTGAACTGACGTTCAAAAATAAAACATTTGAAAACGGACCATTTTCCACATTTCTGAAGCATGACGTAATGGGGGGGTGTTATCTCTTTTGTCGAAAATCAGCCGTTTTTGCTCGAACATTAAATGCCTCCAAATGGTATTTAATTAACTTCCCGAGCCCCTGGAAGCATGAAAATCACTTTAAACATGCTAATTTTAGCTCTAACACTGATGATCCACCTAAAAATGTGAACTGACGTTCAAAAATAAAACATTTGAAAACGGACCATTTTCCACATTTCTGAAGCATGACGTAATGGGGGGGTGTTATCTCTTTTGTCGAAAATCAGCAGTTTTTGCTCGAACATTAAATGCCTCCAAATGGTATTTAATTAACTTCCCGAGCCCCTGGAAGCATGAAAATCACTTTAAACATGCTAATTTTAGCTCTAACACTGATGATCCACCTACAAATGTGAACTGACGTTCAAAAATAAAACATTTGAAAATGGACCATTTTCCACATTTCTGAAGCATGACGTAATGGGGGGGTGTTATCTCTTTTGTCGAAAATCAGCCGTTTTTGCTCGAACATTAAATGCCTCCAAATGGTATTTATTTCACTTCCCGGGGTGAAGAAACTCTTTTTGAGAACTCAGAGTGAGTAAATTGGCCATTTTCATGCACTTTTAACCCTTCCATTAATCTTGTGTTTTGGGCCCCTGGAAGCATGAAAATCACTTTAAACATGCTAATTTTAGCTCTAACACTGATGATTCACCTACAAATGTGAACTGACGTTCAAAAATAAAACATTTGAAAACGGACCATTTTCCACATTTCTGAAGCATGACGTAATGGGGGGGTGTTATCTCTTTTGTCGAAAATCAGCCATTTTTGCTCGAACATTAAATGCCTCCAAATGGTATTTAATTAACTTCCCGGGGTGAAGAAACCCTTTTTGAGAACTCAGAGTGAGTAAATCAGCCATTTTCATGCACGTTTAACCATTCCATTAATCTTGTGTTTTGGGCCCCTGGAAGCATGAAAATCACTTTAAACATGCTAATTTTAGCTCTAACACTGATGATCCACCTACAAATGTAAACTGACGTTCAAAAATAAAACATTTGAAAACGGACCATTTTCCACATTTCTGAAGCATGACGTAATGGGGGGTGTTATCTCTTTTGTCGAAAATCAGCCGTTTTTGCTCGAACATTAAATGCCTCCAAATGGTATTTAATTAACTTCCCGAGCCCCTGGAAGCATGAAAATCACTTTAAACATGCTAATTTTAGCTCTAACACTGATGATCCACCTACAAATGTGAACTGACGTTCAAAAATAAAGCATTTGAAAACGGACCATTTTCCACATTTCTGAAGATGACGTAATGGGGGGGTGTTATCTCTTTTGTCGAAAATCAGCCGTTTTTGCTCGAACATTAAATGCCTCCAAATGGTATTTAATTAACTTCCCGAGCCCCTGGAAGCATGAAAATCACTTTAAACATGCTAATTTTAGCTCTAACACTGATGATCCACCTACAAATGTGAACTGACGTTCAAAAATAAAACATTTGAAAACGGACCATTTTCCACATTTCTGAAGCATGACGTAATGGGGGGGTGTTATATCTTTTGTCGAAAATCAGCCGTTTTTGCTCGAACATTAAATGCCTCCAAATGGTATTTATTTCACTTCCCGGGGTGAAGAAACCCTTTTTGAGAACTCAGAGTGAGTAAATTGGCCATTTTCATGCACTTTTAACCATTCCATAAATCTTGTGTTTTGGGCCCCTGGAAGCATGAAAATCACTTTAAACATGCTAATTTTAGCTCTAACACTGATGATCCACCTACAAATGTGAACTGACGTTCAAAAATAAAACATTTGAAAACGGACCATTTTCCACATTTCTGAAGCATGACGTAATGGGGGGGTGTTATCTCTTTTGTCGAAAATCAGCCGTTTTTGCTCGAACATTAAATGCCTCCAAATGGTATTTATTTCACTTCCCGGGGTGAAGAAACCCTTTTTGAGAACTCAGAGTGAGTAAATTGGCCATTTTCATGCACTTTTAACCATTCCATTAATCTTGTGTTTTGGGCCCCTGGGAGCATGAAAATCACTTTAAACATGCTAATTTTAGCTCTAACACTGATGATCCACCTACAAATGTGAACTGACGTTCAAAAATAAAACATTTGAAAACGGACCATTTTCCACATTTCTGAAGCATGACGTAATGGGGGGTGTTATCTCTTTTGTCGAAAATCAGCCGTTTTTGCTCGAACATTAAATGCCTCCAAATGGTATTTAATTAACTTCCCGAGCCCCTGGAAGCATGAAAATCACTTTAAACATGCTAATTTTAGCTCTAACACTGATGATCCACCTACAAATGTGAACTGACGTTCAAAAATAAAACATTTGAAAACTGACCATTTTCCACATTTCTGAAGCATGACGTAATGGGGGGGTGTAATCTCTTTTGTCGAAAATCAGCCGTTTTTGCTCGAACATTAAATGCCTCCAAATGGTATTTATTTCACTTCCCGAGCCCCTGGAAGCATGAAAATCACTTTAAACATGCTAATTTTAGCTCTAACACTGATGGTCCACCTACAAATGTGAACTGACGTTCAAAAATAAAACATTTGAAAACGGACCATTTTCCACATTTCTGAAGCATGACGTAATGGGGGGGTGTTATCTCTTTTGTCGAAAATCAGCCGTTTTTGCTCGAACATTAAATGCCTCCAAATGGTATTTAATTAACTTCCCGAGCCCCTGGAAGCATGAAAATCACTTTAAACATGCTAATTTTAGCTCTAACACTGATGATCCACCTACAAATGTGAACTGACGTTCAAAAATAAAACATTTGAAAACGGACCATTTTCCACATTTCTGAAGCATGACGTAATGGGGGGGTGTTATCTCTTTTGTCGAAAATCAGCCGTTTTTGCTCGAACATTAAATGCCTCCAAATGGTATTTAATTAACTTCCCGAGCCCCTGGAAGCATGAAAATCACTTTAAACATGCTAATTTTAGCTCTAACACTGATGATCCACCTACAAATGTGAACTGACGTTCAAAAATAAAACATTTGAAAACGGACCATTTTCCACATTTCTGAAGCATGACGTAATGGGGGGGTGTTATCTCTTTTGTCGAAAATCAGCCATTTTTGCTCGAACATTAAATGCCTCCAAATGGTATTTAATTAACTTCCCGGGGTGAAGAAACCCTTTTTGAGAACTCAGAGTGAGTAAATTGGCCATTTTCATGCACTTTTAACCATTCCATTAATCTTGTGTTTTGGGCCCCTGGAAGCATGAAAATCACTTTAAACATGCTAATTTTAGCTCTAACACTGATGATCCACCTACAAATGTAAACTGACGTTCAAAAATAAAACATTTGAAAACGGACCATTTTCCACATTTCTGAAGCATGACGTAATGGGGGGTGTTATCTCTTTTGTCGAAAATCAGCCGTTTTTGCTCGAACATTAAATGCCTCCAAATGGTATTTAATTAACTTCCCGAGCCCCTGGAAGCATGAAAATCACTTTAAACATGCTAATTTTAGCTCTAACACTGATGATCCACCTACAAATGTGAACTGACGTTCAAAAATAAAGCATTTGAAAACGGACCATTTTCCACATTTCTGAAGCATGACGTAATGGGGGGGTGTTATCTCTTTTGTCGAAAATCAGCCGTTTTTGCTCGAACATTAAATGCCTCCAAATGGTATTTAATTAACTTCCCGAGCCCCTGGAAGCATGAAAATCACTTTAAACATGCTAATTTTAGCTCTAACACTGATGATCCACCTACAAATGTGAACTGACGTTCAAAAATAAAACATTTGAAAACGGACCATTTTCCACATTTCTGAAGCATGACGTAATGGGGGGGTGTTATCTCTTTTGTCGAAAATCAGCCGTTTTTGCTCGAACATTAAATGCCTCCAAATGGTATTTATTTCACTTCCCGGGGTGAAGAAACCCTTTTTGAGAACTCAGAGTGAGTAAATTGGCCATTTTCATGCACTTTTAACCATTCCATAAATCTTGTGTTTTGGGCCCCTGGAAGCATGAAAATCACTTTAAACATGCTAATTTTAGCTCTAACACTGATGATCCACCTACAAATGTGAACTGACGTTCAAAAATAAAACATTTGAAAACGGACCATTTTCCACATTTCTGAAGCATGACGTAATGGGGGGGTGTTATCTCTTTTGTCGAAAATCAGCCGTTTTTGCTCGAACATTAAATGCCTCCAAATGGTATTTATTTCACTTCCCGGGGTGAAGAAACCCTTTTTGAGAACTCAGAGTGAGTAAATTGGCCATTTTCATGCACTTTTAACCATTCCATTAATCTTGTGTTTTGGGCCCCTGGGAGCATGAAAATCACTTTAAACATGCTAATTTTAGCTCTAACACTGATGATCCACCTACAAATGTGAACTGACGTTCAAAAATAAAACATTTGAAAACGGACCATTTTCCACATTTCTGAAGCATGACGTAATGGGGGGTGTTATCTCTTTTGTCGAAAATCAGCCGTTTTTGCTCGAACATTAAATGCCTCCAAATGGTATTTAATTAACTTCCCGAGCCCCTGGAAGCATGAAAATCACTTTAAACATGCTAATTTTAGCTCTAACACTGATGATCCACCTACAAATGTGAACTGACGTTCAAAAATAAAACATTTGAAAACTGACCATTTTCCACATTTCTGAAGCATGACGTAATGGGGGGGTGTAATCTCTTTTGTCGAAAATCAGCCGTTTTTGCTCGAACATTAAATGCCTCCAAATGGTATTTATTTCACTTCCCGAGCCCCTGGAAGCATGAAAATCACTTTAAACATGCTAATTTTAGCTCTAACACTGATGGTCCACCTACAAATGTGAACTGACGTTCAAAAATAAAACATTTGAAAACGGACCATTTTCCACATTTCTGAAGCATGACGTAATGGGGGGGTGTTATCTCTTTTGTCGAAAATCAGCCGTTTTTGCTCGAACATTAAATGCCTCCAAATGGTATTTAATTAACTTCCCGAGCCCCTGGAAGCATGAAAATCACTTTAAACATGCTAATTTTAGCTCTAACACTGATGATCCACCTACAAATGTGAACTGACGTTCAAAAATAAAACATTTGAAAACGGACCATTTTCCACATTTCTGAAGCATGACGTAATGGGGGGGTGTTATCTCTTTTGTCGAAAATCAGCCGTTTTTGCTCGAACATTAAATGCCTCCAAATGGTATTTAATTAACTTCCCGAGCCCCTGGAAGCATGAAAATCACTTTAAACATGCTAATTTTAGCTCTAACACTGATGATCCACCTACAAATGTGAACTGACGTTCAAAAATAAAACATTTGAAAACGGACCATTTTCCACATTTCTGAAGCATGACGTAATGGGGGGGTGTTATCTCTTTTGTCGAAAATCAGCCGTTTTTGCTCGAACATTAAATGCCTCCAAATGGTATTTAATTAACTTCCGAGCCCGTGGAAGCATGAAAATCACTTTAAACATGCTAATTTTAGCTCTAACACTGATGATCCACCTACAAATGTGAACTGACGTTCAAAAATAAAACATTTGAAAACGGACCATTTTCCACATTTCTGAAGCATGACGTAATGGGGGGGTGTTATCTCTTTTGTCGAAAATCAGCCGTTTTTGCTCAAACATTAAATGCCTCCAAATGGTATTTATTTCACTTCCCGGGGTGAAGAAACTCTTTTTGAGAACTCAGAGTGAGTAAATTGGCCATTTTCATGCACTTTTAACCCTTCCATTAATCTTGTGTTTTGGGCCCTTGGAAGCATGAAAATCACTTTAAACATGCTAATTTTAGCTCTAACACTGATGATTCACCTACAAATGTGAACTGACGTTCAAAAATAAAACATTTGAAAACGGACCATTTTCCACATTTCTGAAGCATGACGTAATGGGGGGGTGTTATCTCTTTTGTCGAAAATCAGCCGTTTTTGCTCGAACATTAAATGCCTCCAAATGGTATTTAATTAACTTCCCGAGCCCCTGGAAGCATGAAAATCACTTTAAACATGCTAATTTTAGCTCTAACACTGATGATCCACCTACAAATGTGAACTGACGTTCAAAAATAAAACATTTGAAAACGGACCATTTTCCACATTTCTGAAGCATGACGTAATGGGGGGGTGTTATCTCTTTTGTCGAAAATCAGCCGTTTTTGCTCGAACAATAAATGCCTCCAAAATGGTAATTTAATTAACTTCCCCGGGGTGAAGAAACCCTTTAGAACTCAGAGTGAGTAAATTGGCCATTTTCATGCACTTTTAACCATTCCATAAATCTTGTGTTTTGGGCCCCTGGAAGCATGAAAATCACTTTAAACATGCTAATTTTAGCTCTAACACTGATGATCCACCTCCAAATGTGAACTGACGTTCAAAAATAAAACATTTGAAAACGGACCATTTTCCACATTTCTGAAGCATGACGTAATGGGGGGGTGTTATCTCTTTTGTCGAAAATCAGCCGTTTTTGCTCGAACATTAAATGCCTCCAAATGATATTTAATTAACTTCCCGAGCCCCTGGAAGCATGAAAATCACTTTAAACATGCTAATTTTAGCTCTAACACTGATGATCCACCTACAAATGTGAACTGACGTTCAAAAATAAAACATTTGAAAACGGACCATTTTCCACATTTCTGAAGCATGACGTAATGGGGGGGTGTTATCTCTTTTGTCGAAAATCAGCCGTTTTTGCTCGAACATTAAATGCCTCCAAATGGTATTTAATTAACTTCCCGAGCCCCTGGAAGCATGAAAATCACTTTAAACATGCTAATTTTAGCTCTAACACTGATGATCCACCTACAAATGTGAACTGACGTTCAAAAATAAAACATTTGAAAACGGACCATTTTCCACATTTCTGAAGCATGACGTAATGGGGGGGTGTTATCTCTTTTGTCGAAAATCAGCCGTTTTTGCTCGAACATTAAATGCCTCCAAATGGTATTTAATTAACTTCCCGAGCCCCTGGAAGCATGAAAATCACTTTAAACATGCTAATTTTAGCTCTAACACTGATGATCCACCTACAAATGTGAACTGACGTTCAAAAATAAAACATTTGAAAACGGACCATTTTCCACATTTCTGAAGCATGACGTAATGGGGGGGTGTTATCTCTTTTGTCGAAAATCAGCCGTTTTTGCTCGAACATTAAATGCCTCCAAATGGTATTTAATTAACTTCCCGAGCCCCTGGAAGCATGAAAATCACTTTAAACATGCTAATTTTAGCTCTAACACTGATGATCCACCTAAAAATGTGAACTGACGTTCAAAAATAAAACATTTGAAAACGGACCATTTTCCACATTTCTGAAGCATGACGTAATGGGGGGGTGTTATCTCTTTTGTCGAAAATCAGCAGTTTTTGCTCGAACATTAAATGCCTCCAAATGGTATTTAATTAACTTCCCGAGCCCCTGGAAGCATGAAAATCACTTTAAACATGCTAATTTTAGCTCTAACACTGATGATCCACCTACAAATGTGAACTGACGTTCAAAAATAAAACATTTGAAAATGGACCATTTTCCACATTTCTGAAGCATGACGTAATGGGGGGGTGTTATCTCTTTTGTCGAAAATCAGCCGTTTTTGCTCGAACATTAAATGCCTCCAAATGGTATTTATTTCACTTCCCGGGGTGAAGAAACTCTTTTTGAGAACTCAGAGTGAGTAAATTGGCCATTTTCATGCACTTTTAACCCTTCCATTAATCTTGTGTTTTGGGCCCCTGGAAGCATGAAAATCACTTTAAACATGCTAATTTTAGCTCTAACACTGATGATTCACCTACAAATGTGAACTGACGTTCAAAAATAAAACATTTGAAAACGGACCATTTTCCACATTTCTGAAGCATGACGTAATGGGGGGGTGTTATCTCTTTTGTCGAAAATCAGCCATTTTTGCTCGAACATTAAATGCCTCCAAATGGTATTTAATTAACTTCCCGGGGTGAAGAAACCCTTTTTGAGAACTCAGAGTGAGTAAATTGGCCATTTTCATGCACTTTTAACCATTCCATTAATCTTGTGTTTTGGGCCCCTGGAAGCATGAAAATCACTTTAAACATGCTAATTTTAGCTCTAACACTGATGATCCACCTACAAATGTAAACTGACGTTCAAAAATAAAACATTTGAAAACGGACCATTTTCCACATTTCTGAAGCATGACGTAATGGGGGGTGTTATCTCTTTTGTCGAAAATCAGCCGTTTTTGCTCGAACATTAAATGCCTCCAAATGGTATTTAATTAACTTCCCGAGCCCCTGGAAGCATGAAAATCACTTTAAACATGCTAATTTTAGCTCTAACACTGATGATCCACCTACAAATGTGAACTGACGTTCAAAAATAAAGCATTTGAAAACGGACCATTTTCCACATTTCTGAAGCATGACGTAATGGGGGGTGTTATCTCTTTTGTCGAAAATCAGCCGTTTTTGCTCGAACATTAAATGCCTCCAAATGGTATTTAATTAACTTCCCGAGCCCCTGGAAGCATGAAAATCACTTTAAACATGCTAATTTTAGCTCTAACACTGATGATCCACCTACAAATGTGAACTGACGTTCAAAAATAAAACATTTGAAAACGGACCATTTTCCACATTTCTGAAGCATGACGTAATGGGGGGGTGTTATCTCTTTTGTCGAAAATCAGCCGTTTTTGCTCGAACATTAAATGCCTCCAAATGGTATTTATTTCACTTCCCGGGGTGAAGAAACCCTTTTTGAGAACTCAGAGTGAGTAAATTGGCCATTTTCATGCACTTTTAACCATTCCATAAATCTTGTGTTTTGGGCCCCTGGAAGCATGAAAATCACTTTAAACATGCTAATTTTAGCTCTAACACTGATGATCCACCTACAAATGTGAACTGACGTTCAAAAATAAAACATTTGAAAACGGACCATTTTCCACATTTCTGAAGCATGACGTAATGGGGGGGTGTTATCTCTTTTGTCGAAAATCAGCCGTTTTTGCTCGAACATTAAATGCCTCCAAATGGTATTTATTTCACTTCCCGGGGTGAAGAAACCCTTTTTGAGAACTCAGAGTGAGTAAATTGGCCATTTTCATGCACTTTTAACCATTCCATTAATCTTGTGTTTTGGGCCCCTGGGAGCATGAAAATCACTTTAAACATGCTAATTTTAGCTCTAACACTGATGATCCACCTACAAATGTGAACTGACGTTCAAAAATAAAACATTTGAAAACGGACCATTTTCCACATTTCTGAAGCATGACGTAATGGGGGGTGTTATCTCTTTTGTCGAAAATCAGCCGTTTTTGCTCGAACATTAAATGCCTCCAAATGGTATTTAATTAACTTCCCGAGCCCCTGGAAGCATGAAAATCACTTTAAACATGCTAATTTTAGCTCTAACACTGATGATCCACCTACAAATGTGAACTGACGTTCAAAAATAAAACATTTGAAAACTGACCATTTTCCACATTTCTGAAGCATGACGTAATGGGGGGGTGTAATCTCTTTTGTTGAAAATCAGCCGTTTTTGCTCGAACATTAAATGCCTCCAAATGGTATTTATTTCACTTCCCGAGCCCCTGGAAGCATGAAAATCACTTTAAACATGCTAATTTTAGCTCTAACACTGATGGTCCACCTACAAATGTGAACTGACGTTCAAAAATAAAACATTTGAAAACGGACCATTTTCCACATTTCTGAAGCATGACGTAATGGGGGGGTGTTATCTCTTTTGTCGAAAATCAGCCGTTTTTGCTCGAACATTAAATGCCTCCAAATGGTATTTAATTAACTTCCCGAGCCCCTGGAAGCATGAAAATCACTTTAAACATGCTAATTTTAGCTCTAACACTGATGATCCACCTACAAATGTGAACTGACGTTCAAAAATAAAACATTTGAAAACGGACCATTTTCCACATTTCTGAAGCATGACGTAATGGGGGGGTGTTATCTCTTTTGTCGAAAATCAGCCGTTTTTGCTCGAACATTAAATGCCTCCAAATGGTATTTAATTAACTTCCCGAGGCCCTGGAAGCATGAAAATCACTTTAAACATGCTAATTTTAGCTCTAACACTGATGATCCACCTACAAATGTGAACTGACGTTCAAAAATAAAACATTTGAAAACGGACCATTTTCCACATTTCTGAAGCATGACGTAATGGGGGGGTGTTATCTCTTTTGTCGAAAATCAGCCGTTTTTGCTCAAACATTAAATGCCTCCAAATGGCATTTATTTCACTTCCCGGGGTGAAGAAACTCTTTTTGAGAACTCAGAGTGAGTAAATTGGCCATTTTCATGCACTTTTAACCCTTCCATTAATCTTGTGTTTTGGGCCCTTGGAAGCATGAAAATCACTTTAAACATGCTAATTTTAGCTCTAACACTGATGATTCACCTACAAATGTGAACTGACGTTCAAAAATAAAACATTTGAAAACGGACCATTTTCCACATTTCTGAAGCATGACGTAATGGGGGGGTGTTATCTCTTTTGTCGAAAATCAGCCGTTTTTGCTCGAACATTAAATGCCTCCAAATGGTATTTAATTAACTTCCCGAGCCCCTGGAAGCATGAAAATCACTTTAAACATGCTAATTTTAGCTCTAACACTGATGATCCACCTACAAATGTGAACTGACGTTCAAAAATAAAACATTTGAAAACGGACCATTTTCCACATTTCTGAAGCATGACGTAATGGGGGGGTGTTATCTCTTTTGTCGAAAATCAGCCGTTTTTGCTCGAACATTAAATGCCTCCAAATGGTATTTAATTAACTTCCCGGGGTGAAGAAACCCTTTTTGAGAACTCAGAGTGAGTAAATTGGCCATTTTCATGCACTTTTAACCATTCCATAAATCTTGTGTTTTGGGCCCCTGGAAGCATGAAAATCACTTTAAACATGCTAATTTTAGCTCTAACACTGATGATCCACCTACAAATGTGAACTGACGTTCAAAAATAAAACATTTGAAAACGGACCATTTTCCACATTTCTGAAGCATGACGTAATGGGGGGGTGTTATCTCTTTTGTCGAAAATCAGCCGTTTTTGCTCGAACATTAAATGCCTCCAAATGATATTTAATTAACTTCCCGAGCCCCTGGAAGCATGAAAATCACTTTAAACATGCTAATTTTAGCTCTAACACTGATGATCCACCTACAAATGTGAACTGACGTTCAAAAATAAAACATTTGAAAACGGACCATTTTCCACATTTCTGAAGCATGACGTAATGGGGGGGTGTTATCTCTTTTGTCGAAAATCAGCCGTTTTTGCTCGAACATTAAATGCCTCCAAATGGTATTTAATTAACTTCCCGAGCCCCTGGAAGCATGAAAATCACTTTAAACATGCTAATTTTAGCTCTAACACTGATGATCCACCTACAAATGTGAACTGACGTTCAAAAATAAAACATTTGAAAACGGACCATTTTCCACATTTCTGAAGCATGACGTAATGGGGGGGTGTTATCTCTTTTGTCGAAAATCAGCCGTTTTTGCTCGAACATTAAATGCCTCCAAATGGTATTTAATTAACTTCCCGAGCCCCTGGAAGCATGAAAATCACTTTAAACATGCTAATTTTAGCTCTAACACTGATGATCCACCTACAAATGTGAACTGACGTTCAAAAATAAAACATTTGAAAACGGACCATTTTCCACATTTCTGAAGCATGACGTAATGGGGGGGTGTTATCTCTTTTGTCGAAAATCAGCCGTTTTTGCTCGAACATTAAATGCCTCCAAATGGTATTTAATTAACTTCCCGAGCCCCTGGAAGCATGAAAATCACTTTAAACATGCTAATTTTAGCTCTAACACTGATGATCCACCTAAAAATGTGAACTGACGTTCAAAAATAAAACATTTGAAAACGGACCATTTTCCACATTTCTGAAGCATGACGTAATGGGGGGGTGTTATCTCTTTTGTCGAAAATCAGCAGTTTTTGCTCGAACATTAAATGCCTCCAAATGGTATTTAATTAATTTCCCGAGCCCCTGGAAGCATGAAAATCACTTTAAACATGCTAATTTTAGCTCTAACACTGATGATCCACCTACAAATGTGAACTGACGTTCAAAAATAAAACATTTGAAAATGGACCATTTTCCACATTTCTGAAGCATGACGTAATGGGGGGGTGTTATCTCTTTTGTCGAAAATCAGCCGTTTTTGCTCGAACATTAAATGCCTCCAAATGGTATTTATTTCACTTCCCGGGGTGAAGAAACTCTTTTTGAGAACTCAGAGTGAGTAAATTGGCCATTTTCATGCACTTTTAACCCTTCCATTAATCTTGTGTTTTGGGCCCCTGGAAGCATGAAAATCACTTTAAACATGCTAATTTTAGCTCTAACACTGATGATTCACCTACAAATGTGAACTGACGTTCAAAAATAAAACATTTGAAAACGGACCACTTTCCACATTTCTGAAGCATGACGTAATGGGGGGGTGTTATCTCTTTTGTCGAAAATCAGCCATTTTTGCTCGAACATTAAATGCCTCCAAATGGTATTTAATTAACTTCCCGGGGTGAAGAAACCCTTTTTGAGAACTCAGAGTGAGTAAATTGGCCATTTTCATGCACTTTTAACCATTCCATTAATCTTGTGTTTTGGGCCCCTGGAAGCATGAAAATCACTTTAAACATACTAATTTTAGCTCTAACACTGATGATCCACCTACAAATGTAAACTGACGTTCAAAAATAAAACATTTGAAAACTGACCATTTTCCACATTTCTGAAGCATGACGTAATGGGGGGTGTTATCTCTTTTGTCGAAAATCAGCCGTTTTTGCTCGAACATTAAATGCCTCCAAATGGTATTTAATTAACTTCCCGAGCCCCTGGAAGCATGAAAATCACTTTAAACATGCTAATTTTAGCTCTAACACTGATGATCCACCTACAAATGTGAACTGACGTTCAAAAATAAAGCATTTGAAAACGGACCATTTTCCACATTTCTGAAGCATGACGTAATGGGGGGGTGTTATCTCTTTTGTCGAAAATCAGCCGTTTTTGCTCGAACATTAAATGCCTCCAAATGGTATTTAATTAACTTCCCGAGCCCCTGGAAGCATGAAAATCACTTTAAACATGCTAATTTTAGCTCTAACACTGATGATCCACCTACAAATGTGAACTGACGTTCAAAAATAAAACATTTGAAAACGGACCATTTTCCACATTTCTGAAGCATGACGTAATGGGGGGGTGTTATCTCTTTTGTCGAAAATCAGCCGTTTTTGCTCGAACATTAAATGCCTCCAAATGGTATTTATTTCACTTCCCGGGGTGAAGAAACCCTTTTTGAGAACTCAGAGTGAGTAAATTGGCCATTTTCATGCACTTTTAACCATTCCATAAATCTTGTGTTTTGGGCCCCTGGAAGCATGAAAATCACTTTAAACATGCTAATTTTAGCTCTAACACTGATGATCCACCTACAAATGTGAACTGACGTTCAAAAATAAAACATTTGAAAACGGACCATTTTCCACATTTCTGAAGCATGACGTAATGGGGGGGTGTTATCTCTTTTGTCGAAAATCAGCCGTTTTTGCTCGAACATTAAATGCCTCCAAATGGTATTTATTTCACTTCCCGGGGTGAAGAAACCCTTTTTGAGAACTCAGAGTGAGTAAATTGGCCATTTTCATGCACTTTTAACCATTCCATTAATCTTGTGTTTTGGGCCCCTGGGAGCATGAAAATCACTTTAAACATGCTAATTTTAGCTCTAACACTGATGATCCACCTACAAATGTGAACTGACGTTCAAAAATAAAACATTTGAAAACGGACCATTTTCCACATTTCTGAAGCATGACGTAATGGGGGGTGTTATCTCTTTTGTCGAAAATCAGCCGTTTTTGCTCGAACATTAAATGCCTCCAAATGGTATTTAATTAACTTCCCGAGCCCCTGGAAGCATGAAAATCACTTTAAACATGCTAATTTTAGCTCTAACACTGATGATCCACCTACAAATGTGAACTGACGTTCAAAAATAAAACATTTGAAAACTGACCATTTTCCACATTTCTGAAGCATGACGTAATGGGGGGGTGTAATCTCTTTTGTCGAAAATCAGCCGTTTTTGCTCGAACATTAAATGCCTCCAAATGGTATTTATTTCACTTCCCGAGCCCCTGGAAGCATGAAAATCACTTTAAACATGCTAATTTTAGCTCTAACACTGATGGTCCACCTACAAATGTGAACTGACGTTCAAAAATAAAACATTTGAAAACGGACCATTTTCCACATTTCTGAAGCATGACGTAATGGGGGGGTGTTATCTCTTTTGTCGAAAATCAGCCGTTTTTGCTCGAACATTAAATGCCTCCAAATGGTATTTAATTAACTTCCCGAGCCCCTGGAAGCATGAAAATCACTTTAAACATGCTAATTTTAGCTCTAACACTGATGATCCACCTACAAATGTGAACTGACGTTCAAAAATAAAACATTTGAAAACGGACCATTTTCCACATTTCTGAAGCATGACGTAATGGGGGGGTGTTATCTCTTTTGTCGAAAATCAGCCGTTTTTGCTCGAACATTAAATGCCTCCAAATGGTATTTAATTAACTTCCCGAGCCCGTGGAAGCATGAAAATCACTTTAAACATGCTAATTTTAGCTCTAACACTGATGATCCACCTACAAATGTGAACTGACGTTCAAAAATAAAACATTTGAAAACGGACCATTTTCCACATTTCTGAAGCATGACGTAATGGGGGGGTGTTATCTCTTTTGTCGAAAATCAGACGTTTTTGCTCAAACATTAAATGCCTCCAAATGGTATTTATTTCACTTCCCGGGGTGAAGAAACTCTTTTTGAGAACTCAGAGTGAGTAAATTGGCCATTTTCATGCACTTTTAACCCTTCCATTAATCTTGTGTTTTGGGCCCTTGGAAGCATGAAAATCACTTTAAACATGCTAATTTTAGCTCTAACACTGATGATTCACCTACAAATGTGAACTGACGTTCAAAAATAAAACATTTGAAAACGGACCATTTTCCACATTTCTGAAGCATGACGTAATGGGGGGGTGTTATCTCTTTTGTCGAAAATCAGCCGTTTTTGCTCGAACATTAAATGCCTCCAAATGGTATTTAATTAACTTCCCGAGCCCCTGGAAGCATGAAAATCACTTTAAACATGCTAATTTTAGCTCTAACACTGATGATCCACCTACAAATGTGAACTGACGTTCAAAAATAAAACATTTGAAAACGGACCATTTTCCACATTTCTGAAGCATGACGTAATGGGGGGGTGTTATCTCTTTTGTCGAAAATCAGCCGTTTTTGCTCGAACATTAAATGCCTCCAAATGGTATTTAATTAACTTCCCGGGGTGAAGAAACCCTTTTTGAGAACTCAGAGTGAGTAAATTGGCCATTTTCATGCACTTTTAACCATTCCATAAATCTTGTGTTTTGGGCCCCTGGAAGCATGAAAATCACTTTAAACATGCTAATTTTAGCTCTAACACTGATGATCCACCTACAAATGTGAACTGACGTTCAAAAATAAAACATTTGAAAACGGACCATTTTCCACATTTCTGAAGCATGACGTAATGGGGGGGTGTTATCTCTTTTGTCGAAAATCAGCCGTTTTTGCTCGAACATTAAATGCCTCCAAATGATATTTAATTAACTTCCCGAGCCCCTGGAAGCATGAAAATCACTTTAAACATGCTAATTTTAGCTCTAACACTGATGATCCACCTACAAATGTGAACTGACGTTCAAAAATAAAACATTTGAAAACGGACCATTTTCCACATTTCTGAAGCATGACGTAATGGGGGGGTGTTATCTCTTTTGTCGAAAATCAGCCGTTTTTGCTCGAACATTAAATGCCTCCAAATGGTATTTAATTAACTTCCCGAGCCCCTGGAAGCATGAAAATCACTTTAAACATGCTAATTTTAGCTCTAACACTGATGATCCACCTACAAATGTGAACTGACGTTCAAAAATAAAACATTTGAAAACGGACCATTTTCCACATTTCTGAAGCATGACGTAATGGGGGGGTGTTATCTCTTTTGTCGAAAATCAGCCGTTTTTGCTCGAACATTAAATGCCTCCAAATGGTATTTAATTAACTTCCCGAGCCCCTGGAAGCATGAAAATCACTTTAAACATGCTAATTTTAGCTCTAACACTGATGATCCACCTACAAATGTGAACTGACGTTCAAAAATAAAACATTTGAAAACGGACCATTTTCCACATTTCTGAAGCATGACGTAATGGGGGGGTGTTATCTCTTTTGTCGAAAATCAGCCGTTTTTGCTCGAACATTAAATGCCTCCAAATGGTATTTAATTAACTTACCGAGCCCCTGGAAGCATGAAAATCACTTTAAACATGCTAATTTTAGCTCTAACACTGATGATCCACCTAAAAATGTGAACTGACGTTCAAAAATAAAACATTTGAAAACGGACCATTTTCCACATTTCTGAAGCATGACGTAATGGGGGGGTGTTATCTCTTTTGTCGAAAATCAGCAGTTTTTGCTCGAACATTAAATGCCTCCAAATGGTATTTAATTAACTTCCCGAGCCCCTGGAAGCATGAAAATCACTTTAAACATGCTAATTTTAGCTCTAACACTGATGATCCACCTACAAATGTGAACTGACGTTCAAAAATAAAACATTTGAAAATGGACCATTTTCCACATTTCTGAAGCATGACGTAATGGGGGGGTGTTATCTCTTTTGTCGAAAATCAGCCGTTTTTGCTCGAACATTAAATGCCTCCAAATGGTATTTAATTAACTTCCCAGTGTGAAGAAACCCTTTTTGAGAACTCAGAGTGAGTAAATTGGCCATTTTCATGCACTTTTAACCATTCCATAAATCTTGTGTTTTGGGCCCCTGGAAGCATGAAAATCACTTTAAACATGCTAATTTTAGCTCTAACACTGATGATCCACCTACAAATGTGAACTGACGTTCAAAAATAAAACATTTGAAAACGGACCATTTTCCACATTTCTGAAGCATGACGTAATGGGGGGGTGTTATCTCTTTTGTCGAAAATCAGCCGTTTTTGCTCGAACATTAAATGCCTCCAAATGGTATTTAATTAACTTCCCGAGCCCCTGGAAGCATGAAAATCACTTTAAACATGCTAATTTTAGCTCTAACACTGATGATCCACCTACAAATGTGAACTGACGTTCAAAAATAAAGCATTTGAAAACGGACCATTTTCCACATATCTGAAGCATGACGTAATGGGGGGGTGTTATCTCTTTTGTCGAAAATCAGCTGTTTTTGCTCGAACATTAAATGCCTCCAAATGGTATTTATTTCACTTCCCGGGGTGAAGAAACCCTTTTTGAGAACTCAGAGTGAGTAAATTGGCCATTTTCATGCACTTTTAACCATTCCATAAATCTTGTGTTTTGGGCCCCTGGAAGCATGAAAATCACTTTAAACATGCTAATTTTAGCTCTAACACTGATGATCCACCTACAAATGTGAACTGACGTTCAAAAATAAAACATTTGAAAAAGGACCATTTTCCACATTTCTGAAGCATGACGTAATGGGGGGGTGTTATCTCTTTTGTCGAAAATCAGCCGTTTTTGCTCGAACATTAAATGCCTCCAAATGGTATTTAATTAACTTCCCGAGCCCCTGGAAGCATGAAAATCACTTTAAACATGCTAATTTTAGCTCTAACACTGATGATCCACCTACAAATGTGAACTGACGTTCAAAAATAAAACATTTGAAAACGGACCATTTTCCACATTTCTGAAGCATGACGTAATGGGGGGGTGTTATCTCTTTTGTCGAAAATCAGCCGTTTTTGCTCGAACATTAAATGCCTCCAAATGGTATTTATTTCACTTCCCGGGGTGAAGAAACCCTTTTTGAGAACTCAGAGTGAGTAAATTGGCCATTTTCATGCACTTTTAACCATTCCATAAATCTTGTGTTTTGGGCCCCTGGAAGCATGAAAATCACTTTAAACATGCTAATTTTAGCTCTAACACTGATGATCCACCTACAAATGTGAACTGACGTTCAAAAATAAAACATTTGAAAACGGACCATTTTCCACATTTCTGAAGCATGACGTAATGGGGGGGTGTTATCTCTTTTGTCGAAAATCAGCCGTTTTTGCTCGAACATTAAATGCCTCCAAATGGTATTTATTTCACTTCCCGGGGTGAAGAAACCTTTTTGAGAACTCAGAGTGAGTAAATTGGCCATTTTCATGCACTTTTAACCATTCCATTAATCTTGTGTTTTGGGCCCCTGGGAGCATGAAAATCACTTTAAACATGCTAATTTTAGCTCTAACACTGATGATCCACCTACAAATGTGAACTGACGTTCAAAAATAAAACATTTGAAAACTGACCATTTTCCACATTTCTGAAGCATGACGTAATGGGGGGGGTGTTATCTCTTTTGTCGAAAATCAGCCGTTTTTGCTCGAACATTAAATGCCTCCAAATGGTATTTAATTAACTTCCCGGGGTGAAGAAACCCTTTTTGAGAACTCAGAGTGAGTAAATTGGCCATTTTCATGCACTTTTAACCATTCCATAAATCTTGTGTTTTGGGCCCCTGGAAGCATGAAAATCACTTTAAACATGCTAATTTTAGCTCTAACACTGATGATCCACCTACAAATGTGAACTGACGTTCAAAAATAAAACATTTGAAAACGGACCATTTTCCACATTTCTGAAGCATGACGTAATGGGGGGGTGTTATCTCTTTTGTCGAAAATCAGCTGTTTTTGCTCGAACATTAAATGCCTCCAAATGGTATTTAATTAACTTCCCGAGCCCCTGGAAGCATGAAAATCACTTTAAACATGCTAATTTTAGCTCTAACACTGATGATCCACCTACAAATGTGAACTGACGTTCAAAAATAAAACATTTGAAAACGGACCATTTTCCACATTTCTGAAGCATGACGTAATGGGGGGGTGTTATCTCTTTTGTCGAAAATCAGCCGTTTTTGCTCTAACATTAAATGCCTCCAAATGGTATTTAATTAACTTCCCGAGCCCCTGGAAGCATGAAAATCACTTTAAACATGCTAATTTTAGCTCTAACACTGATGATCCACCTACAAATGTGAACTGACGTTCAAAAATAAAACATTTGAAAACGGACCATTTTCCACATTTCTGAAGCATGACGTAATGGGGGGGTGTTATCTCTTTTGTCGAAAATCAGCCGTTTTTGCTCGAACATTAAATGCCTCCAAATGGTATTTATTTCACTTCCCGGGGTGATGAAACCCTTTTTGAGAACTCAGAGTGAGTAAATTGGCCATTTTCATGCACTTTTAACCATTCCATAAATCTTGTGTTTTGGGCCCCTGGAAGCATGAAAATCACTTTAAACATGCTAATTTTAGCTCTAACACTGATGATCCACCTACAAATGTGAACTGACGTTCAAAAATAAAACATTTGAAAACGGACCATTTTCCACATTTCTAAAGCATGACGTAATGGGGGGGGTGTTATCTCTTTTGTCGAAAATCAGCCGTTTTTGCTCGAACATTAAATGCCTCCAAATGGTATTTAATTAACTTCCCGAGCCCCTGGAAGCATGAAAATCACTTTAAACATGCTAATTTTAGCTCTAACACTGATGATCCACCTACAAATGTGAACTGACGTTCAAAAATAAAACATTTGAAAACGGACCATTTTCCACATTTCTGAAGCATGACGTAATGGGGGGGTGTTATCTCTTTTGTCGAAAATCAGCCGTTTTTGCTCGAACATTAAATGCCTCCAAATGGTATTTAATTAACTTCCCGAGCCCCTGGAAGCATGAAAATCACTTTAAACATGCTAATTTTAGCTCTAACACTGATGATCCACCTACAAATGTGAACTGACGTTCAAAAATAAAACATTTGAAAACGGACCATTTTCCACATTTCTGAAGCATGACGTAATGGGGGGGGTGTTATCTCTTTTGTCGAAAATCAGCCGTTTTTGCTCGAACATTAAATGCCTCCAAATGGTATTTAATTAACTTCCCGAGCCCCTGGAAGCATGAAAATCACTTTAAACATGCTAATTTTAGCTCTAACACTGATGATCCACCTACAAATGTGAACTGACGTTCAAAAATAAAACATTTGAAAATGGACCATTTTCCACATTTCTGAAGCATGACGTAATGGGGGGGTGTTATCTCTTTTGTCGAAAATCAGCCATTTTTGCTCGAACATTAAATGCCTCCAAATGGTATTTAATTAACTTCCCGAGCCCCTGGAAGCATGAAAATCACTTTAAACATGCTAATTTTAGCTCTAACACTGATGATCCACCTACAAATGTGAACTGACGTTCAAAAATAAAACATTTGAAAATGGACCATTTTCCACATTTCTGAAGCATGACGTAATGGGGGGGTGTTATCTCTTTTGTCGAAAATCAGCCATTTTTGCTCGAACATTAAATGCCTCCAAATGGTATTTAATTAACTTCCCGGGGTGAAGAAACCCTTTTTGAGAACTCAGAGTGAGTAAATTGGCCATTTTCATGCACTTTTAACCATTCCATAAATCTTGTGTTTTGGGCCCCTGGAAGCATGAAAATCACTTTAAACATGCTAATTTTAGCTCTAACACTGATGATCCACCTACAAATGTGAACTGACGTTCAAAAATAAAACATTTGAAAACGGACCATTTTCCACATTTCTGAAGCATGACGTAATGGGGGGGTGTTATCTCTTTTGTCGAAAATCAGCCGTTTTTGCTCGAACATTAAATGCCTCCAAATGGTATTTAATTAACTTCCCAAGCCCCTGGAAGCATGAAAATCATTTTAAACATGCTAATTTTAGCTCTAACACTGATGATCCACCTACAAATGTGAACTGACGTTCAAAAATAAAACATTTGAAAACGGACCATTTTCCACATTTCTGAAGCATGACGTAATGGGGGGGGTGTTATCTCTTTTGTCGAAAATCAGCCGTTTTTGCTCGAACATTAAATGCCTCCAAATGGTATTTAATTAACTTCCCGGGGTGAAGAAACCCTTTTTGAGAACTCAGAGTGAGTAAATTGGCCATTTTCATGCACTTTTAACCATTCCATAAATCTTGTGTTTTGGGCCCCTGGAAGCATGAAAATCACTTTAAACATGCTAATTTTAGCTCTAACACTGATGATCCACCTACAAATGTGAACTGACGTTCAAAAATAAAACATTTGAAAACGGACCATTTTCCACATTTCTGAAGCATGACGTAATGGGGGGTGTTATCTCTTTTGTCGAAAATCAGCCGTTTTTGCTCGAACATTAAATGCCTCCAAATGGTATTTAATTAACTTCCCGGGGTGAAGAAACCCTTTTTGAGAACTCAGAGTGAGTAAATTGGCCATTTTCATGCACTTTTAACCATTCCATAAATCTTGTGTTTTGGGCCCCTGGAAGCATGAAAATCACTTTAAACATGCTAATTTTAGCTCTAACACTGATGATCCACCTACAAATGTGAACTGACGTTCAAAAATAAAACATTTGAAAACGGACCATTTTCCACATTTCTGAAGCATGACGTAATGGGGGGGTGTTATCTCTTTTGTCGAAAATCAGCCGTTTTTGCTCGAACATTAAATGCCTCCAAATGGTATTTAATTAACTTCCCGAGCCCCTGGAAGCATGAAAATCACTTTAAACATGCTAATTTTAGCTCTAACACTGATGATCCACCTACAAATGTGAACTGACGTTCAAAAATAAAACATTTGAAAACGGACCATTTTCCACATTTCTGAAGCATGACGTAATGGGGGGGTGTTATCTCTTTTGTTGAAAATCAGCCGTTTTTGCTCGAACATTAAATGCCTCCAAATGGTATTTATTTCACTTCCCGGGGTGAAGAAACCCTTTTTGAGAACTCAGAGTGAGTAAATTGGCCATTTTCATGCACTTTTAACCATTCCATAAATCTTGTGTTTTGGGCCCCTGGAAGCATGAAAATCACTTTAAACATGCTAATTTTAGCTCTAACACTGATGATCCACCTACAAATGTGAACTGACGTTCAAAAATAAAACATTTGAAAACGGACCATTTTCCACATTTCTGAAGCATGACGTAATGGGGGGGTGTTATCTCTTTTGTCGAAAATCAGCTGTTTTTGCTCGAACATTAAATGTCTCCAAATGGTATTTAATTAACTTCCCGAGCCTCTGGAAGCATGAAAATCACTTTAAACATGCTAATTTTAGCTCTAACACTGATGATCCACCTACAAATGTGAACTGACGTTCAAAAATAAAACATTTGAAAACGGACCATTTTCCACATTTCTGAAGCATGACGTAATGGGGGGGTGTTATCTCTTTTGTCGAAAATCAGCCGTTTTTGCTCGAACATTAAATGCCTCCAAATGGTATTTAATTAACTTCCCGAGCCCCTGGAAGCATGAAAATCACTTTAAACATGCTAATTTTAGCTCTAACACTGATGATCCACCTACAAATGTGAACTGACGTTCAAAAATAAAACATTTGAAAACGGACCATTTTCCACATTTCTGAAGCATGACGTAATGGGGGGGTGTTATCTCTTTTGTTGAAAATCAGCCGTTTTTGCTCGAACATTAAATGCCTCCAAATGGTATTTATTTCACTTCCCGGGGTGAAGAAACCCTTTTTGAGAACTCAGAGTGAGTAAATTGGCCATTTTCATGCACTTTTAACCATTCCATAAATCTTGTGTTTTGGGCCCCTGGAAGCATGAAAATCACTTTAAACATGCTAATTTTAGCTCTAACACTGATGATCCACCTACAAATGTGAACTGACGTTCAAAAATAAAACATTTGAAAACGGACCATTTTCCACATTTCTGAAGCATGACGTAATGGGGGGGTGTTATCTCTTTTGTCGAAAATCAGCCGTTTTTGCTCGAACATTAAATGCCTCCAAATGGTATTTAATTAACTTCCCGGGGTGAAGAAACCCTTTTTGAGAACTCAGAGTGAGTAAATTGGCCATTTTCATGCACTTTTAACCATTCCATAAATCTTGTGTTTTGGGCCCCTGGAAGCATGAAAATCACTTTAAACATGCTAATTTTAGCTCTAACACTGATGATCCACCTACAAATGTGAACTGACGTTCAAAAATAAAACATTTGAAAACGGACCATTTTCCACATTTCTGAAGCATGACGTAATGGGGGGGTGTTATCTCTTTTGTCGAAAATCAGCCGTTTTTGCTCGAACATTAAATGCCTCCAAATGGTATTTAATTAACTTCCCGAGCCCCTGGAAGCATGAAAATCACTTTAAACATGCTAATTTTAGCTCTAACACTGATGATCCACCTACAAATGTGAACTGACGTTCAAAAATAAAACATTTGAAAACGGACCATTTTCCACATTTCTGAAGAATGACGTAATGGGGGGGTGTTATCTCTTTTGTCGAAAATCAGCCGTTTTTGCTCGAACATTAAATGCCTCCAAATGGTATTTAATTAACTTCCCGGGGTGAAGAAACCCTTTTTGAGAACTCAGAGTGAGTAAATTGGCCATTTTCATGCACTTTTAACCATTCCATAAATCTTGTGTTTTGGGCCCCTGGAAGCATGAAAATCACTTTAAACATGCTAATTTTAGCTCTAACACTGATGATCCACCTACAAATGTGAACTGACGTTCAAAAATAAAACATTTGAAAACGGACCATTTTCCACATTTCTGAAGCATGACGTAATGGGGGGGTGTTATCTCTTTTGTCGAAAATCAGCCGTTTTTGCTCGAACATCAAATGCCTCCAAATGGTATTTAATTAACTTCCCGAGCCCCTGGAAGCATGAAAATCACTCTAAACATGCTAATTTTAGCTCTAACACTGATGATCCACCTACAAATGTGAACTGACGTTCAAAAATAAAACATTTGAAAACGGACCATTTTCCACATTTCTGAAGCATGACGTAATGGGGGGGTGTTATCTCTTTTGTCGAAAATCAGCCGTTTTTGCTCGAACATTAAATGCCTCCAAATGGTATTTAATTAACTTCCCGAGCCCCTGGAAGCATGAAAATCACTTTAAACATGCTAATTTTAGCTCTAACACTGATGATCCACCTACAAATGTGAACTGACGTTCAAAAATAAAACATTTGAAAACGGACCATTTTCCACATTTCTGAAGCATGACGTAATGGGGGGGTGTTATCTCTTTTGTTGAAAATCAGCCGTTTTTGCTCGAACATTAAATGCCTCCAAATGGTATTTATTTCACTTCCCGGGGTGAAGAAACCCTTTTTGAGAACTCAGAGTGAGTAAATTGGCCATTTTCATGCACTTTTAACCATTCCATAAATCTTGTGTTTTGGGCCCCTGGAAGCATGAAAATCACTTTAAACATGCTAATTTTAGCTCTAACACTGATGATCCACCTACAAATGTGAACTGACGTTCAAAAATAAAACATTTGAAAACGGACCATTTTCCACATTTCTGAAGCATGACGTAATGGGGGGGTGTTATCTCTTTTGTCGAAAATCAGCTGTTTTTGCTCGAACATTAAATGTCTCCAAATGGTATTTAATTAACTTCCCGAGCCTCTGGAAGCATGAAAATCACTTTAAACATGCTAATTTTAGCTCTAACACTGATGATCCACCTACAAATGTGAACTGACGTTCAAAAATAAAACATTTGAAAACGGACCATTTTCCACATTTCTGAAGCATGACGTAATGGGGGGGTGTTATCTCTTTTGTCGAAAATCAGCCGTTTTTGCTCGAACATTAAATGCCTCCAAATGGTATTTAATTAACTTCCCGAGCCCCTGGAAGCATGAAAATCACTTTAAACATGCTAATTTTAGCTCTAACACTGATGATCCACCTACAAATGTGAACTGACGTTCAAAAATAAAACATTTGAAAACGGACCATTTTCCACATTTCTGAAGCATGACGTAATGGGGGGGTGTTATCTCTTTTGTTGAAAATCAGCCGTTTTTGCTCGAACATTAAATGCCTCCAAATGGTATTTATTTCACTTCCCGGGGTGAAGAAACCCTTTTTGAGAACTCAGAGTGAGTAAATTGGCCATTTTCATGCACTTTTAACCATTCCATAAATCTTGTGTTTTGGGCCCCTGGAAGCATGAAAATCACTTTAAACATGCTAATTTTAGCTCTAACACTGATGATCCACCTACAAATGTGAACTGACGTTCAAAAATAAAACATTTGAAAACGGACCATTTTCCACATTTCTGAAGCATGACGTAATGGGGGGGTGTTATCTCTTTTGTCGAAAATCAGCCGTTTTTGCTCGAACATTAAATGCCTCCAAATGGTATTTAATTAACTTCCCGGGGTGAAGAAACCCTTTTTGAGAACTCAGAGTGAGTAAATTGGCCATTTTCATGCACTTTTAACCATTCCATAAATCTTGTGTTTTGGGCCCCTGGAAGCATGAAAATCACTTTAAACATGCTAATTTTAGCTCTAACACTGATGATCCACCTACAAATGTGAACTGACGTTCAAAAATAAAACATTTGAAAACGGACCATTTTCCACATTTCTGAAGCATGACGTAATGGGGGGGTGTTATCTCTTTTGTCGAAAATCAGCCGTTTTTGCTCGAACATTAAATGCCTCCAAATGGTATTTAATTAACTTCCCGAGCCCCTGGAAGCATGAAAATCACTTTAAACATGCTAATTTTAGCTCTAACACTGATGATCCACCTACAAATGTGAACTGACGTTCAAAAATAAAACATTTGAAAACGGACCATTTTCCACATTTCTGAAGAATGACGTAATGGGGGGGTGTTATCTCTTTTGTCGAAAATCAGCCGTTTTTGCTCGAACATTAAATGCCTCCAAATGGTATTTAATTAACTTCCCGGGGTGAAGAAACCCTTTTTGAGAACTCAGAGTGAGTAAATTGGCCATTTTCATGCACTTTTAACCATTCCATAAATCTTGTGTTTTGGGCCCCTGGAAGCATGAAAATCACTTTAAACATGCTAATTTTAGCTCTAACACTGATGATCCACCTACAAATGTGAACTGACGTTCAAAAATAAAACATTTGAAAACGGACCATTTTCCACATTTCTGAAGCATGACGTAATGGGGGGGTGTTATCTCTTTTGTCGAAAATCAGCCGTTTTTGCTCGAACATCAAATGCCTCCAAATGGTATTTAATTAACTTCCCGAGCCCCTGGAAGCATGAAAATCACTCTAAACATGCTAATTTTAGCTCTAACACTGATGATCCACCTACAAATGTGAACTGACGTTCAAAAATAAAACATTTGAAAACGGACCATTTTCCACATTTCTGAAGCATGACGTAATGGGGGGGTGTTATCTCTTTTGTCGAAAATCAGCCGTTTTTGCTCTAACATTAAATGCCTCCAAATGGTATTTAATTAACTTCCCGAGCCCCTGGAAGCATGAAAATCACTTTAAACATGCTAATTTTAGCTCTAACACTGATGATCCACCTACAAATGTGAACTGACGTTCAAAAATAAAACATTTGAAAACGGACCATTTTCCACATTTCTGAAGCATGACGTAATGGGGGGGTGTTATCTCTTTTGTCGAAAATCAGCCGTTTTTGCTCGAACATTAAATGCCTCCAAATGGTATTTATTTCACTTCCCGGGGTGAAGAAACCCTTTTTGAGAACTCAGAGTGAGTAAATTGGCCATTTTCATGCACTTTTAACCATTCCATAAATCTTGTGTTTTGGGCCCCTGGAAGCATGAAAATCACTTTAAACATGCTAATTTTAGCTCTAACACTGATGATCCACCTACAAATGTGAACTGACGTTCAAAAATAAAACATTTGAAAACGGACCATTTTCCACATTTCTGAAGCATGACGTAATGGGGGGGGTGTTATCTCTTTTGTCGAAAATCAGCCGTTTTTGCTCGAACATTAAATGCCTCCAAATGGTATTTAATTAACTTCCCGAGCCCCTGGAAGCATGAAAATCACTTTAAACATGCTAATTTTAGCTCTAACACTGATGATCCACCTACAAATGTGAACTGACGTTCAAAAATAAAACATTTGAAAACGGACCATTTTCCACATTTCTGAAGCATGACGTAATGGGGGGGTGTTATCTCTTTTGTCGAAAATCAGCCGTTTTTGCTCGAACATTAAATGCCTCCAAATGGTATTTAATTAACTTCCCGAGCCCCTGGAAGCATGAAAATCACTTTAAACATGCTAATTTTAGCTCTAACACTGATGATCCACCTACAAATGTGAACTGACGTTCAAAAATAAAACATTTGAAAACGGACCATTTTCCACATTTCTGAAGCATGACGTAATGGGGGGGGTGTTATCTCTTTTGTCGAAAATCAGCCGTTTTTGCTCGAACATTAAATGCCTCCAAATGGTATTTAATTAACTTCCCGAGCCCCTGGAAGCATGAAAATCACTTTAAACATGCTAATTTTAGCTCTAACACTGATGATCCACCTACAAATGTGAACTGACGTTCAAAAATAAAACATTTGAAAATGGACCATTTTCCACATTTCTGAAGCATGACGTAATGGGGGGGTGTTATCTCTTTTGTCGAAAATCAGCCATTTTTGCTCGAACATTAAATGCCTCCAAATGGTATTTAATTAACTTCCCGGTGTGAAGAAACCCTTTTTGAGAACTCAGAGTGAGTAAATTGGCCATTTTCATGCACTTTTAACCATTCCATAAATCTTGCGTTTTGGGCCCCTGGAAGCATGAAAATCACTTTAAACATGCTAATTTTAGCTCTAACACTGATGATCCACCTACAAATGTGAACTGACGTTCAAAAATAAAACATTTGAAAACGGACCATTTTCCACATTTCTGAAGCATGACGTAATGGGGGGGTGTTATCTCTTTTGTCGAAAATCAGCTGTTTTTGCTCGAACATTAAATGCCTCCAAATGGTATTTAATTAACTTCCCGAGCCCCTGGAAGCATGAAAATCACTTTAAACATGCTAATTTTAGCTCTAACACTGATGATCCACCTACAAATGTGAACTGACGTTCAAAAATAAAACATTTGAAAACGGACCATTTTCCACATTTCTGAAGCATGACGTAATGGGGGGGTGTTATCTCTTTTGTCGAAAATCAGCCGTTTTTGCTCGAACATTAAATGCCTCCAAATGGTATTTAATTAACTTCCCGAGCCCCTGGAAGCATGAAAATCACTTTAAACATGCTAATTTTAGCTCTAACACTGATGATCCACCTACAAATGTGAACTGACGTTCAAAAATAAAACATTTGAAAACGGACCATTTTCCAGATTTCTGAAGCATGACATAATGGGGGGGTGTTATCTCTTTTGTCGAAAATCAGCCGTTTTTGCTCGAACATTAAATGCCTCCAAATGGTATTTATTTCACTTCCCGAGCCCCTGGAAGCATGAAAATCACTTTAAACATGCTAATTTTAGCTCTAACACTGATGATCCACCTACAAATGTGAACTGACGTTCAAAAATAAAACATTTGAAAACGGACCATTTTCCACATTTCTGAAGCATGACGTAATGGGGGGGTGTTATCTCTTTTGTCGAAAATCAGCCGTTTTTGGTCGAACATTAAATGCCTCCAAATGGTATTTAATTAACTTCCCGAGTCCCTGGAAGCATGAAAATCACTTTAAACATGCTAATTTTCGCTCTAACACTGATGATCCACCTACAAATGTGAACTGATGTTCAAAAATAAAACATTTGAAAACGGACCATTTTCCACATTTCTGAAGCATGACGTAATGGGGGGGTGTTATCTCTTTTGTCGAAAATCAGCCGTTTTTGCTCAAACATTAAATGCCTCCAAATGGTATTTATTTCACTTCCCGGGGTGAAGAAACTCTTTTTGAGAACTCAGAGTGAGTAAATTGGCCATTTTCATGCACTTTTAACCATTCCATTAATCTTGTGTTTTGGGCCCCTGGAAGCATGAAAATCACTTTAAACATGCTAATTTTAGCTCTAACACTGATGATTCACCTACAAATGTGAACTGACGTTCAAAAATAAAACATTTGAAAACGGACCATTTTCCACATTTCTGAAGCATGACGTAATGGGGGGGTGTTATCTCTTTTGTCGAAAATCAGCCGTTTTTGCTCGAACATTAAATGCCTCCAAATGGTATTTAATTAACTTCCCGAGCCCCTGGAAGCATGAAAATCACTTTAAACATGCTAATTTTAGCTCTAACACTGATGATCCACCTACAAATGTGAACTGACGTTCAAAAATAAAACATTTGAAAACGGACCATTTTCCACATTTCTGAAGCATGACGTAATGGGGGGGTGTTATCTCTTTTGTCGAAAATCAGCCGTTTTTGCTCGAACATTAAATGCCTCCAAATGGTATTTAATTAACTTCCCGGGGTGAAGAAACCCTTTTTGAGAACTCAGAGTGAGTAAATTGGCCATTTTCATGCACTTTTAACCATTCCATAAATCTTGTGTTTTGGGCCCCTGGAAGCATGAAAATCACTTTAAACATGCTAATTTTAGCTCTAACACTGATGATCCACCTACAAATGTGAACTGACGTTCAAAAATAAAACATTTGAAAACGGACCATTTTCCACATTTCTGAAGCATGACGTAATGGGGGGGGGTGTTATCTCTTTTGTCGAAAATCAGCCGTTTTTGCTCGAACATTAAATGCCTCCAAATGGTATTTAATTAACTTCCCGAGCCCCTGGAAGCATGAAAATCACTTTAAACATGCTAATTTTAGCTCTAACACTGATGATCCACCTACAAATGTGAACTGATGTTCAAAAATAGAACATTTGAAAACGGACCATTTTCCACATTTCTGAAGCATAACGTAATGGGGGGTGTTATCTCTTTTGTCGAAAATCAGCCGTTTTTGCTCGAACATTAAATGCCTCCAAATGGTATTTAATTAACTTCCCGAGCCCCTGGAAGCATGAAAATCACTTTAAACATGCTAATTTTAGCTCTAACACTGATGATCCACCTACAAATGTGAACTGACGTTCAAAAATAAAACATTTGAAAATGGACCATTTTCCACATTTCTGAAGCATGACGTAATGGGGGGGTGTTATCTCTTTTGTCGAAAATCAGCCATTTTTGCTCGAACATTAAATGCCTCCAAATGGTATTTAATTAACTTCCCGGGGTGAAGAAACCCTTTTTGAGAACTCAGAGTGAGTAAATTGGCCATTTTCATGCACTTTTAACCATTCCATAAATCTTGTGTTTTGGGCCCCTGGAAGCATGAAAATCACTTTAAACATGCTAATTTTAGCTCTAACACTGATGATCCACCTACAAATGTGAACTGACGTTCAAAAATAAAACATT
This sequence comes from Lissotriton vulgaris, assembly GCF_964263255.1. Lineage (NCBI taxonomy): Eukaryota > Metazoa > Chordata > Amphibia > Caudata > Salamandridae > Lissotriton > Lissotriton vulgaris. The sequence goes on along the minus strand of NW_028254707.1, from coordinate 131,646 downwards.
TGAAAACGGACCATTTTCCACATTTCTGAAGCATGACGTAATGGGGGGGTGTTATCTCTTTTGTCGAAAATCAGCCGTTTTTGCTCGAACATTAAATGCCTCCAAATGGTATTTAATTAACTTCCCAAGCCCCTGGAAGCATGAAAATCATTTTAAACATGCTAATTTTAGCTCTAACACTGATGATCCACCTACAAATGTGAACTGACGTTCAAAAATAAAACATTTGAAAACGGACCATTTTCCACATTTCTGAAGCATGACGTAATGGGGGGGGTGTTATCTCTTTTGTCGAAAATCAGCCGTTTTTGCTCGAACATTAAATGCCTCCAAATGGTATTTAATTAACTTCCCGGGGTGAAGAAACCCTTTTTGAGAACTCAGAGTGAGTAAATTGGCCATTTTCATGCACTTTTAACCATTCCATAAATCTTGTGTTTTGGGCCCCTGGAAGCATGAAAATCACTTTAAACATGCTAATTTTAGCTCTAACACTGATGATCCACCTACAAATGTGAACTGACGTTCAAAAATAAAACATTTGAAAACGGACCATTTTCCACATTTCTGAAGCATGACGTAATGGGGGGGTGTTATCTCTTTTGTCGAAAATCAGCTGTTTTTGCTCGAACATTAAATGTCTCCAAATGGTATTTAATTAACTTCCCGAGCCTCTGGAAGCATGAAAATCACTTTAAACATGCTAATTTTAGCTCTAACACTGATGATCCACCTACAAATGTGAACTGACGTTCAAAAATAAAACATTTGAAAACGGACCATTTTCCACATTTCTGAAGCATGACGTAATGGGGGGGTGTTATCTCTTTTGTCGAAAATCAGCCGTTTTTGCTCGAACATTAAATGCCTCCAAATGGTATTTAATTAACTTCCCGAGCCCCTGGAAGCATGAAAATCACTTTAAACATGCTAATTTTAGCTCTAACACTGATGATCCACCTACAAATGTGAACTGACGTTCAAAAATAAAACATTTGAAAACGGACCATTTTCCACATTTCTGAAGCATGACGTAATGGGGGGGTGTTATCTCTTTTGTTGAAAATCAGCCGTTTTTGCTCGAACATTAAATGCCTCCAAATGGTATTTATTTCACTTCCCGGGGTGAAGAAACCCTTTTTGAGAACTCAGAGTGAGTAAATTGGCCATTTTCATGCACTTTTAACCATTCCATAAATCTTGTGTTTTGGGCCCCTGGAAGCATGAAAATCACTTTAAACATGCTAATTTTAGCTCTAACACTGATGATCCACCTACAAATGTGAACTGACGTTCAAAAATAAAACATTTGAAAACGGACCATTTTCCACATTTCTGAAGCATGACGTAATGGGGGGGTGTTATCTCTTTTGTCGAAAATCAGCCGTTTTTGCTCGAACATTAAATGCCTCCAAATGGTATTTAATTAACTTCCCGGGGTGAAGAAACCCTTTTTGAGAACTCAGAGTGAGTAAATTGGCCATTTTCATGCACTTTTAACCATTCCATAAATCTTGTGTTTTGGGCCCCTGGAAGCATGAAAATCACTTTAAACATGCTAATTTTAGCTCTAACACTGATGATCCACCTACAAATGTGAACTGACGTTCAAAAATAAAACATTTGAAAACGGACCATTTTCCACATTTCTGAAGCATGACGTAATGGGGGGGTGTTATCTCTTTTGTCGAAAATCAGCCGTTTTTGCTCGAACATTAAATGCCTCCAAATGGTATTTAATTAACTTCCCGAGCCCCTGGAAGCATGAAAATCACTTTAAACATGCTAATTTTAGCTCTAACACTGATGATCCACCTACAAATGTGAACTGACGTTCAAAAATAAAACATTTGAAAACGGACCATTTTCCACATTTCTGAAGAATGACGTAATGGGGGGGTGTTATCTCTTTTGTCGAAAATCAGCCGTTTTTGCTCGAACATTAAATGCCTCCAAATGGTATTTAATTAACTTCCCGGGGTGAAGAAACCCTTTTTGAGAACTCAGAGTGAGTAAATTGGCCATTTTCATGCACTTTTAACCATTCCATAAATCTTGTGTTTTGGGCCCCTGGAAGCATGAAAATCACTTTAAACATGCTAATTTTAGCTCTAACACTGATGATCCACCTACAAATGTGAACTGACGTTCAAAAATAAAACATTTGAAAACGGACCATTTTCCACATTTCTGAAGCATGACGTAATGGGGGGGTGTTATCTCTTTTGTCGAAAATCAGCTGTTTTTGCTCGAACATTAAATGTCTCCAAATGGTATTTAATTAACTTCCCGAGCCTCTGGAAGCATGAAAATCACTTTAAACATGCTAATTTTAGCTCTAACACTGATGATCCACCTACAAATGTGAACTGACGTTCAAAAATAAAACATTTGAAAACGGACCATTTTCCACATTTCTGAAGCATGACGTAATGGGGGGGTGTTATCTCTTTTGTCGAAAATCAGCCGTTTTTGCTCGAACATTAAATGCCTCCAAATGGTATTTAATTAACTTCCCGAGCCCCTGGAAGCATGAAAATCACTTTAAACATGCTAATTTTAGCTCTAACACTGATGATCCACCTACAAATGTGAACTGACGTTCAAAAATAAAACATTTGAAAACGGACCATTTTCCACATTTCTGAAGCATGACGTAATGGGGGGGTGTTATCTCTTTTGTTGAAAATCAGCCGTTTTTGCTCGAACATTAAATGCCTCCAAATGGTATTTATTTCACTTCCCGGGGTGAAGAAACCCTTTTTGAGAACTCAGAGTGAGTAAATTGGCCATTTTCATGCACTTTTAACCATTCCATAAATCTTGTGTTTTGGGCCCCTGGAAGCATGAAAATCACTTTAAACATGCTAATTTTAGCTCTAACACTGATGATCCACCTACAAATGTGAACTGACGTTCAAAAATAAAACATTTGAAAACGGACCATTTTCCACATTTCTGAAGCATGACGTAATGGGGGGGTGTTATCTCTTTTGTCGAAAATCAGCCGTTTTTGCTCGAACATTAAATGCCTCCAAATGGTATTTAATTAACTTCCCGGGGTGAAGAAACCCTTTTTGAGAACTCAGAGTGAGTAAATTGGCCATTTTCATGCACTTTTAACCATTCCATAAATCTTGTGTTTTGGGCCCCTGGAAGCATGAAAATCACTTTAAACATGCTAATTTTAGCTCTAACACTGATGATCCACCTACAAATGTGAACTGACGTTCAAAAATAAAACATTTGAAAACGGACCATTTTCCACATTTCTGAAGCATGACGTAATGGGGGGGTGTTATCTCTTTTGTCGAAAATCAGCCGTTTTTGCTCGAACATTAAATGCCTCCAAATGGTATTTAATTAACTTCCCGAGCCCCTGGAAGCATGAAAATCACTTTAAACATGCTAATTTTAGCTCTAACACTGATGATCCACCTACAAATGTGAACTGACGTTCAAAAATAAAACATTTGAAAACGGACCATTTTCCACATTTCTGAAGAATGACGTAATGGGGGGGTGTTATCTCTTTTGTCGAAAATCAGCCGTTTTTGCTCGAACATTAAATGCCTCCAAATGGTATTTAATTAACTTCCCGGGGTGAAGAAACCCTTTTTGAGAACTCAGAGTGAGTAAATTGGCCATTTTCATGCACTTTTAACCATTCCATAAATCTTGTGTTTTGGGCCCCTGGAAGCATGAAAATCACTTTAAACATGCTAATTTTAGCTCTAACACTGATGATCCACCTACAAATGTGAACTGACGTTCAAAAATAAAACATTTGAAAACGGACCATTTTCCACATTTCTGAAGCATGACGTAATGGGGGGGTGTTATCTCTTTTGTCGAAAATCAGCCGTTTTTGCTCGAACATTAAATGCCTCCAAATGGTATTTAATTAACTTCCCGAGCCCCTGGAAGCATGAAAATCACTTTAAACATGCTAATTTTAGCTCTAACACTGATGATCCACCTACAAATGTGAACTGACGTTCAAAAATAAAACATTTGAAAACGGACCATTTTCCACATTTCTGAAGCATGACGTAATGGGGGGGTGTTATCTCTTTTGTCAAAAATCAGCCGTTTTTGCTCGAACATTAAATGCCTCCAAATGGTATTTAATTAACTTCCCGAGCCCCTGGAAGCATGAAAATCACTTTAAACATGCTAATTTTAGCTCTAACACTGATGATCCACCTACAAATGTGAACTGACGTTCAAAAATAAAACATTTGAAAACGGACCATTTTCCACATTTCTGAAGCATGACGTAATGGGGGGGTGTTATCTCTTTTGTCGAAAATCAGCCGTTTTTGCTCGAACATTAAATGCCTCCAAATGGTATTTATTTCACTTCCCGGGGTGAAGAAACCCTTTTTGAGAACTCAGAGTGAGTAAATTGGCCATTTTCATGCACTTTTAACCATTCCATAAATCTTGTGTTTTGGGCCCCTGGAAGCATGAAAATCACTTTAAACATGCTAATTTTAGCTCTAACACTGATGATCCACCTACAAATGTGAACTGACGTTCAAAAATAAAACATTTGAAAACGGACCATTTTCCACATTTCTGAAGCATGACGTAATGGGGGGGTGTTATCTCTTTTGTCGAAAATCAGCCGTTTTTGCTCGAATATTAAATGCCTCCAAATGGTATTTAATTAACTTCCCGAGCCCCTGGAAGCATGAAAATCACTTTAAACATGCTAATTTTAGCTCTAACACTGATGATCCACCTACAAATGTGAACTGACGTTCAAAAATAAAACATTTGAAAATGGACCATTTTCCACATTTCTGAAGCATGACGTAATGGGGGGGTGTTATCTCTTTTGTCGAAAATCAGCCATTTTTGCTCGAACATTAAATGCCTCCAAATGGTATTTAATTAACTTCCCGGTGTGAAGAAACCCTTTTTGAGAACTCAGAGTGAGTAAATTGGCCATTTTCATGCACTTTTAACCATTCCATAAATCTTGTGTTTTGGGCCCCTGGAAGCATGAAAATCACTTTAAACATGCTAATTTTAGCTCTAACACTGATGATCCACCTACAAATGTGAACTGACGTTCAAAAATAAAACATTTGAAAACGGACCATTTTCCACATTTCTGAAGCATGACGTAATGGGGGGGTGTTATCTCTTTTGTCGAAAATCAGCCGTTTTTGCTCGAACATTAAATGCCTCCAAATGGTATTTAATTAACTTCCCGAGCCCCTGGAAGCATGAAAATCACTTTAAACATGCTAATTTTAGCTCTAACACTGATGATCCACCTACAAATGTGAACTGACGTTCAAAAATAAAACATTTGAAAACGGACCATTTTCCAGATTTCTGAAGCATGACGTAATGGGGGGGTGTTATCTCTTTTGTCGAAAATCAGCCGTTTTTGCTCGAACATTAAATGCCTCCAAATGGTATTTATTTCACTTCCCGAGCCCCTGGAAGCATGAAAATCACTTTAAACATGCTAATTTTAGCTCTAACACTGATGATCCACCTACAAATGTGAACTGACGTTCAAAAATAAAACATTTGAAAACGGACCATTTTCCACATTTCTGAAGCATGACGTAATGGGGGGGTGTTATCTCTTTTGTCGAAAATCAGCCATTTTTGCTTGAACATTAAATGCCTCCAAATGGTATTTAATTAACTTCCCGGTGTGAAGAAACCCTTTTTGAGAACTCAGAGTGAGTAAATTGGCCATTTTCATGCACTTTTAACCATTCCATAAATCTTGTGTTTTGGGCCCCTGGAAGCATGAAAATCACTTTAAACATGCTAATTTTAGCTCTAACACTGATGATCCACCTACAAATGTGAACTGACGTTCAAAAATAAAACATTTGAAAACGGACCATTTTCCACATTTCTGAAGCATGACGTAATGGGGGGGTGTTATCTCTTTTGTCGAAAATCAGCTGTTTTTGCTCGAACATTAAATGCCTCCAAATGGTATTTAATTAACTTCCCGAGCCCCTGGAAGCATGAAAATCACTTTAAACATGCTAATTTTAGCTCTAACACTGATGATCCACCTACAAATGTGAACTGACGTTCAAAAATAAAACATTTGAAAACGGACCATTTTCCACATTTCTGAAGCATGACGTAATGGGGGGGTGTTATCTCTTTTGTCGAAAATCAGCCGTTTTTGCTCGAACATTAAATGCCTCCAAATGGTATTTAATTAACTTCCCGAGCCCCTGGAAGCATGAAAATCACTTTAAACATGCTAATTTTCGCTCTAACACTGATGATCCACCTACAAATGTGAACTGACGTTCAAAAATAAAACATTTGAAAACGGACCATTTTCCACATTTCTGAAGCATGACGTAATGGAGGGGTGTTATCTCTTTTGTCGAAAATCAGCCGTTTTTGCTCGAACATTAAATGCCTCCAAATGGTAGTTAATTAACTTCCCGAGCCCCTGGAAGCATGAAAATCACTTTAAACATGCTAATTTTAGCTCTAACACTGATGATCCACCTACAAATGTGAACTGACGTTCAAAAATAAAACATTTGAAAACGGACCATTTTCCACATTTCAGAAGCATGACGTAATTGGGGGGTGTTATCTCTTTTGTCGAAAATCAGCCGTTTTTGCTCAAACATTAAATGCCTCCAAATGGTATTTATTTCACTTCCCGGGGTGAAGAAACTCTTTTTGAGAACTCAGAGTGAGTAAATTGGCCATTTTCATGCACTTTTAACCATTCCATTAATCTTGTGTTTTGGGCCCCTGGAAGCATGAAAATCACTTTAAACATGCTAATTTTAGCTCTAACACTGATGATTCACCTACAAATGTGAACTGACGTTCAAAAATAAAACATTTGAAAACGGACCATTTTCCACATTTCTGAAGCATGACGTAATGGGGGGGTGTTATCTCTTTTGTCGAAAATCAGCCGTTTTTGCTCGAACATTAAATGCCTCCAAATGGTATTTAATTAACTTCCCGAGCCCCTGGAAGCATGAAAATCACTTTAAACATGCTAATTTTAGCTCTAACACTGATGATCCACCTACAAATGTGAACTGACGTTCAAAAATAAAACATTTGAAAACGGACCATTTTCCACATTTCTGAAGCATGACGTAATGGGGGGGTGTTATCTCTTTTGTCGAAAATCAGCCGTTTTTGCTCGAACATTAAATGCCTCCAAATGGTATTTAATTAACTTCCCGGGGTGAAGAAACCCTTTTTGAGAACTCAGAGTGAGTAAATTGGCCATTTTCATGCACTTTTAACCATTCCATAAATCTTGTGTTTTGGGCCCCTGGAAGCATGAAAATCACTTTAAACATGCTAATTTTAGCTCTAACACTGATGATCCACCTACAAATGTGAACTGACGTTCAAAAATAAAACATTTGAAAACGGACCATTTTCCACATTTCTGAAGCATGACGTAATGGGGGGGTGTTATCTCTTTTGTCGAAAATCAGCCGTTTTTGCTCGAACATTAAATGCCTCCAAATGGTATTTAATTAACTTCCCGAGCCCCTGGAAGCATGAAAATCACTTTAAAGATGCTAATTTTAGCTCTAACACTGATGATCCACCTACAAATGTGAACTGACGTTCAGAAATAAAACATTTGAAAACGGACCATTTTCCACATTTCTGAAGCATGACGTAATGGGGGGGTGTTATCTCTTTTGTCGAAAATCAGCCGTTTTTGCTCAAACATTAAATGCCTCCAAATGGTATTTAATTAACTTCCCGAGCCCCTGGAAGCATGAAAATCACTTTAAACATGCTAATTTTAGCTCTAACACTGATGATCCACCTACAAATGTGAACTGACGTTCAAAAATAAAACATTTGAAAACGGACCATTTTCCACATTTCTGAAGCATAACGTAATGGGGGGGTGTTATCTCTTTTGTCGAAAATCAGCCGTTTTTGCTCGAACATTAAATGCCTCCAAATGGTATTTAATTAACTTCCCGAGCCCCTGGAAGCATGAAAATCACTTTAAACATGCTAATTTTAGCTCTAACACTGATGATCCACCTACAAATGTGAACTGACGTTCAAAAATAAAACATTTGAAAACGGACCATTTTCCACATTTCTGAAGCATGACGTAATGGGGGGGTGTTATCTCTTTTGTCGAAAATCAGCCGTTTTTGCTCGAACATTAAATGCCTCCAAATGGTATTTAATTAACTTCCCGAGCCCCTGGAAGCATGAAAATCACTTTAAACATGCTAATTTTCGCTCTAACGCTGATGATCCACCTACAAATGTGAACTGACGTTCAAAAATAAAACATTTGAAAACGGACCATTTTCCACATTTCTGAAGCATGACGTAATGGGGGGGTGTTATCTCTTTTGTCGAAAATCAGCCGTTTTTGCTCAAACATTAAATGCCTCCAAATGGTATTTATTTCACTTCCCGGGGTGAAGAAACTCTTTTTGAGAACTCAGAGTGAGTAAATTGGCCATTTTCATGCACTTTTAACCATTCCATTAATCTTGTGTTTTGGGCTCCTGGAAGCATGAAAATCACTTTAAACATGCTAATTTTAGCTCTAACACTGATGATTCACCTACAAATGTGAACTGACGTTCAAAAATAAAACATTTGAAAACGGACCATTTTCCACATTTCTGAAGCATGACGTAATGGGGGGGTGTTATCTCTTTTGTCGAAAATCAGCCGTTTTTGCTCGAACATTAAATGCCTCCAAATGGTATTTAATTAACTTCCCGAGCCCCTGGAAGCATGAAAATCACTTTAAACATGCTAATTTTAGCTCTAACACTGATGATCCACCTACAAATGTGAACTGACGTTCAAAAATAAAACATTTGAAAACGGACCATTTTCCACATTTCTGAAGCATGACGTAATGGGGGGGTGTTATCTCTTTTGTCGAAAATCAGCCGTTTTTGCTCGAACATTAAATGCCTCCAAATGGTATTTAATTAACTTCCCGGGGTGAAGAAACCCTTTTTGAGAACTCAGAGTGAGTAAATTGGCCATTTTCATGCACTTTTAACCATTCCATAAATCTTGTGTTTTGGGCCCCTGGAAGCATGAAAATCACTTTAAACATGCTAATTTTAGCTCTAACACTGATGATCCACCTACAAATGTGAACTGACGTTCAAAAATAAAACATTTGAAAACGGACCATTTTCCACATTTCTGAAGCATGACGTAATGGGGGGGTGTTATCTCTTTTGTCGAAAATCAGCCGTTTTTGCTCGAACATTAAATGCCTCCAAATGGTATTTAATTAACTTCCCGAGCCCCTGGAAGCATGAAAATCACTTTAAAGATGCTAATTTTAGCTCTAACACTGATGATCCACCTACAAATGTGAACTGACGTTCAGAAATAAAACATTTGAAAACGGACCATTTTCCACATTTCTGAAGCATGACGTAATGGGGGGGTGTTATCTCTTTTGTCGAAAATCAGCCGTTTTTGCTCGAACATTAAATGCCTCCAAATGGTATTTAATTAACTTCCCGAGCCCCTGGAAGCATGAAAATCACTTTAAACATGCTAATTTTAGCTCTAACACTGATGATCCACCTACAAATGTGAACTGACGTTCAAAAATAAAACATTTGAAAACGGACCATTTTCCACATTTCTGAAGCATAACGTAATGGGGGGGTGTTATCTCTTTTGTCGAAAATCAGCCGTTTTTGCTCGAACATTAAATGCCTCCAAATGGTATTTAATTAACTTCCCGAGCCCCTGGAAGCATGAAAATCACTTTAAACATGCTAATTTTAGCTCTAACACTGATGATCCACCTACAAATGTGAACTGACGTTCAAAAATAAAACATTTGAAAACGGACCATTTTCCACATTTCTGAAGCATGACGTAATGGGGGGGTGTTATCTCTTTTGTCGAAAATCAGCCGTTTTTGCTCGAACATTAAATGCCTCCAAATGGTATTTAATTAACTTCCCGAGCCCCTGGAAGCATGAAAATCACTTTAAACATGCTAATTTTCGCTCTAACGCTGATGATCCACCTACAAATGTGAACTGACGTTCAAAAATAAAACATTTGAAAACGGACCATTTTCCACATTTCTGAAGCATGACGTAATGGGGGGGTGTTATCTCTTTTGTCGAAAATCAGCCGTTTTTGCTCAAACATTAAATGCCTCCAAATGGTATTTATTTCACTTCCCGGGGTGAAGAAACTCTTTTTGAGAACTCAGAGTGAGTAAATTGGCCATTTTCATGCACTTTTAACCATTCCATTAATCTTGTGTTTTGGGCCCCTGGAAGCATGAAAATCACTTTAAACATGCTAATTTTAGCTCTAACACTGATGATTCACCTACAAATGTGAACTGACGTTCAAAAATAAAACATTTGAAAATGGACCATTTTCCACATTTCTGAAGCATGACGTAATGGGGGGGTGTTATCTCTTTTGTCGAAAATCAGCCGTTTTTGCTCGAACATTAAATGCCTCCAAATGGTATTTAATTAACTTCCCGAGCCCCTGGAAGCATGAAAATCACTTTAAACATGCTAATTTTAGCTCTAACACTGATGATCCACCTACAAATGTGAACTGACGTTCAAAAATAAAACATTTGAAAACGGACCATTTTCCACATTTCTGAAGCATGACGTAATGGGGGGGTGTTATCTCTTTTGTCGAAAATCAGCCGTTTTTGCTCGAACATTAAATGCCTCCAAATGGTATTTAATTAACTTCCCGGGGTGAAGAAACCCTTTTTGAGAACTCAGAGTGAGTAAATTGGCCATTTTCATGCAATTTTAACCATTCCATAAATCTTGTGTTTTGGGCCCCTGGAAGCATGAAAATCACTTTAAACATGCTAATTTTAGCTCTAACACTGATGATCCACCTACAAATGTGAACTGACGTTCAAAAATAAAACATTTGAAAACGGACCATTTTCCACATTTCTGAAGCATGACGTAATGGGGGGGTGTTATCTCTTTTGTCGAAAATCAGCCGTTTTTGCTCGAACATTAAATGCCTCCAAATGGTATTTAATTAACTTCCCGTGCCCCTGGAAGCATGAAAATCACTTTAAACATGCTAATTTTAGCTCTAACACTGATGATCCACCTACAAATGTGAACTGACGTTCAAAAATAAAACATTTGAAAACGGACCATTTTCCACATTTCTGAAGCATGACGTAATGGGGGGGTGTTATCTCTTTTGTCGAAAATCAGCCGTTTTTGCTCGAACATTAAATGCCTCCCAATGGTATTTAATTAACTTCCCGAGCCCCTGGAAGCATGAAAATCACTTTAAACATGCTAATTTTAGCTCTAACACTGATGATCCACCTACAAATGTGAACTGACGTTCAAAAATAAAACATTTGAAAACGGACCATTTTCCACATTTCTGAAGCATAACGTAATGGGGGGTGTTATCTCTTTTGTCGAAAATCAGCCGTTTTTGCTCGAACATTAAATGCCTCCAAATGGTATTTAATTAACTTCCCGAGCCCCTGGAAGCATGAAAATCACTTTAAACATGCTAATTTTAGCTCTAACACTGATGATCCACCTACAAATGTGAACTGACGTTCAAAAATAAAACATTTGAAAATGGACCATTTTCCACATTTCTGAAGCATGACGTAATGGGGGGGTGTTATCTCTTTTGTCGAAAATCAGCCGTTTTTGCTCGAACATTAAATGCCTCCAAATGGTATTTAATTAACTTCCCGAGCCCCTGGAAGCATGAAAATCACTTTAAACATGCTAATTTTAGCTCTAACACTGATGATCCACCTACAAATGTGAACTGACGTTCAAAAATAAAACATTTGAAAACGGACCATTTTCCACATTTCTGAAGCATGACGTAATGGGGGGGTGTTATCTCTTTTGTCGAAAATCAGCCGTTTTTGCTCGAACATTAAATGCCTCCAAATGGTATTTAATTAACTTCCCGAGCCCCTGGAAGCATGAAAATCACTTTAAACATGCTAATTTTCGCTCTAACACTGATGATCCACCTACAAATGTGAACTGACGTTCAAAAATAAAACATTTGAAAACGGACCATTTTCCACATTTCTGAAGCATGACGTAATGGGGGGGTGTTATCTCTTTTGTCGAAAATCAGCCGTTTTTGCTCGAACATTAAATGCCTCCAAATGGTAGTTAATTAACTTCCCGAGCACCTGGAAGCATGAAAATCACTTTAAACATGCTAATTTTAGCTCTAACACTGATGATCCACCTACAAATGTGAACTGACGTTCAAAAATAAAACATTTGAAAACGGACCATTTTCCACATTTCAGAAGCATGACGTAATTGGGGGGTGTTATCTCTTTTGTCGAAAATCAGCCGTTTTTGCTCAAACATTAAATGCCTCCAAATGGTATTTATTTCACTTCCCGGGGTGAAGAAACTCGTTTTGAGAACTCAGAGTGAGTAAATTGGCCATTTTCATGCACTTTTAACCATTCCATTAATCTTGTGTTTTGGGCCCATGGAAGCATGAAAATCACTTTAAACATGCTAATTTTAGCTCTAACACTGATGATTCACCTACAAATGTGAACTGACGTTTAAAAATAAAACATTTGAAAACGGACCATTTTCCACATTTCTGAAGCATGACGTAATGGGGGGGTGTTATCTCTTTTGTCGAAAATCAGCCGTTTTTGCTCGAACATTAAATGCCTCCAAATGGTATTTAATTAACTTCCCGAGCCCCTGGAAGCATGAAAATCACTTTAAACATGCTAATTTTAGCTCTAACACTGATGATCCACCTACAAATGTGAACTGACGTTCAAAAATAAAACATTTGAAAACGGACCATTTTCCACATTTCTGAAGCATGACGTAATGGGGGGGTGTTATCTCTTTTGTCGAAAATCAGCCGTTTTTGCTCGAACATTAAATGCCTCCAAATGGTATTTAATTAACTTCCCGGGGTGAAGAAACCCTTTTTGAGAACTCAGAGTGAGTAAATTGGCCATTTTCATGCACTTTTAACCATTCCATAAATCTTGTGTTTTGGGCCCCTGGAAGCATGAAAATCACTTTAAACATGCTAATTTTAGCTCTAACACTGATGATCCACCTACAAATGTGAACTGACGTTCAAAAATAAAACATTTGAAAACGGACCATTTTCCACATTTCTGAAGCATGACGTAATGGGGGGGTGTTATCTCTTTTGTCGAAAATCAGCCGTTTTTGCTCGAACATTAAATGCCTCCAAATGGTATTTAATTAACTTCCCGAGCCCCTGGAAGCATGAAAATCACTTTAAAGATGCTAATTTTAGCTCTAACACTGATGATCCACCTACAAATGTGAACTGACGTTCAAAAATAAAACATTTGAAAACGGACCATTTTCCACATTTCTGAAGCATGACGTAATGGGGGGGTGTTATCTCTTTTGTCGAAAATCAGCCGTTTTTGCTCAAACATTAAATGCCTCCAAATGGTATTTATTTCACTTCCCGGGGTGAAGAAACTCTTTTTGAGAACTCAGAGTGAGTAAATTGGCCATTTTCATGCACTTTTAACCATTCCATTAATCTTGTGTTTTGGGCCCCTGGAAGCATGAAAATCACTTTAAACATGCTAATTTTAGCTCTAACACTGATGATTCACCTACAAATGTGAACTGACGTTCAAAAATAAAACATTTGAAAACGGACCATTTTCCACATTTCTGAAGCATGACGTAATGGGGGGGTGTTATCTCTTTTGTCGAAAATCAGCCGTTTTTGCTCGAACATTAAATGCCTCCAAATGGTATTTAATTAACTTCCCGAGCCCCTGGAAGCATGAAAATCACTTTAAACATGCTAATTTTAGCTCTAACACTGATGATCCACCTACAAATGTGAACTGACGTTCAAAAATAAAACATTTGAAAACGGACCATTTTCCACATTTCTGAAGCATGACGTAATGGGGGGGTGTTATCTCTTTTGTCGAAAATCAGCCGTTTTTGCTCGAACATTAAATGCCTCCAAATGGTATTTAATTAACTTCCCGGGGTGAAGAAACCCTTTTTGAGAACTCAGAGTGAGTAAATTGGCCATTTTCATGCACTTTTAACCATTCCATAAATCTTGTGTTTTGGGCCCCTGGAAGCATGAAAATCACTTTAAACATGCTAATTTTAGCTCTAACACTGATGATCCACCTACAAATGTGAACTGACGTTCAAAAATAAAACATTTGAAAACGGACCATTTTCCACATTTCTGAAGCATGACGTAATGGGGGGGTGTTATCTCTTTTGTCGAAAATCAGCCGTTTTTGCTCGAACATTAAATGCCTCCAAATGGTATTTAATTAACTTCCCGAGCCCCTGGAAGCATGAAAATCACTTTAAACATGCTAATTTTAGCTCTAACACTGATGATCCACCTACAAATGTGAACTGACGTTCAAAAATAAAACATTTGAAAACTGACCATTTTCCACATTTCTGAAGCATGACGTAATGGGGGGGTGTTATCTCTTTTGTCGAAAATCAGCCGTTTTTGCTCGAACATTAAATGCCTCCAAATGGTATTTAATTAACTTCCCGAGCCCCTGGAAGCATGAAAATCACTTTAAAGATGCTAATTTTAGCTCTAACACTGATGATCCACCTACAAATGTGAACTGACGTTCAGAAATAAAACATTTGAAAACGGACCATTTTCCACATTTCTGAAGCATGACGTAATGGGGGGGTGTTATCTCTTTTGTCGAAAATCAGCCGTTTTTGCTCGAACATTAAATGCCTCCAAATGGTATTTAATTAACTTCCCGAGCCCCTGGAAGCATGAAAATTACTTTAAACATGCTAATTTTAGCTCTAACACTGATGATCCACCTACAAATGTGAACTGACGTTCAAAAATAAAACATTTGAAAACGGACCATTTTCCACATTTCTGAAGCATAACGTAATGGGGGGGTGTTATCTCTTTTGTCGAAAATCAGCCGTTTTTGCTCGAACATTAAATGCCTCCAAATGGTATTTAATTAACTTCCCGAGCCCCTGGAAGCATGAAAATCACTTTAAACATGCTAATTTTAGCTCTAACACTGATGATCCACCTACAAATGTGAACTGACGTTCAAAAATAAAACATTTGAAAACGGACCATTTTCCACATTTCTGAAGCATGACGTAATGGGGGGGTGTTATCTCTTTTGTCGAAAATCAGCCGTTTTTGCTCGAACATTAAATGCCTCCAAATGGTATTTAATTAACTTCCCGAGCCCCTGGAAGCATGAAAATCACTTTAAACATGCTAATTTTCGCTCTAACGCTGATGATCCACCTACAAATGTGAACTGACGTTCAAAAATAAAACATTTGAAAACGGACCATTTTCCACATTTCTGAAGCATGACGTAATGGGGGGGTGTTATCTCTTTTGTCGAAAATCAGCCGTTTTTGCTCAAACATTAAATGCCTCCAAATGGTATTTATTTCACTTCCCGGGGTGAAGAAACTCTTTTTGAGAACTCAGAGTGAGTAAATTGGCCATTTTCATGCACTTTTAACCATTCCATTAATCTTGTGTTTTGGGCCCCTGGAAGCATGAAAATCACTTTAAACATGCTAATTTTAGCTCTAACACTGATGATTCACCTACAAATGTGAACTGACGTTCAAAAATAAAACATTTGAAAACGGACCATTTTCCACATTTCTGAAGCATGACGTAATGGGGGGGTGTTATCTCTTTTGTCGAAAATCAGCCGTTTTTGCTCGAACATTAAATGCCTCCAAATGGTATTTAATTAACTTCCCGAGCCCCTGGAAGCATGAAAATCACTTTAAACATGCTAATTTTAGCTCTAACACTGATGATCCACCTACAAATGTGAACTGACGTTCAAAAATAAAACATTTGAAAACGGACCATTTTCCACATTTCTGAAGCATGACGTAATGGGGGGGTGTTATCTCTTTCGTCGAAAATCAGCCGTTTTTGCTCGAACATTAAATGCCTCCAAATGGTATTTAATTAACTTCCCGGGGTGAAGAAACCCTTTTTGAGAACTCAGAGTGAGTAAATTGGCCATTTTCATGCAATTTTAACCATTCCATAAATCTTGTGTTTTGGGCCCCTGGAAGCATGAAAATCACTTTAAACATGCTAATTTTAGCTCTAACACTGATGATCCACCTACAAATGTGAACTGACGTTCAAAAATAAAACATTTGAAAACGGACCATTTTCCACATTTCTGAAGCATGACGTAATGGGGGGGTGTTATCTCTTTTGTCGAAAATCAGCCGTTTTTGCTCGAACATTAAATGCCTCCAAATGGTATTTAATTAACTTCCCGTGCCCCTGGAAGCATGAAAATCACTTTAAACATGCTAATTTTAGCTCTAACACTGATGATCCACCTACAAATGTGAACTGACGTTCAAAAATAAAACATTTGAAAACGGACCATTTTCCACATTTCTGAAGCATGACGTAATGGGGGGGTGTTATCTCTTTTGTCGAAAATCAGCCGTTTTTGCTCGAACATTAAATGCCTCCCAATGGTATTTAATTAACTTCCCGAGCCCCTGGAAGCATGAAAATCACTTTAAACATGCTAATTTTAGCTCTAACACTGATGATCCACCTACAAATGTGAACTGACGTTCAAAAATAAAACATTTGAAAACGGACCATTTTCCACATTTCTGAAGCATAACGTAATGGGGGGTGTTATCTCTTTTGTCGAAAATCAGCCGTTTTTGCTCGAACATTAAATGCCTCCAAATGGTATTTAATTAACTTCCCGAGCCCCTGGAAGGATGAAAATCACTTTAAACATGCTAATTTTAGCTCTAACACTGATGATCCACCTACAAATGTGAACTGACGTTCAAAAATAAAACATTTGAAAATGGACCATTTTCCACATTTCTGAAGCATGACGTAATGGGGGGGTGTTATCTCTTTTGTCGAAAATCAGCCGTTTTTGCTCGAACATTAAATGCCTCCAAATGGTATTTAATTAACTTCCCGAGCCCCTGGAAGCATGAAAATCACTTTAAACATGCTAATTTTAGCTCTAACACTGATGATCCACCTACAAATGTGAACTGACGTTCAAAAATAAAACATTTGAAAACGGACCATTTTCCACATTTCTGAAGCATGACGTAATGGGGGGGTGTTATCTCTTTTGTCGAAAATCAGCCGTTTTTGCTCGAACATTAAATGCCTCCAAATGGTATTTAATTAACTTCCCGAGCCCCTGGAAGCATGAAAATCACTTTAAACATGCTAATTTTCGCTCTAACACTGATGATCCACCTACAAATGTGAACTGACGTTCAAAAATAAAACATTTGAAAACGGACCATTTTCCACATTTCTGAAGCATGACGTAATGGGGGGGTGTTATCTCTTTTGTCGAAAATCAGCCGTTTTTGCTCGAACATTAAATGCCTCCAAATGGTAGTTAATTAACTTCCCGAGCACCTGGAAGCATGAAAATCACTTTAAACATGCTAATTTTAGCTCTAACACTGATGATCCACCTACAAATGTGAACTGACGTTCAAAAATAAAACATTTGAAAACGGACCATTTTCCACATTTCAGAAGCATGACGTAATTGGGGGGTGTTATCTCTTTTGTCGAAAATCAGCCGTTTTTGCTCAAACATTAAATGCCTCCAAATGGTATTTATTTCACTTCCCGGGGTGAAGAAACTCGTTTTGAGAACTCAGAGTGAGTAAATTGGCCATTTTCATGCACTTTTAACCATTCCATTAATCTTGTGTTTTGGGCCCATGGAAGCATGAAAATCACTTTAAACATGCTAATTTTAGCTCTAACACTGATGATTCACCTACAAATGTGAACTGACGTTCAAAAATAAAACATTTGAAAACGGACCATTTTCCACATTTCTGAAGCATGACGTAATGGGGGGGTGTTATCTCTTTTGTCGAAAATCAGCCGTTTTTGCTCGAACATTAAATGCCTCCAAATGGTATTTAATTAACTTCCCGAGCCCCTGGAAGCATGAAAATCACTTTAAACATGCTAATTTTAGCTCTAACACTGATGATCCACCTACAAATGTGAACTGACGTTCAAAAATAAAACATTTGAAAACTGACCATTTTCCACATTTCTGAAGCATGACGTAATGGGGGGGTGTTATCTCTTTTGTCGAAAATCAGCCGTTTTTGCTCGAACATTAAATGCCTCCAAATGGTATTTAATTAACTTCCCGGGGTGAAGAAACCCTTTTTGAGAACTCAGAGTGAGTAAATTGGCCATTTTCATGCACTTTTAACCATTCCATAAATCTTGTGTTTTGGGCCCCTGGAAGCATGAAAATCACTTTAAACATGCTAATTTTAGCTCTAACACTGATGATCCACCTACAAATGTGAACTGACGTTCAAAAATAAAACATTTGAAAACGGACCATTTTCCACATTTCTGAAGCATGACGTAATGGGGGGGTGTTATCTCTTTTGTCGAAAATCAGCCGTTTTTGCTCGAACATTAAATGCCTCCAAATGGTATTTAATTAACTTCCCGAGCCCCTGGAAGCATGAAAATCACTTTAAAGATGCTAATTTTAGCTCTAACACTGATGATCCACCTACAAATGTGAACTGACGTTCAAAAATAAAACATTTGAAAACGGACCATTTTCCACATTTCTGAAGCATGACGTAATGGGGGGGTGTTATCTCTTTTGTCGAAAATCAGCCGTTTTTGCTCGAACATTAAATGCCTCCAAATGGTATTTAATTAAGTTCCCGAGCCCCTGGAAGCATGAAAATCACTTTAAACATGCTAATTTTAGCTCTAACACTGATGATCCACCTACAAATGTGAACTGACGTTCAAAAATAAAACATTTGAAAACGGACCATTTTCCACATTTCTGAAGCATAACGTAATGGGGGGGTGTTATCTCTTTTGTCGAAAATCAGCCGTTTTTGCTCGAACATTAAATGCCTCCAAATGGTATTTAATTAACTTCCCGAGCCCCTGGAAGCATGAAAATCACTTTAAACATGCTAATTTTAGCTCTAACACTGATGATCCACCTACAAATGTGAACTGACGTTCAAAAATAAAACATTTGAAAACGGACCATTTTCCACATTTCTGAAGCATGACGTAATGGGGGGGTGTTATCTCTTTTGTCGAAAATCAGCCGTTTTTGCTCGAACATTAAATTCCTCCAAATGGTATTTAATTAACTTCCCGAGCCCCTGGAAGCATGAAAATCACTTTAAACATGCTAATTTTCGCTCTAACACTGATGATCCACCTACAAATGTGAACTGACGTTCAAAAATAAAACATTTGAAAAATGACCATTTTCCACATTTCTGAAGCATGACGTAATGGGGGGGTGTTATCTCTTTTGTCGAAAATCAGCCGTTTTTGCTCAAACATTAAATGCCTCCAAATGGTATTTATTTCACTTCCCGGGGTGAAGAAACTCTTTTTGAGAACTCAGAGTGAGTAAATTGGCCATTTTCATGCACTTTTAACCATTCCATTAATCTTGTGTTTTGGGCCCCTGGAAGCATGGAAAATCACTTTAAACATGCTAATTTTAGCTCTAACACTGATGATTCACCTACAAATGTGAACTGACGTTCAAAAATAAAACATTTGAAAACGGACCATTTTCCACATTTCTGAAGCATGACGTAATGGGGGGGTGTTATCTCTTTTGTCGAAAATCAGCCGTTTTTGCTCGAACATTAAATGCCTCCCAATGGTATTTAATTAACTTCCCGAGCCCCTGGAAGCATGAAAATCACTTTAAACATGCTAATTTTAGCTCTAACACTGATGATCCACCTACAAATGTGAACTGACGTTCAAAAATAAAACATTTGAAAACGGACCATTTTCCACATTTCTGAAGCATAACGTAATGGGGGGTGTTATCTCTTTTGTCGAAAATCAGCCGTTTTTGCTCGAACATTAAATGCCTCCAAATGGTATTTAATTAACTTCCCGAGCCCCTGGAAGCATGAAAATCACTTTAAACATGCTAATTTTAGCTCTAACACTGATGATCCACCTACAAATGTGAACTGACGTTCAAAAATAAAACATTTGAAAATGGACCATTTTCCACATTTCTGAAGCATGACGTAATGGGGGGGTGTTATCTCTTTTGTCGAAAATCAGCCGTTTTTGCTCAAACATTAAATGCCTCCAAATGGTATTTATTTCACTTCCCGGGGTGAAGAAACTCTTTTTGAGAACTCAGAGTGAGTAAATTGGCCATTTTCATGCACTTTTAACCATTCCATTAATCTTGTGTTTTGGGCCCCTGGAAGCATGAAAATCACTTTAAACATGCTAATTTTAGCTCTAACACTGATGATTCACCTACAAATGTGAACTGACGTTCAAAAATAAAACATTTGAAAACGGACCATTTTCCACATTTCTGAAGCATGACGTAATGGGGGGGTGTTATCTCTTTTGTCGAAAATCAGCCGTTTTTGCTCGAACATTAAATGCCTCCAAATGGTATTTAATTAACTTCCCGAGCCCCTGGAAGCATGAAAATCACTTTAAACATGCTAATTTTAGCTCTAACACTGATGATCCACCTACAAATGTGAACTGACGTTCAAAAATAAAACATTTGAAAACGGACCATTTTCCACATTTCTGAAGCATGACGTAATGGGGGGGTGTTATCTCTTTTGTCGAAAATCAGCCGTTTTTGCTCGAACATTAAATGCCTCCAAATGGTATTTAATTAACTTCCCGGGGTGAAGAAACCCTTTTTGAGAACTCAGAGTGAGTAAATTGGCCATTTTCATGCACTTTTAACCATTCCATAAATCTTGTGTTTTGGGCCCCTGGAAGCATGAAAATCACTTTAAACATGCTAATTTTAGCTCTAACACTGATGATCCACCTACAAATGTGAACTGACGTTCAAAAATAAAACATTTGAAAACGGACCATTTTCCACATTTCTGAAGCATGACGTAATGGGGGGGTGTTATCTCTTTTGTCGAAAATCAGCCGTTTTTGCTCGAACATTAAATGCCTCCAAATGGTATTTAATTAACTTCCCGAGCCCCTGGAAGCATGAAAATCACTTTAAAGATGCTAATTTTAGCTCAAACACTGATGATCCACCTACAAATGTGAACTGACGTTCAGAAATAAAACATTTGAAAACGGACCATTTTCCACATTTCTGAAGCATGACGTAATGGGGGGGTGTTATCTCTTTTGTCGAAAATCAGCCGTTTTTGCTCAAACATTAAATGCCTCCAAATGGTATTTAATTAACTTCCCGAGCCCCTGGAAGCATGAAAATCACTTTAAACATGCTAATTTTAGCTCTAACACTGATGATCCACCTACAAATGTGAACTGTCGTTCAAAAATAAAACATTTGAAAACGGACCATTTTCCACATTTCTGAAGCATAACGTAATGGGGGGTGTTATCTCTTTTGTCGAAAATCAGCCGTTTTTGCTCGAACATTAAATGCCTCCAAATGGTATTTAATTAACTTCCCGAGCCCCTGGAAGCATGAAAATCACTTTAAACATGCTAATTTTAGCTCTAACACTGATGATCCACCTACAAATGTGAACTGACGTTCAAAAATAAAACATTTGAAAACGGACCATTTTCCACATTTCTGAAGCATGACGTAATGGGGGGGTGTTATCTCTTTTGTCGAAAATCAGCCGTTTTTGCTCGAACATTAAATGCCTCCAAATGGTATTTAATTAACTTCCCGAGCCCCTGGAAGCATGAAAATCACTTTAAACATGCTAATTTTCGCTCTAACGCTGATGATCCACCTACAAATGTGAACTGACGTTCAAAAATAAAACATTTGAAAACTGACCATTTTCCACATTTCTGAAGCATGACGTAATGGGCGGGTGTTATCTCTTTTGTCGAAAATCAGCCGTTTTTGCTCAAACATTAAATGCCTCCAAATGGTATTTATTTCACTTCCCGGGGTGAAGAAACTCTTTTTGAGAACTCAGAGTGAGTAAATTGGCCATTTTCATGCACTTTTAACCATTCCATTAATCTTGTGTTTTGGGCCCCTGGAAGCATGAAAATCAC
The DNA here is from genome assembly GCF_964263255.1 of Lissotriton vulgaris. NCBI lineage: Eukaryota > Metazoa > Chordata > Amphibia > Caudata > Salamandridae > Lissotriton > Lissotriton vulgaris. The sequence continues at coordinate 109,539 of NW_028254707.1, read as the reverse complement.
TTTAAACATGCTAATTTTAGCTCTAACACTGATGATTCACCTACAAATGTGAACTGACGTTCAAAAATAAAACATTTGAAAACGGACCATTTTCCACATTTCTGAAGCATGACGTAATGGGGGGGTGTTATCTCTTTTGTCGAAAATCAGCCGTTTTTGCTCGAACATTAAATGCCTCCAAATGGTATTTAATTAACTTCCCGAGCCCCTGGAAGCATGAAAATCACTTTAAACATGCTAATTTTAGCTCTAACACTGATGATCCACCTACAAATGTGAACTGACGTTCAAAAATAAAACATTTGAAAACGGACCATTTTCCACATTTCTGAAGCATGACGTAATGGGGGGGTGTTATCTCTTTTGTCGAAAATCAGCCATTTTGCTCGAACATTAAATGCCTCCAAATGGTATTTAATTAACTTCCCGGGGTGAAGAAACCCTTTTTGAGAACTCAGAGTGAGTAAATTGGCCATTTTCATGCACTTTTAACCATTCCATAAATCTTGTGTTTTGGGCCCCTGGAAGCATGAAAATCACTTTAAACATGCTAATTTTAGCTCTAACACTGATGATCCACCTACAAATGTGAACTGACGTTCAAAAATAAAACATTTGAAAACGGACCATTTTCCACATTTCTGAAGCATGACGTAATGGGGGGGTGTTATCTCTTTTGTCGAAAATCAGCCGTTTTTGCTCGAACATTAAATGCCTCCAAATGGTATTTAATTAACTTCCCGAGTACCTGGAAGCATGAAAATCACTTTAAACATGCTAATTTTAGCTCTAACACTGATGATCCACCTACAAATGTGAACTGACGTTCAAAAATAAAACATTTGAAAACGGACCATTTTCCACATTTCTGAAGCATGACGTAATGGGGGGGTGTTATCTCTTTTGTCGAAAATCAGCCGTTTTTGCTCGAACATTAAATGCCTCCAAATGGTATTTAATTAACTTCCCGAGCCCCTGGAAGCATGAAAATCACTTTAAAGATGCTCATTTTAGCTCTAACACTGATGATCCACCTACAAATGTGAACTGACGTTCAGAAATAAAACATTTGAAAACGGACCATTTTCCACATTTCTGAAGCATGACGTAATGGGGGGGTGTTATCTCTTTTGTCGAAAATCAGCCGTTTTTGCTCGAACATTAAATGCCTCCAAATGGTATTTAATTAACTTCCCGAGCCCCTGGAAGCATGAAAATCACTTTAAACATGCTAATTTTAGCTCTAACACTGATGATCCACCTACAAATGTGAACTGACGTTCAAAAATAAAACATTTGAAAACGGACCATTTTCCACATTTCTGAAGCATAACGTAATGGGGGGGTGTTATCTCTTTTGTCGAAAATCAGCCGTTTTTGCTCGAACATTAAATGCCTCCAAATGGTATTTAATTAACTTCCCGAGCCCCTGGAAGCATGAAAATCACTTTAAACATGCTAATTTTAGCTCTAACACTGATGATCCACCTACAAATGTGAACTGACGTTCAAAAATAAAACATTTGAAAACGGACCATTTTCCACATTTCTGAAGCATGACGTAATGGGGGGGTGTTATCTCTTTTGTCGAAAATCAGCCGTTTTTGCTCGAACATTAAATGCCTCCAAATGGTATTTAATTAACTTCCCGAGCCCCTGGAAGCATGAAAATCACTTTAAACATGCTAATTTTCGCTCTAACGCTGATGATTCACCTACAAATGTGAACTGACGTTCAAAAATAAAACATTTGAAAACGGACCATTTTCCACATTTCTGAAGCATGACGTAATGGGGGGGTGTTATCTCTTTTGTCGAAAATCAGCCGTTTTTGCTCAAACATTAAATGCCTCCAAATGGTATTTATTTCACTTCCCGGGGTGAAGAAACTCTTTTTGAGAACTCAGAGTGAGTAAATTGGCCATTTTCATGCACTTTTAACCATTCCATTAATCTTGTGTTTTGGGCCCCTGGAAGCATGAAAATCACTTTAAACATGCTAATTTTAGCTCTAACACTGATGATTCACCTACAAATGTGAACTGACGTTCAAAAATAAAACATTTGAAAACGGACCATTTTCCACATTTCTGAAGCATGACGTAATGGGGGGGTGTTATCTCTTTTGTCGAAAATCAGCCGTTTTTGCTCGAATATTAAATGCCTCCAAATGGTATTTAATTAACTTCCCGAGCCCCTGGAAGCATGAAAATCACTTTAAACATGCTAATTTTAGCTCTAACACTGATGATCCACCTACAAATGTGAACTGACGTTCAAAAATAAAACATTTGAAAACGGACCATTTTCCATATTTCTGAAGCATGACGTAATGGGGGGGTGTTATCTCTTTTGTCGAAAATCAGCCGTTTTTGCTCGAACATTAAATGCCTCCAAATGGTATTTAATTAACTTCCCGGGGTGAAGAAACCCTTTTTGAGAACTCAGAGTGAGTAAATTGGCCATTTTCATGCACTTTTAACCATTCCATAAATCTTGTGTTTTGGGCCCCTGGAAGCATGAAAATCACTTTAAACATGCTAATTTTAGCTCTAACACTGATGATCCACCTACAAATGTGAACTGACGTTCAAAAATAAAACATTTGAAAACGGACCATTTTCCACATTTCTGAAGCATGACATAATGGGGGGGTGTTATCTCTTTTGTCGAAAATCAGCCGTTTTTGCTCGAACATTAAATGCCTCCAAATGGTATTTAATTAACTTCCCGTGCCCCTGGAAGCATGAAAATCACTTTAAACATGCTAATTTTAGCTCTAACACTGATGATCCACCTACAAATGTGAACTGACGTTCAAAAATAAAACATTTGAAAACGGACCATTTTCCACATTTCTGAAGCATGACGTAATGGGGGGGTGTTATCTCTTTTGTCGAAAATCAGCCGTTTTTGCTCGAACATTAAATGCCTCCCAATGGTATTTAATTAACTTCCCGAGCCCCTGGAAGCATGAAAATCACTTTAAACATGCTAATTTTAGCTCTAACACTGATGATCCACCTACAAATGTGAACTGACGTTCAAAAATAAAACATTTGAAAACGGACCATTTTCCACATTTCTGAAGCATAACGTAATGGGGGGTGTTATCTCTTTTGTCGAAAATCAGCCGTTTTTGCTCGAACATTAAATGCCTCCAAATGGTATTTAATTAACTTCCCGAGCCCCTGGAAGCATGAAAATCACTTTAAACATGCTAATTTTAGCTCTAACACTGATGATCCACCTACAAATGTGAACTGACGTTCAAAAATAAAACATTTGAAAATGGACCATTTTCCACATTTCTGAAGCATGACGTAATGGGGGGGTGTTATCTCTTTTGTCGAAAATCAGCCGTTTTTGCTCGAACATTAAATGCCTCCAAATGGTATTTAATTAACTTCCCGAGCCCCTGGAAGCATGAAAATCACTTTAAACATGCTAATTTTAGCTCTAACACTGATGATCCACCTACAAATGTGAACTGACGTTCAAAAATAAAACATTTGAAAACGGACCATTTTCCACATTTCTGAAGCATGACGTAATGGGGGGGTGTTATCTCTTTTGTCGAAAATCAGCCGTTTTTGCTCAAACATTAAATGCCTCCAAATGGTATTTAATTAACTTCCCGAGCCCCTGGAAGCATGAAAATCACTTTAAACATGCTAATTTTTGCTCTAACACTGATGATCCACCTACAAATGTGAACTGACGTTCAAAAATAAAACATTTGAAAACGGACCATTTTCCACATTTCTGAAGCATGACGTAATGGGGGGGTGTTATCTCTTTTGTCGAAAATCAGCCGTTTTTGCTCGAACATTAAATGCCTCCAAATGGTAGTTAATTAACTTCCCGAGCCCCTGGAAGCATGAAAATCACTTTAAACATGCTAATTTTAGCTCTAACACTGATGATCCACCTACAAATGTGAACTGACGTTCAAAAATAAAACATTTGAAAACGGACCATTTTCCACATTTCAGAAGCATGACGTAATTGGGGGGTGTTATCTCTTTTGTCGAAAATCAGCCGTTTTTGCTCAAACATTAAATGCCTCCAAATGGTATTTATTTCACTTCCCGGGGTGAAGAAACTCTTTTTGAGAACTCAGAGTGAGTAAATTGGCCATTTTCATGCACTTTTAACCATTCCATTAATCTTGTGTTTTGGGCCCCTGGAAGCATGAAAATCACTTTAAACATGCTAATTTTAGCTCTAACACTGATGATTCACCTACAAATGTGAACTGACGTTCAAAAATAAAACATTTGAAAACGGACCATTTTCCACATTTCTGAAGCATGACGTAATGGGGGGGTGTTATCTCTTTTGTCGAAAATCAGCCGTTTTTGCTCGAACATTAAATGCCTCCCAATGGTATTTAATTAACTTCCCGAGCCCCTGGAAGCATGAAAATCACTTTAAACATGCTAATTTTAGCTCTAACACTGATGATCCACCTACAAATGTGAACTGACGTTCAAAAATAAAACATTTGAAAACGGACCATTTTCCACATTTCTGAAGCATAACGTAATGGGGGGTGTTATCTCTTTTGTCGAAAATCAGCCGTTTTTGCTCGAACATTAAATGCCTCCAAATGGTATTTAATTAACTTCCCGAGCCCCTGGAAGCATGAAAATCACTTTAAACATGCTAATTTTAGCTCTAACACTGATGATCCACCTACAAATGTGAACTGACGTTCAAAAATAAAACATTTGAAAATGGACCATTTTCCACATTTCTGAAGCATGACGTAATGGGGGGGTGTTATCTCTTTTGTCGAAAATCAGCCGTTTTTGCTCGAACATTAAATGCCTCCAAATGGTATTTAATTAACTTCCTGAGCCCCTGGAAGCATGAAAATCACTTTAAACATGCTAATTTTAGCTCTAACACTGATGATCCACCTACAAATGTGAACTGACGTTCAAAAATAAAACATTTGAAAACGGACCATTTTCCACATTTCTGAAGCATGACGTAATGGGGGGGTGTTATCTCTTTTGTCGAAAATCAGCCGTTTTTGCTCGAACATTAAATGCCTCCAAATGGTATTTAATTAACTTCCCGAGCCCCTGGAAGCATGAAAATCACTTTAAACATGCTAATTTTCGCTCTAACACTGATGATCCACCTACAAATGTGAACTGACGTTCAAAAATAAAACATTTGAAAACGGACCATTTTCCACATTTCTGAAGCATGACGTAATGGGGGGGTGTTATCTCTTTTGTCGAAAATCAGCCGTTTTTGCTCGAACATTAAATGCCTCCAAATGGTATTTAATTAACTTCCCGAGCCCCTGGAAGCATGAAAATCACTTTAAACATGCTAATTTTAGCTCTAACACTGATGATCCACCTACAAATGTGAACTGACGTTCAAAAATAAAACATTTGAAAATGGACCATTTTCCACATTTCTGAAGCATGACGTAATGGGGGGGTGTTATCTCTTTTGTCGAAAATCAGCCGTTTTTGCTCAAACATTAAATGCCTCCAAATGGTATTTATTTCACTTCCCGGGGTGAAGAAACTCTTTTTGAGAACTCAGAGTGAGTAAATTGGCCATTTTCATGCACTTTTAACCATTCCATTAATCTTGTGTTTTGGGCCCCTGGAAGCATGAAAATCACTTTAAACATGCTAATTTTAGCTCTAACACTGATGATTCACCTACAAATGTGAACTGACGTTCAAAAATAAAACATTTGAAAACGGACCATTTTCCACATTTCTGAAGCATGACGTAATGGGGGGGTGTTATCTCTTTTGTCGAAAATCAGCCGTTTTTGCTCGAACATTAAATGCCTCCAAATGGTATTTAATTAACTTCCCGAGCCCCTGGAAGCATGAAAATCACTTTAAACATGCTAATTTTAGCTCTAACACTGATGATCCACCTACAAATGTGAACTGACGTTCAAAAATAAAACATTTGAAAACGGACCATTTTCCACATTTCTGAAGCATGACGTAATGGGGGGGTGTTATCTCTTTTGTCGAAAATCAGCCGTTTTTGCTCGAACATTAAATGCCTCCAAATGGTATTTAATTAACTTCCCGGGGTGAAGAAACCCTTTTTGAGAACTCAGAGTGAGTAAATTGGCCATTTTCATGCACTTTTAACCATTCCATAAATCTTGTGTTTTGGGCCCCTGGAAGCATGAAAATCACTTTAAACATGCTAATTTTAGCTCTAACACTGATGATCCACCTACAAATGTGAACTGACGTTCAAAAATAAAACATTTGAAAACGGACCATTTTCCACATTTCTGAAGCATGACGTAATGGGGGGGTGTTATCTCTTTTGTCGAAAATCAGCCGTTTTTGCTCGAACATTAAATGCCTCCAAATGGTATTTAATTAACTTCCCGAGCCCCTGGAAGCATGAAAATCACTTTAAAGATGCTAATTTTAGCTCTAACACTGATGATCCACCTACAAATGTGAACTGACGTTCAGAAATAAAACATTTGAAAACGGACCATTTTCCACATTTCTGAAGCATGACGTAATGGGGGGGTGTTATCTCTTTTGTCGAAAATCAGCCGTTTTTGCTCAAACATTAAATGCCTCCAAATGGTATTTAATTAACTTCCCGAGCCCCTGGAAGCATGAAAATCACTTTAAACATGCTAATTTTAGCTCTAACACTGATGATCCACCTACAAATGTGAACTGACGTTCAAAAATAAAACATTTGAAAACGGACCATTTTCCACATTTCTGAAGCATAACGTAATGGGGGGGTGTTATCTCTTTTGTCGAAAATCAGCCGTTTTTGCTCGAACATTAAATGCCTCCAAATGGTATTTAATTAACTTCCCGAGCCCCTGGAAGCATGAAAATCACTTTAAACATGCTAATTTTAGCTCTAACACTGATGATCCACCTACAAATGTGAACTGACGTTCAAAAATAAAACATTTGAAAACGGACCATTTTCCACATTTCTGAAGCATGACGTAATGGGGGGGTGTTATCTCTTTTGTCGAAAATCAGCCGTTTTTGCTCGAACATTAAATGCCTCCAAATGGTATTTAATTAACTTCCCGAGCCCCTGGAAGCATGAAAATCACTTTAAACATGCTAATTTTCGCTCTAACGCTGATGATCCACCTACAAATGTGAACTGACGTTCAAAAATAAAACATTTGAAAACGGACCATTTTCCACATTTCTGAAGCATGACGTAATGGGGGGGTGTTATCTCTTTTGTCGAAAATCACCCGTTTTTGCTCAAACATTAAATGCCTCCAAATGGTATTTATTTCACTTCCCGGGGTGAAGAAACTCTTTTTGAGAACTCAGAGTGAGTAAATTGGCCATTTTCATGCACTTTTAACCATTCCATTAATCTTGTGTTTTGGGCCCCTGGAAGCATGAAAATCACTTTAAACATGCTAATTTTAGCTCTAACACTGATGATTCACCTACAAATGTGAACTGACGTTCAAAAATAAAACATTTGAAAACGGACCATTTTCCACATTTCTGAAGCATGACGTAATGGGGGGGTGTTATCTCTTTTGTCGAAAATCAGCCGTTTTTGCTCGAACATTAAATGCCTCCAAATGGTATTTAATTAACTTCCCGAGCCCCTGGAAGCATGAAAATCACTTTAAACATGCTAATTTTAGCTCTAACACTGATGATCCACCTACAAATGTGAACTGACGTTCAAAAATAAAACATTTGAAAACGGACCATTTTCCACATTTCTGAAGCATGACGTAATGGGGGGGTGTTATCTCTTTTGTCGAAAATCAGCCGTTTTTGCTCGAACATTAAATGCCTCCAAATGGTATTTAATTAACTTCCCGGGGTGAAGAAACCCTTTTTGAGAACTCAGAGTGAGTAAATTGGCCATTTTCATGCACTTTTAACCATTCCATAAATCTTGTGTTTTGGGCCCCTGGAAGCATGAAAATCACTTTAAACATGCTAATTTTAGCTCTAACACTGATGATCCACCTACAAATGTGAACTGACGTTCAAAAATAAAACATTTGAAAACGGACCATTTTCCACATTTCTGAAGCATGACGTAATGGGGGGGTGTTATCTCTTTTGTCGAAAATCAGCCGTTTTTGCTCGAACATTAAATGCCTCCAAATGGTATTTAATTAACTTCCCGAGCCCCTGGAAGCATGAAAATCACTTTAAACATGCTAATTTTAGCTCTAACACTGATGATCCACCTACAAATGTGAACTGACGTTCAAAAATAAAACATTTGAAAACGGACCATTTTCCACATTTCTGAAGCATGACGTAATGGGGGGGTGTTATCTCTTTTGTCGAAAATCAGCCGTTTTTGCTCGAACATTAAATGCCTCCAAATGGTATTTAATTAACTTCCCGGGGTGAAGAAACCCTTTTTGAGAACTCAGAGTGAGTAAATTGGCCATTTTCATGCACTTTTAACCATTCCATAAATCTTGTGTTTTGGGCCCCTGGAAGCATGAAAATCACTTTAAACATGCTAATTTTAGCTCTAACACTGATGATCCACCTACAAATGTGAACTGACGTTCAAAAATAAAACATTTGAAAACGGACCATTTTCCACATTTCTGAAGCATGACGTAATGGGGGGGTGTTATCTCTTTTGTCGAAAATCAGCCGTTTTTGCTCGAACATTAAATGCCTCCAAATGGTATTTAATTAACTTCCCGAGCCCCTGGAAGCATGAAAATCACTTTAAAGATGCTAATTTTAGCTCTAACACTGATGATCCACCTACAAATGTGAACTGACGTTCAGAAATAAAACATTTGAAAACGGACCATTTTCCACATTTCTGAAGCATGACGTAATGGGGGGGTGTTATCTCTTTTGTCGAAAATCAGCCGTTTTTGCTCAAACATTAAATGCCTCCAAATGGTATTTAATTAACTTCCCGAGCCCCTGGAAGCATGAAAATCACTTTAAACATGCTAATTTTAGCTCTAACACTGATGATCCACCTACAAATGTGAACTGACGTTCAAAAATAAAACATTTGAAAACGGACCATTTTCCACATTTCTGAAGCATAACGTAATGGGGGGGTGTTATCTCTTTTGTCGAAAATCAGCCGTTTTTGCTCGAACATTAAATGCCTCCAAATGGTATTTAATTAACTTCCCGAGCCCCTGGAAGCATGAAAATCACTTTAAACATGCTAATTTTAGCTCTAACACTGATGATCCACCTACAAATGTGAACTGACGTTCAAAAATAAAACATTTGAAAACGGACCATTTTCCACATTTCTGAAGCATGACGTAATGGGGGGGTGTTATCTCTTTTGTCGAAAATCAGCCGTTTTTGCTCGAACATTAAATGCCTCCAAATGGTATTTAATTAACTTCCCGAGCCCCTGGAAGCATGAAAATCACTTTAAACATGCTAATTTTCGCTCTAACGCTGATGATCCACCTACAAATGTGAACTGACGTTCAAAAATAAAACATTTGAAAACGGACCATTTTCCACATTTCTGAAGCATGACGTAATGGGGGGGTGTTATCTCTTTTGTCGAAAATCACCCGTTTTTGCTCAAACATTAAATGCCTCCAAATGGTATTTATTTCACTTCCCGGGGTGAAGAAACTCTTTTTGAGAACTCAGAGTGAGTAAATTGGCCATTTTCATGCACTTTTAACCATTCCATTAATCTTGTGTTTTGGGCCCCTGGAAGCATGAAAATCACTTTAAACATGCTAATTTTAGCTCTAACACTGATGATTCACCTACAAATGTGAACTGACGTTCAAAAATAAAACATTTGAAAACGGACCATTTTCCACATTTCTGAAGCATGACGTAATGGGGGGGTGTTATCTCTTTTGTCGAAAATCAGCCGTTTTTGCTCGAACATTAAATGCCTCCAAATGGTATTTAATTAACTTCCCGAGCCCCTGGAAGCATGAAAATCACTTTAAACATGCTAATTTTAGCTCTAACACTGATGATCCACCTACAAATGTGAACTGACGTTCAAAAATAAAACATTTGAAAACGGACCATTTTCCACATTTCTGAAGCATGACGTAATGGGGGGGTGTTATCTCTTTTGTCGAAAATCAGCCGTTTTTGCTCGAACATTAAATGCCTCCAAATGGTATTTAATTAACTTCCCGGGGTGAAGAAACCCTTTTTGAGAACTCAGAGTGAGTAAATTGGCCATTTTCATGCACTTTTAACCATTCCATAAATCTTGTGTTTTGGGCCCCTGGAAGCATGAAAATCACTTTAAACATGCTAATTTTAGCTCTAACACTGATGATCCACCTACAAATGTGAACTGACGTTCAAAAATAAAACATTTGAAAACGGACCATTTTCCACATTTCTGAAGCATGACGTAATGGGGGGGTGTTATCTCTTTTGTCGAAAATCAGCCGTTTTTGCTCGAACATTAAATGCCTCCAAATGGTATTTAATTAACTTCCCGAGCCCCTGGAAGCATGAAAATCACTTTAAACATGCTAATTTTAGCTCTAACACTGATGATCCACCTACAAATGTGAACTGACGTTCAAAAATAAAACATTTGAAAACGGACCATTTTCCACATTTCTGAAGCATGACGTAATGGGGGGGGTGTTATCTCTTTTGTCGAAAATCAGCCGTTTTTGCTCGAACATTAAATGCCTCCAAATGGTATTTAATTAACTTCCCGAGCCCCTGGAAGCATGAAAATCACTTTAAAGATGCTAATTTTAGCTCTAACACTGATGATCCACCTACAAATGTGAACTGACGTTCAGAAATAAAACATTTGAAAACGGACCATTTTCCACATTTCTGAAGCATGACGTAATGGGGGGGTGTTATCTCTTTTGTCGAAAATCAGCCGTTTTTGCTCGAACATTAAATGCCTCCAAATGGTATTTAATTAACTTCCCGAGCCCCTGGAAGCATGAAAATCACTTTAAACATGCTAATTTTAGCTCTAACACTGATGATCCACCTACAAATGTGAACTGACGTTCAAAAATAAAACATTTGAAAACTGACCATTTTCCACATTTCTGAAGCATAACGTAATGGGGGGGTGTTATCTCTTTTGTCGAAAATCAGCCGTTTTTGCTCGAACATTAAATGCCTCCAAATGGTATTTAATTAACTTCCCGAGCCCCTGGAAGCATGAAAATCACTTTAAACATGCTAATTTTAGCTCTAACACTGATGATCCACCTACAAATGTGAACTGACGTTCAAAAATAAAACATTTGAAAACGGACCATTTTCCACATTTCTGAAGCATGACGTAATGGGGGGGTGTTATCTCTTTTGTCGAAAATCAGCCGTGTTTGCTCGAACATTAAATGCCTCCAAATGGTATTTAATTAACTTCCCGAGCCCCTGGAAGCATGAAAATCACTTTAAACATGCTAATTTTCGCTCTAACGCTGATGATCCACCTACAAATGTGAACTGACGTTCAAAAATAAAACATTTGAAAACGGACCATTTTCCACATTTCTGAAGCATGACGTAATGGGGGGGTGTTATCTCTTTTGTCGAAAATCAGCCGTTTTTGCTCAAACATTAAATGCCTCCAAATGGTATTTATTTCACTTCCCGGGGTGAAGAAACTCTTTTTGAGAACTCAGAGTGAGTAAATTGGCCATTTTCATGCACTTTTAACCATTCCATTAATCTTGTGTTTTGGGCCCCTGGAAGCATGAAAATCACTTTAAACATGCTAATTTTAGCTCTAACACTGATGATTCACCTACAAATGTGAACTGACGTTCAAAAATAAAACATTTGAAAACGGACCATTTTCCACATTTCTGAAGCATGACGTAATGGGGGGGTGTTATCTCTTTTGTCGAAAATCAGCCGTTTTTGCTCGAACATTAAATGCCTCCAAATGGTATTTAATTAACTTCCCGAGCCCCTGGAAGCATGAAAATCACTTTAAACATGCTAATTTTAGCTCTAACACTGATGATCCACCTACAAATGTGAACTGACGTTCAAAAATAAAACACTTGAAAACGGACCATTTTCCATATTTCTGAAGCATGACGTAATGGGGGGGTGTTATCTCTTTTGTCGAAAATCAGCCGTTTTTGCTCGAACATTAAATGCCTCCAAATGGTATTTAATTAACTTCCCGGGGTGAAGAAACCCTTTTTGAGAACTCAGAGTGAGTAAATTGGCCATTTTCATGCACTTTTAACCATTCCATAAATCTTGTGTTTTGGGCCCCTGGAAGCATGAAAATCACTTTAAACATGCTAATTTTAGCTCTAACACTGATGATCCACCTACAAATGTGAACTGACGTTCAAAAATAAAACATTTGAAAACGGACCATTTTCCACATTTCTGAAGCATGACGTAATGGGGGGGTGTTATCTCTTTTGTCGAAAATCAGCCGTTTTTGCTCGAACATTAAATGCCTCCAAATGGTATTTAATTAACTTCCCGTGCCCCTGGAAGCATGAAAATCACTTTAAACATGCTAATTTTAGCTCTAACACTGATGATCCACCTACAAATGTGAACTGACGTTCAAAAATAAAACATTTGAAAACGGACCATTTTCCACATTTCTGAAGCATGACGTAATGGGGGGGTGTTATCTCTTTTGTCGAAAATCAGCCGTTTTTGCTCGAACATTAAATGCCTCCCAATGGTATTTAATTAACTTCCCGAGCCCCTGGAAGCATGAAAATCACTTTAAACATGCTAATTTTAGCTCTAACACTGATGATCCACCTACAAATGTGAACTGACGTTCAAAAATAAAACATTTGAAAACGGACCATTTTCCACATTTCTGAAGCATAACGTAATGGGGGGTGTTATCTCTTTTGTCGAAAATCAGCCGTTTTTGCTCGAACATTAAATGCCTCCAAATGGTATTTAATTAACTTCCCGAGCCCCTGGAAGCATGAAAATCACTTTAAACATGCTAATTTTAGCTCTAACACTGATGATCCACCTACAAATGTGAACTGACGTTCAAAAATAAAACATTTGAAAACTGACCATTTTCCACATTTCTGAAGCATAACGTAATGGGGGGGTGTTATCTCTTTTGTCGAAAATCAGCCGTTTTTGCTCGAACATTAAATGCCTCCAAATGGTATTTAATTAACTTCCCGAGCCCCTGGAAGCATGAAAATCACTTTAAACATGCTAATTTTAGCTCTAACACTGATGATCCACCTACAAATGTGAACTGACGTTCAAAAATAAAACATTTGAAAACGGACCATTTTCCACATTTCTGAAGCATGACGTAATGGGGGGGTGTTATCTCTTTTGTCGAAAATCAGCCGTTTTTGCTCGAACATTAAATGCCTCCAAATGGTATTTAATTAACTTCCCGAGCCCCTGGAAGCATGAAAATCACTTTAAAGATGCTAATTTTAGCTCTAACACTGATGATCCACCTACAAATGTGAACTGACGTTCAGAAATAAAACATTTGAAAACGGACCATTTTCCACATTTCTGAAGCATGACGTAATGGGGGGGTGTTATCTCTTTTGTCGAAAATCAGCCGTTTTTGCTCGAACATTAAATGCCTCCAAATGGTATTTAATTAACTTCCCGAGCCCCTGGAAGCATGAAAATCACTTTAAACATGCTAATTTTAGCTCTAACACTGATGATCCACCTACAAATGTGAACTGACGTTCAAAAATAAAACATTTGAAAACTGACCATTTTCCACATTTCTGAAGCATAACGTAATGGGGGGGTGTTATCTCTTTTGTCGAAAATCAGCCGTTTTTGCTCGAACATTAAATGCCTCCAAATGGTATTTAATTAACTTCCCGAGCCCCTGGAAGCATGAAAATCACTTTAAACATGCTAATTTTAGCTCTAACACTGATGATCCACCTACAAATGTGAACTGACGTTCAAAAATAAAACACTTGAAAACGGACCATTTTCCATATTTCTGAAGCATGACGTAATGGGGGGGTGTTATCTCTTTTGTCGAAAATCAGCCGTTTTTGCTCGAACATTAAATGCCTCCAAATGGTATTTAATTAACTTCCCGGGGTGAAGAAACCCTTTTTGAGAACTCAGAGTGAGTAAATTGGCCATTTTCATGCACTTTTAACCATTCCATAAATCTTGTGTTTTGGGCCCCTGGAAGCATGAAAATCACTTTAAACATGCTAATTTTAGCTCTAACACTGATGATCCACCTACAAATGTGAACTGACGTTCAAAAATAAAACATTTGAAAACGGACCATTTTCCACATTTCTGAAGCATGACGTAATGGGGGGGTGTTATCTCTTTTGTCGAAAATCAGCCGTTTTTGCTCGAACATTAAATGCCTCCAAATGGTATTTAATTAACTTCCCGTGCCCCTGGAAGCATGAAAATCACTTTAAACATGCTAATTTTAGCTCTAACACTGATGATCCACCTACAAATGTGAACTGACGTTCAAAAATAAAACATTTGAAAACGGACCATTTTCCACATTTCTGAAGCATGACGTAATGGGGGGGTGTTATCTCTTTTGTCGAAAATCAGCCGTTTTTGCTCGAACATTAAATGCCTCCCAATGGTATTTAATTAACTTCCCGAGCCCCTGGAAGCATGAAAATCACTTTAAACATGCTAATTTTAGCTCTAACACTGATGATCCACCTACAAATGTGAACTGACGTTCAAAAATAAAACATTTGAAAACGGACCATTTTCCACATTTCTGAAGCATAACGTAATGGGGGGTGTTATCTCTTTTGTCGAAAATCAGCCGTTTTTGCTCGAACATTAAATGCCTCCAAATGGTATTTAATTAACTTCCCGAGCCCCTGGAAGCATGAAAATCACTTTAAACATGCTAATTTTAGCTCTAACACTGATGATCCACCTACAAATGTGAACTGACGTTCAAAAATAAAACATTTGAAAACTGACCATTTTCCACATTTCTGAAGCATAACGTAATGGGGGGGTGTTATCTCTTTTGTCGAAAATCAGCCGTTTTTGCTCGAACATTAAATGCCTCCAAATGGTATTTAATTAACTTCCCGAGCCCCTGGAAGCATGAAAATCACTTTAAACATGCTAATTTTAGCTCTAACACTGATGATCCACCTACAAATGTGAACTGACGTTCAAAAATAAAACATTTGAAAACGGACCATTTTCCACATTTCTGAAGCATGACGTAATGGGGGGGTGTTATCTCTTTTGTCGAAAATCAGCCGTTTTTGCTCGAACATTAAATGCCTCCAAATGGTATTTAATTAACTTCCCGAGCCCCTGGAAGCATGAAAATCACTTTAAAGATGCTAATTTTAGCTCTAACACTGATGATCCACCTACAAATGTGAACTGACGTTCAGAAATAAAACATTTGAAAACGGACCATTTTCCACATTTCTGAAGCATGACGTAATGGGGGGGTGTTATCTCTTTTGTCGAAAATCAGCCGTTTTTGCTCGAACATTAAATGCCTCCAAATGGTATTTAATTAACTTCCCGAGCCCCTGGAAGCATGAAAATCACTTTAAACATGCTAATTTTAGCTCTAACACTGATGATCCACCTACAAATGTGAACTGACGTTCAAAAATAAAACATTTGAAAACTGACCATTTTCCACATTTCTGAAGCATAACGTAATGGGGGGGTGTTATCTCTTTTGTCGAAAATCAGCCGTTTTTGCTCGAACATTAAATGCCTCCAAATGGTATTTAATTAACTTCCCGAGCCCCTGGAAGCATGAAAATCACTTTAAACATGCTAATTTTAGCTCTAACACTGATGATCCACCTACAAATGTGAACTGACGTTCAAAAATAAAACATTTGAAAACGGACCATTTTCCACATTTCTGAAGCATGACGTAATGGGGGGGTGTTATCTCTTTTGTCGAAAATCAGCCGTTTTTGCTCGAACATTAAATGCCTCCAAATGGTATTTAATTAACTTCCCGAGCCCCTGGAAGCATGAAAATCACTTTAAACATGCTAATTTTCGCTCTAACGCTGATGATCCACCTACAAATGTGAACTGACGTTCAAAAATAAAACATTTGAAAACGGACCATTTTCCACATTTCTGAAGCATGACGTAATGGGGGGGTGTTATCTCTTTTGTCGAAAATCAGCCGTTTTTGCTCAAACATTAAATGCCTCCAAATGGTATTTATTTCACTTCCCGGGGTGAAGAAACTCTTTTTGAGAACTCAGAGTGAGTAAATTGGCCATTTTCATGCACTTTTAACCATTCCATTAATCTTGTGTTTTGGGCCCCTGGAAGCATGAAAATCACTTTAAACATGCTAATTTTAGCTCTAACACTGATGATTCACCTACAAATGTGAACTGACGTTCAAAAATAAAACATTTGAAAACGGACCATTTTCCACATTTCTGAAGCATGACGTAATGGGGGGGTGTTATCTCTTTTGTCGAAAATCAGCCGTTTTTGCTCGAACATTAAATGCCTCCAAATGGTATTTAATTAACTTCCCGAGCCCCTGGAAGCATGAAAATCACTTTAAACATGCTAATTTTAGCTCTAACACTGATGATCCACCTACAAATGTGAACTGACGTTCAAAAATAAAACATTTGAAAACGGACCATTTTCCATATTTCTGAAGCATGACGTAATGGGGGGGTGTTATCTCTTTTGTCGAAAATCAGCCGTTTTTGCTCGAACATTAAATGCCTCCAAATGGTATTTAATTAACTTCCCGGGGTGAAGAAACCCTTTTTGAGAACTCAGAGTGAGTAAATTGGCCATTTTCATGCACTTTTAACCATTCCATAAATCTTGTGTTTTGGGCCCCTGGAAGCATGAAAATCACTTTAAACATGCTAATTTTAGCTCTAACACTGATGATCCACCTACAAATGTGAACTGACGTTCAAAAATAAAACATTTGAAAACGGACCATTTTCCACATTTCTGAAGCATGACGTAATGGGGGGGTGTTATCTCTTTTGTCGAAAATCAGCCGTTTTTGCTCGAACATTAAATGCCTCCAAATGGTATTTAATTAACTTCCCGTGCCCCTGGAAGCATGAAAATCACTTTAAACATGCTAATTTTAGCTCTAACACTGATGATCCACCTACAAATGTGAACTGACGTTCAAAAATAAAACATTTGAAAACGGACCATTTTCCACATTTCTGAAGCATGACGTAATGGGGGGGTGTTATCTCTTTTGTCGAAAATCAGCCGTTTTTGCTCGAACATTAAATGCCTCCCAATGGTATTTAATTAACTTCCCGAGCCCCTGGAAGCATGAAAATCACTTTAAACATGCTAATTTTAGCTCTAACACTGATGATCCACCTACAAATGTGAACTGACGTTCAAAAATAAAACATTTGAAAATGGACCATTTTCCACATTTCTGAAGCATGACGTAATGGGGGGGTGTTATCTCTTTTGTCGAAAATCAGCCGTTTTTGCTCGAACATTAAATGCCTCCAAATGGTATTTATTTCACTTCCCGAGCCCCTGGAAGCATGAAAATCACTTTAAACATGCTAATTTTAGCTCTAACACTGATGATCCACCTACAAATGTGAACTGACGTTCAAAAATAAAACATTTGAAAACGGACCATTTTCCACATTTCTGAAGCATGACGTAATGGGGGGGTGTTATCTCTTTTGTCGAAAATCAGCCGTTTTTGCTCGAACATTAAATGCCTCCAAATGGTAGTTAATTAACTTCCCGAGCCCCTGGAAGCATGAAAATCACTTTAAACATGCTAATTTTAGCTCTAACACTGATGATCCACCTACAAATGTGAACTGACGTTCAAAAATAAAACATTTGAAAACGGACCATTTTCCACATTTCAGAAGCATGACGTAATTGGGGGGTGTTATCTCTTTTGTCGAAAATCAGCCGTTTTTGCTCAAACATTAAATGCCTCCAAATGGTATTTATTTCACTTCCCGGGGTGAAGAAACTCTTTTTGAGAACTCAGAGTGAGTAAATTGGCCATTTTCATGCACTTTTAACCATTCCATTAATCTTGTGTTTTGGGCCCATGGAAGCATGAAAATCACTTTAAACATGCTAATTTTAGCTCTAACACTGATGATTCACCTACAAATGTGAACTGACGTTCAAAAATAAAACATTTGAAAACGGACCATTTTCCACATTTCTGAAGCATGACGTAATGGGGGGGTGTTATCTCTTTTGTCGAAAATCAGCCGTTTTTGCTCGAACATTAAATGCCTCCAAATGGTATTTAATTAACTTCCCGAGCCCCTGGAAGCATGAAAATCACTTTAAACATGCTAATTTTAGCTCTAACACTGATGATCCACCTACAAATGTGAACTGACGTTCAAAAATAAAACATTTGAAAACGGACCATTTTCCACATTTCTGAAGCATGACGTAATGGGGGGGTGTTATCTCTTTTGTCGAAAATCAGCCGTTTTTGCTCGAACATTAAATGCCTCCAAATGGTATTTAATTAACTTCCCGGGGTGAAGAAACCCTTTTTGAGAACTCAGAGTGAGTAAATTGGCCATTTTCATGCACTTTTAACCATTCCATAAATCTTGTGTTTTGGGCCCCTGGAAGCATGAAAATCACTTTAAACATGCTAATTTTAGCTCTAACACTGATGATCCACCTACAAATGTGAACTGACGTTCAAAAATAAAACATTTGAAAACGGACCATTTTCCACATTTCTGAAGCATGACGTAATGGGGGGGTGTTATCTCTTTTGTCGAAAATCAGCCGTTTTTGCTCGAACATTAAATGCCTCCAAATGGTATTTAATTAACTTCCCGAGCCCCTGGAAGCATGAAAATCACTTTAAAGATGCTAATTTTAGCTCTAACACTGATGATCCACCTACAAATGTGAACTGACGTTCAAAAATAAAACATTTGAAAACGGACCATTTTCCACATTTCTGAAGCATGACGTAATGGGGGGGTGTTATCTCTTTTGTCGAAAATCAGCCGTTTTTGCTCGAACATTAAATGCCTCCAAATGGTATTTAATTAACTTCCCGAGCCCCTGGAAGCATGAAAATCACTTTAAACATGCTAATTTTAGCTCTAACACTGATGATCCACCTACAAATGTGAACTGACGTTCAAAAATAAAACATTTGAAAACGGACCATTTTCCACATTTCTGAAGCATAACGTAATGGGGGGGTGTTATCTCTTTTGTCGAAAATCAGCCGTTTTTGCTCGAACATTAAATGCCTCCAAATGGTATTTAATTAACTTCCCGAGCCCCTGGAAGCATGAAAATCACTTTAAACATGCTAATTTTAGCTCTAACACTGATGATCCACCTACAAATGTGAACTGACGTTCAAAAATAAAACATTTGAAAACGGACCATTTTCCACATTTCTGAAGCATGACGTAATGGGGGGGTGTTATCTCTTTTGTCGAAAATCAGCCGTTTTTGCTCGAACATTAAATGCCTCCAAATGGTATTTAATTAACTTCCCGAGCCCCTGGAAGCATGAAAATCACTTTAAACATGCTAATTTTTGCTCTAACACTGATGATCCACCTACAAATGTGAACTGACGTTCAAAAATAAAACATTTGAAAACTGACCATTTTCCACATTTCTGAAGCATGACGTAATGGGGGGGTGTTATCTCTTTTGTCGAAAATCAGCCGTTTTTGCTCAAACATTAAATGCCTCCAAATGGTATTTATTTCACTTCCCGGGGTGAAGAAACTCTTTTTGAGAACTCAGAGTGAGTAAATTGGCCATTTTCATGCACTTTTAACCATTCCATTAATCTTGTGTTTTGGGCCCCTGGAAGCATGAAAATCACTTTAAACATGCTAATTTTAGCTCTAACACTGATGATTCACCTACAAATGTGAACTGACGTTCAAAAATAAAACATTTGAAAACGGACCATTTTCCACATTTCTGAAGCATGACGTAATGGGGGGGTGTTATCTCTTTTGTCGAAAATCAGCCGTTTTTGCTCGAACATTAAATGCCTCCCAATGGTATTTAATTAACTTCCCGAGCCCCTGGAAGCATGAAAATCACTTTAAACATGCTAATTTTAGCTCTAACACTGATGATCCACCTACAAATGTGAACTGACGTTCAAAAATAAAACATTTGAAAACGGACCATTTTCCACATTTCTGAAGCATAACGTAATGGGGGGTGTTATCTCTTTTGTCGAAAATCAGCCGTTTTTGCTCGAACATTAAATGCCTCCAAATGGTATTTAATTAACTTCCCGAGCCCCTGGAAGCATGAAAATCACTTTAAACATGCTAATTTTCGCTCTAACACTGATGATCCACCTACAAATGTGAACTGACGTTCAAAAATAAAACATTTGAAAACGGACCATTTTCCACATTTCTGAAGCATGACGTAATGGGGGGGTGTTATCTCTTTTGTCGAAAATCAGCCGTTTTTGCTCGAACATTAAATGCCTCCAAATGGTAGTTAATTAACTTCCCGAGCCCCTGGAAGCATGAAAATCACTTTAAACATGCTAATTTTAGCTCTAACATTGATGATCCACCTACAAATGTGAACTGACGTTCAAAAATAAAACATTTGAAAACGGACCATTTTCCACATTTCAGAAGCATGACGTAATTGGGGGGTGTTATCTCTTTTGTCGAAAATCAGCCGTTTTTGCTCAAACATTAAATGCCTCCAAATGGTATTTATTTCACTTCCCGGGGTGAAGAAACTCTTTTTGAGAACTCAGAGTGAGTAAATTGGCCATTTTCATGCACTTTTAACCATTCCATTAATCTTGTGTTTTGGGCCCATGGAAGCATGAAAATCACTTTAAACATGCTAATTTTAGCTCTAACACTGATGATTCACCTACAAATGTGAACTGACGTTCAAAAATAAAACATTTGAAAACGGACCATTTTCCACATTTCTGAAGCATGACGTAATGGGGGGGTGTTATCTCTTTTGTCGGAAATCAGCCGTTTTTCCTCGAACATTAAATGCCTCCAAATGGTATTTAATTAACTTCCCGAGCCCCTGGAAGCATGAAAATCACTTTAAACATGCTAATTTTAGCTCTAACACTGATGATCCACCTACAAATGTGAACTGACGTTCAAAAATAAAACATTTGAAAACGGACCATTTTCCACATTTCTGAAGCAAGACGTAATGGGGGGGTGTTATCTCTTTTGTCGAAAATCAGCCGTTTTTGCTCGAACATTAAATGCCTCCAAATGGTATTTAATTAACTTCCCGGGGTGAAGAAACCCTTTTTGAGAACTCAGAGTGAGTAAATTGGCCATTTTCATGCACTTTTAACCATTCCATAAATCTTGTGTTTTGGGCCCCTGGAAGCATGAAAATCACTTTAAACATGCTAATTTTAGCTCTAACACTGATGATCCACCTACAAATGTGAACTGACGTTCAAAAATAAAACATTTGAAAACGGACCATTTTCCACATTTCTGAAGCATGACGTAATGGGGGGGTGTTATCTCTTTTGTCGAAAATCAGCCGTTTTTGCTCGAACATTAAATGCCTCCAAATGGTATTTAATTAACTTCCCGAGCCCCTGGAAGCATGAAAATCACTTTAAAGATGCTAATTTTAGCTCTAACACTGATGATCCACCTACAAATGTGAACTGACGTTCAAAAATAAAACATTTGAAAACGGACCATTTTCCACATTTCTGAAGCATGACGTAATGGGGGGGTGTTATCTCTTTTGTCGAAAATCAGCCGTTTTTGCTCGAACATTAAATGCCTCCAAATGGTATTTAATTAACTTCCCGAGCCCCTGGAAGCATGAAAATCACTTTAAACATGCTAATTTTAGCTCTAACACTGATGATCCACCTACAAATGTGAACTGACGTTCAAAAATAAAACATTTGAAAACGGACCATTTTCCACATTTCTGAAGCATAACGTAATGGGGGGGTGTTATCTCTTTTGTCGAAAATCAGCCGTTTTTGCTCGAACATTAAATGCCTCCAAATGGTATTTAATTAACTTCCCGAGCCCCTGGAAGCATGAAAATCACTTTAAACATGCTAATTTTAGCTCTAACACTGATGATCCACCTACAAATGTGAACTGACGTTCAAAAATAAAACATTTGAAAACGGACCATTTTCCACATTTCTGAAGCATGACGTAATGGGGGGGTGTTATCTCTTTTGTCGAAAATCAGCCGTTTTTGCTCGAACATTAAATGCCTCCAAATGGTATTTAATTAACTTCCCGAGCCCCTGGAAGCATGAAAATCACTTTAAACATGCTAATTTTCGCTCTAACACTGATGATCCACCTACAAATGTGAACTGACGTTCAAAAATAAAACATTTGAAAACTGACCATTTTCCACATTTCTGAAGCATGACGTAATGGGGGGGTGTTATCTCTTTTGTCGAAAATCAGCCGTTTTTGCTCAAACATTAAATGCCTCCAAATGGTATTTATTTCACTTCCCGGGGTGAAGAAACTCTTTTTGAGAACTCAGAGTGAGTAAATTGGCCATTTTCATGCACTTTTAACCATTCCATTAATCTTGTGTTTTGGGCCCCTGGAAGCATGAAAATCACTTTAAACATGCTAATTTTAGCTCTAACACTGATGATTCACCTACAAATGTGAACTGACGTTCAAAAATAAAACATTTGAAAACGGACCATTTTCCACATTTCTGAAGCATGACGTAATGGGGGGGTGTTATCTCTTTTCTCGAAAATCAGCCGTTTTTGCTCGAACATTAAATGCCTCCAAATGGTATTTAATTAACTTCCCGAGCCCCTGGAAGCATGAAAATCACTTTAAACATGCTAATTTTAGCTCTAACACTGATGATCCACCTACAAATGTGAACTGACGTTCAAAAATAAAACATTTAAAAACGGACCATTTTCCACATTTCTGAAGCATGACGTAATGGGGGGGTGTTATCTCTTTTGTCGAAAATCAGCCGTTTTTGCTCGAACATTAAATGCCTCCAAATGGTATTTAATTAACTTCCCGGGGTGAAGAAACCCTTTTTGAGAACTCAGAGTGAGTAAATTGGCCATTTTCATGCACTTTTAACCATTCCATAAATCTTGTGTTTTGGGCCCCTGGAAGCATGAAAATCACTTTAAACATGCTAATTTTAGCTCTAACACTGATGATCCACCTACAAATGTGAACTGACGATCAAAAATAAAACATTTGAAAACGGACCATTTTCCACATTTCTGAAGCATGACGTAATGGGGGGGTGTTATCTCTTTTGTCGAAAATCAGCCGTTTTTGCTCGAACATTAAATGCCTCCAAATGGTATTTAATTAACTTCCCGAGCCCCTGGAAGCATGAAAATCACTTTAAACATGCTAATTTTAGCTCTAACACTGATGATCCACCTACAAATGTGAACTGACGTTCAAAAATAAAACATTTGAAAACGGACCATTTTCCACATTTCTGAAGCATGACGTAATGGGGGGGTGTTATCTCTTTTGTCGAAAATCAGCCGTTTTTGCTCGAACATTAAATGCCTCCCAATGGTATTTAATTAACTTCCCGAGCCCCTGGAAGCATGAAAATCACTTTAAACATGCTAATTTTAGCTCTAACACTGATGATCCACCTACAAATGTGAACTGACGTTCAAAAATAAAACATTTGAAAACGGACCATTTTCCACATTTCTGAAGCATAACGTAATGGGGGGTGTTATCTCTTTTGTCGAAAATCAGCCGTTTTTGCTCGAACATTAAATGCCTCCAAATGGTATTTAATTAACTTCCCGAGCCCCTGGAAGCATGAAAATCACTTTAAACATGCTAATTTTAGCTCTAACACTGAAGATCCACCTACAAATGTGAACTGACGTTCAAAAATAAAACATTTGAAAATGGACCATTTTCCACATTTCTGAAGCATGACGTAATGGGGGGGTGTTATCTCTTTTGTCGAAAATCAGCCGTTTTTGCTCGAACATTAAATGCCTCCAAATGGTATTTAATTAACTTCCCGAGCCCCTGGAAGCATGAAAATCACTTTAAACATGCTAATTTTAGCTCTAACACTGATGATCCACCTACAAATGTGAACTGACGTTCAAAAATAAAACATTTGAAAACGGACCATTTTCCACATTTCTGAAGCATGACGTAATGGGGGGGTGTTATCTCTTTTGTCGAAAATCAGCCGTTTTTGCTCAAACATTAAATGCCTCCAAATGGTATTTAATTAACTTCCCGAGCCCCTGGAAGCATGAAAATCACTTTAAACATGCTAATTTTCGCTCTAACACTGATGATCCACCTACAAATGTGAACTGACGTTCAAAAATAAAACATTTGAAAACGGACCATTTTCCACATTTCTGAAGCATGACGTAATGGGGGGGTGTTATCTCTTTTGTCGAAAATCAGCCGTTTTTGCTCGAACATTAAATGCCTCCAAATGGTAGTTAATTAACTTCCCGAGCCCCTGGAAGCATGAAAATCACTTTAAACATGCTAATTTTAGCTCTAACACTGATGATCCACC
Organism: Lissotriton vulgaris; assembly: GCF_964263255.1. Lineage (NCBI taxonomy): Eukaryota > Metazoa > Chordata > Amphibia > Caudata > Salamandridae > Lissotriton > Lissotriton vulgaris. The sequence continues at coordinate 85,030 of NW_028254707.1, read as the reverse complement.
TACAAATGTGAACTGACGTTCAAAAATAAAACATTTGAAAACGGACCATTTTCCACATTTCAGAAGCATGACGTAATTGGGGGGTGTTATCTCTTTTGTCGAAAATCAGCCGTTTTTGCTCAAACATTAAATGCCTCCAAATGGTATTTATTTCACTTCCCGGGGTGAAGAAACTCTTTTTGAGAACTCAGAGTGAGTAAATTGGCCATTTTCATGCACTTTTAACCATTCCATTAATCTTGTGTTTTGGGCCCATGGAAGCATGAAAATCACTTTAAACATGCTAATTTTAGCTCTAACACTGATGATTCACCTACAAATGTGAACTGACGTTCAAAAATAAAACATTTGAAAACGGACCATTTTCCACATTTCTGAAGCATGACGTAATGGGGGGGTGTTATCTCTTTTGTCGAAAATCAGCCGTTTTTGCTCGAACATTAAATGCCTCCAAATGGTATTTAATTAACTTCCCGAGCCCCTGGAAGCATGAAAATCACTTTAAACATGCTAATTTTAGCTCTAACACTGAAGATCCACCTACAAATGTGAACTGACGTTCAAAAATAAAACATTTGAAAACGGACCATTTTCCACATTTCTGAAGCATGACGTAATGGGGGGGTGTTATCTCTTTTGTCGAAAATCAGCCGTTTTTGCTCGAACATTAAATGCCTCCAAATGGTATTTAATTAACTTCCCGGGGTGAAGAAACCCTTTTTGAGAACTCAGAGTGAGTAAATTGGCCATTTTCATGCACTTTTAACCATTCCATAAATCTTGTGTTTTGGGCCCCTGGAAGCATGAAAATCACTTTAAACATGCTAATTTTAGCTCTAACACTGATGATCCACCTACAAATGTGAACTGACGTTCAAAAATAAAACATTTGAAAACGGACCATTTTCCACATTTCTGAAGCATGACGTAATGGGGGGGTGTTATCTCTTTTGTCGAAAATCAGCCGTTTTTGCTCGAACATTAAATGCCTCCAAATGGTATTTAATTAACTTCCCGAGCCCCTGGAAGCATGAAAATCACTTTAAACATGCTAATTTTAGCTCTAACACTGATGATCCACCTACAAATGTGAACTGACGTTCAAAAATAAAACATTTGAAAACGGACCATTTTCCACATTTCTGAAGCATGACGTAATGGGGGGGTGTTATCTCTTTTGTCGAAAATCAGCCGTTTTTGCTCGAACATTAAATGCCTCCAAATGGTATTTAATTAACTTCCCGAGCCCCTGGAAGCATGAAAATCACTTTAAACATGCTAATTTTAGCTCTAACACTGATGATCCACCTACAAATGTGAACTGACGTTCAAAAATAAAACATTTGAAAACGGACCATTTTCCACATTTCTGAAGCATAACGTAATGGGGGGGTGTTATCTCTTTTGTCGAAAATCAGCCGTTTTTGCTCGAACATTAAATGCCTCCAAATGGTATTTAATTAACTTCCCGAGCCCCTGGAAGCATGAAAATCACTTTAAACATGCTAATTTTAGCTCTAACACTGATGATCCACCTACAAATGTGAACTGACGTTCAAAAATAAAACATTTGAAAACGGACCATTTTCCACATTTCTGAAGCATGACGTAATGGGGGGGTGTTATCTCTTTTGTCGAAAATCAGCCGTTTTTGCTCGAACATTAAATGCCTCCAAATGGTATTTAATTAACTTCCCGAGCCCCTGGAAGCATGAAAATCACTTTAAACATGCTAATTTTCGCTCTAACACTGATGATCCACCTACAAATGTGAACTGACGTTCAAAAATAAAACATTTGAAAACTGACCATTTTCCACATTTCTGAAGCATGACGTAATGGGGGGGTGTTATCTCTTTTGTCGAAAATCAGCCGTTTTTGCTCAAACATTAAATGCCTCCAAATGGTATTTATTTCACTTCCCGGGGTGAAGAAACTCTTTTTGAGAACTCAGAGTGAGTAAATTGGCCATTTTCATGCACTTTTAACCATTCCATTAATCTTGTGTTTTGGGCCCCTGGAAGCATGAAAATCACTTTAAACATGCTAATTTTAGCTCTAACACTGATGATTCACCTACAAATGTGAACTGACGTTCAAAAATAAAACATTTGAAAACGGACCATTTTCCACATTTCTGAAGCATGACGTAATGGGGGGGTGTTATCTCTTTTGTCGAAAATCAGCCGTTTTTGCTCGAACATTAAATGCCTCCCAATGGTATTTAATTAACTTCCCGAGCCCCTGGAAGCATGAAAATCACTTTAAACATGCTAATTTTAGCTCTAACACTGATGATCCACCTACAAATGTGAACTGACGTTCAAAAATAAAACATTTGAAAACGGACCATTTTCCACATTTCTGAAGCATAACGTAATGGGGGGTGTTATCTCTTTTGTCGAAAATCAGCCGTTTTTGCTCGAACATTAAATGCCTCCAAATGGTATTTAATTAACTTCCCGAGCCCCTGGAAGCATGAAAATCACTTTAAACATGCTAATTTTCGCTCTAACACTGATGATCCACCTACAAATGTGAACTGACGTTCAAAAATAAAACATTTGAAAACGGACCATTTTCCACATTTCTGAAGCATGACGTAATGGGGGGGTGTTATCTCTTTTGTCGAAAATCAGCCGTTTTTGCTCGAACATTAAATGCCTCCAAATGGTAGTTAATTAACTTCCCGAGCCCCTGGAAGCATGAAAATCACTTTAAACATGCTAATTTTAGCTCTAACACTGATGATCCACCTACAAATGTGAACTGACGTTCAAAAATAAAACATTTGAAAACGGACCATTTTCCACATTTCAGAAGCATGACGTAATTGGGGGGTGTTATCTCTTTTGTCGAAAATCAGCCGTTTTTGCTCAAACATTAAATGCCTCCAAATGGTATTTATTTCACTTCCCGGGGTGAAGAAACTCTTTTTGAGAACTCAGAGTGAGTAAATTGGCCATTTTCATGCACTTTTAACCATTCCATTAATCTTGTGTTTTGGGCCCATGGAAGCATGAAAATCACTTTAAACATGCTAATTTTAGCTCTAACACTGATGATTCACCTACAAATGTGAACTGACGTTCAAAAATAAAACATTTGAAAACGGACCATTTTCCACATTTCTGAAGCATGACGTAATGGGGGGGTGTTATCTCTTTTGTCGGAAATCAGCCGTTTTTCCTCGAACATTAAATGCCTCCAAATGGTATTTAATTAACTTCCCGAGCCCCTGGAAGCATGAAAATCACTTTAAACATGCTAATTTTAGCTCTAACACTGATGATCCACCTACAAATGTGAACTGACGCTCAAAAATAAAACATTTGAAAACGGACCATTTTCCACATTTCTGAAGCATGACGTAATGGGGGGGTGTTATCTCTTTTGTCGAAAATCAGCCGTTTTTGCTCGAACATTAAATGCCTCCAAATGGTATTTAATTAACTTCCCGGGGTGAAGAAACCCTTTTTGAGAACTCAGAGTGAGTAAATTGGCCATTTTCATGCACTTTTAACCATTCCATAAATCTTGTGTTTTGGGCCCCTGGAAGCATGAAAATCACTTTAAACATGCTAATTTTAGCTCTAACACTGATGATCCACCTACAAATGTGAACTGACGTTCAAAAATAAAACATTTGAAAACGGACCATTTTCCACATTTCTGAAGCATGACGTAATGGGGGGGTGTTATCTCTTTTGTCGAAAATCAGCCGTTTTTGCTCGAACATTAAATGCCTCCAAATGGTATTTAATTAACTTCCCGAGCCCCTGGAAGCATGAAAATCACTTTAAAGATGCTAATTTTAGCTCTAACACTGATGATCCACCTACAAATGTGAACTGACGTTCAAAAATAAAACATTTGAAAACGGACCATTTTCCACATTTCTGAAGCATGACGTAATGGGGGGGTGTTATCTCTTTTGTCGAAAATCAGCCGTTTTTGCTCGAACATTAAATGCCTCCAAATGGTATTTAATTAACTTCCCGAGCCCCTGGAAGCATGAAAATCACTTTAAACATGCTAATTTTAGCTCTAACACTGATGATCCACCTACAAATGTGAACTGACGTTCAAAAATAAAACATTTGAAAACGGACCATTTTCCACATTTCTGAAGCATAACGTAATGGGGGGGTGTTATCTCTTTTGTCGAAAATCAGCCGTTTTTGCTCGAACATTAAATGCCTCCAAATGGTATTTAATTAACTTCCCGAGCCCCTGGAAGCATGAAAATCACTTTAAACATGCTCATTTTAGCTCTAACACTGATGATCCACCTACAAATGTGAACTGACGTTCAAAAATAAAACATTTGAAAACGGACCATTTTCCACATTTCTGAAGCATGACGTAATGGGGGGGTGTTATCTCTTTTGTCGAAAATCAGCCGTTTTTGCTCGAACATTAAATGCCTCCAAATGGTATTTAATTAACTTCCCGAGCCCCTGGAAGCATGAAAATCACTTTAAACATGCTAATTTTCGCTCTAACACTGATGATCCACCTACAAATGTGAACTGACGTTCAAAAATAAAACATTTGAAAACTGACCATTTTCCACATTTCTGAAGCATGACGTAATGGGGGGGTGTTATCTCTTTTGTCGAAAATCAGCCGTTTTTGCTCAAACATTAAATGCCTCCAAATGGTATTTATTTCACTTCCCGGGGTGAAGAAACTCTTTTTGAGAACTCAGAGTGAGTAAATTGGCCATTTTCATGCACTTTTAACCATTCCATTAATCTTGTGTTTTGGGCCCCTGGAAGCATGAAAATCACTTTAAACATGCTAATTTTAGCTCTAACACTGATGATTCACCTACAAATGTGAACTGACGTTCAAAAATAAAACATTTGAAAACGGACCATTTTCCACATTTCTGAAGCATGACGTAATGGGGGGGTGTTATCTCTTTTGTCGAAAATCAGCCGTTTTTGCTCGAACATTAAATGCCTCCAAATGGTATTTAATTAACTTCCCGAGCCCCTGGAAGCATGAAAATCACTTTAAACATGCTAATTTTAGCTCTAACACTGATGATCCACCTACAAATGTGAACTGACGTTCAAAAATAAAACATTTAAAAACGGACCATTTTCCACATTTCTGAAGCATGACGTAATGGGGGGGTGTTATCTCTTTTGTCGAAAATCAGCCGTTTTTGCTCGAACATTAAATGCCTCCAAATGGTATTTAATTAACTTCCCGGGGTGAAGAAACCCTTTTTGAGAACTCAGAGTGAGTAAATTGGCCATTTTCATGCACTTTTAACCATTCCATAAATCTTGTGTTTTGGGCCCCTGGAAGCATGAAAATCACTTTAAACATGCTAATTTTAGCTCTAACACTGATGATCCACCTACAAATGTGAACTGACGATCAAAAATAAAACATTTGAAAACGGACCATTTTCCACATTTCTGAAGCATGACGTAATGGGGGGGTGTTATCTCTTTTGTCGAAAATCAGCCGTTTTTGCTCGAACATTAAATGCCTCCAAATGGTATTTAATTAACTTCCCGAGCCCCTGGAAGCATGAAAATCACTTTAAACATGCTAATTTTAGCTCTAACACTGATGATCCACCTACAAATGTGAACTGACGTTCAAAAATAAAACATTTGAAAACGGACCATTTTCCACATTTCTGAAGCATGACGTAATGGGGGGGTGTTATCTCTTTTGTCGAAAATCAGCCGTTTTTGCTCGAACATTAAATGCCTCCAAATGGTATTTAATTAACTTCCCGAGCCCCTGGAAGCATGAAAATCACTTTAAACATGCTAATTTTAGCTCTAACACTGATGATCCACCTACAAATGTGAACTGACGTTCAAAAATAAAACATTTGAAAACGGACCATTTTCCACATTTCTGAAGCATAACGTAATGGGGGGTGTTATCTCTTTTGTCGAAAATCAGCCGTTTTTGCTCGAACATTAAATGCCTCCAAATGGTATTTAATTAACTTCCCGAGCCCCTGGAAGCATGAAAATCACTTTAAACATGCTAATTTTAGCTCTAACACTGATGATCCACCTACAAATGTGAACTGACGTTCAAAAATAAAACATTTGAAAATGGACCATTTTCCACATTTCTGAAGCATGACGTAATGGGGGGGTGTTATCTCTTTTGTCGAAAATCAGCCATTTTTGCTCGAACATTAAATGCCTCCAAATGGTATTTAATTAACTTCCCGGGGTGAAGAAACCCTTTTTGAGAACTCAGAGTGAGTAAATTGGTCATTTTCATGCACTTTTAACCATTCCATAAATCTTGTGTTTTGGGCCCCTGGAAGCATGAAAATCACTTTAAACATGCTAATTTTAGCTCTAACACTGATGAGCCACCTACAAATGTGAACTGACGTTCAAAAATAAAACATTTGAAAACGGACCATTTTCCACATTTCTGAAGCATGACGTAATGGGGGGGTGTTATCTCTTTTGTCGAAAATCAGCCGTTTTTGCTCGAACATTAAATGCCTCCAAATGGTATTTAATTAACTTCCCAAGCCCCTGGAAGCATGAAAATCATTTTAAACATGCTAATTTTAGCTCTAACACTGATGATCCACCTACAAATGTGAACTGACGTTCAAAAATAAAACATTTGAAAACGGACCATTTTCCACATTTCTGAAGCATGACGTAATGGGGGGGGTGTTATCTCTTTTGTCGAAAATCAGCCGTTTTTGCTCGAACATTAAATGCCTCCAAATGGTATTTAATTAACTTCCCGGGGTGAAGAAACCCTTTTTGAGAACTCAGAGTGAGTAAATTGGCCATTTTCATGCACTTTTAACCATTCCATAAATCTTGTGTTTTGGGCCCCTGGAAGCATGAAAATCACTTTAAACATGCTAATTTTAGCTCTAACACTGATGATCCACCTACAAATGTGAACTGACGTTCAAAAATAAAACATTTGAAAACGGACCATTTTCCACATTTCTGAAGCATGACGTAATGGGGGGGTGTTATCTCTTTTGTCGAAAATCAGCTGTTTTTGCTCGAACATTAAATGTCTCCAAATGGTATTTAATTAACTTCCCGAGCCTCTGGAAGCATGAAAATCACTTTAAACATGCTAATTTTAGCTCTAACACTGATGATCCACCTACAAATGTGAACTGACGTTCAAAAATAAAACATTTGAAAACGGACCATTTTCCACATTTCTGAAGCATGACGTAATGGGGGGGTGTTATCTCTTTTGTCGAAAATCAGCCGTTTTTGCTCGAACATTAAATGCCTCCAAATGGTATTTAATTAACTTCCCGAGCCCCTGGAAGCATGAAAATCACTTTAAACATGCTAATTTTAGCTCTAACACTGATGATCCACCTACAAATGTGAACTGACGTTCAAAAATAAAACATTTGAAAACGGACCATTTTCCACATTTCTGAAGCATGACGTAATGGGGGGGTGTTATCTCTTTTGTTGAAAATCAGCCGTTTTTGCTCGAACATTAAATGCCTCCAAATGGTATTTATTTCACTTCCCGGGGTGAAGAAACCCTTTTTGAGAACTCAGAGTGAGTAAATTGGCCATTTTCATGCACTTTTAACCATTCCATAAATCTTGTGTTTTGGGCCCCTGGAAGCATGAAAATCACTTTAAACATGCTAATTTTAGCTCTAACACTGATGATCCACCTACAAATGTGAACTGACGTTCAAAAATAAAACATTTGAAAACGGACCATTTTCCACATTTCTGAAGCATGACGTAATGGGGGGGTGTTATCTCTTTTGTCGAAAATCAGCCGTTTTTGCTCGAACATTAAATGCCTCCAAATGGTATTTAATTAACTTCCCGGGGTGAAGAAACCCTTTTTGAGAACTCAGAGTGAGTAAATTGGCCATTTTCATGCACTTTTAACCATTCCATAAATCTTGTGTTTTGGGCCCCTGGAAGCATGAAAATCACTTTAAACATGCTAATTTTAGCTCTAACACTGATGATCCACCTACAAATGTGAACTGACGTTCAAAAATAAAACATTTGAAAACGGACCATTTTCCACATTTCTGAAGCATGACGTAATGGGGGGGTGTTATCTCATTTGTCGAAAATCAGCCGTTTTTGCTCGAACATTAAATGCCTCCAAATGGTATTTAATTAACTTCCCGAGCCCCTGGAAGCATGAAAATCACTTTAAACATGCTAATTTTAGCTCTAACACTGATGATCCACCTACAAATGTGAACTGACGTTCAAAAATAAAACATTTGAAAACGGACCATTTTCCACATTTCTGAAGCATGACGTAATGGGGGGGTGTTATCTCTTTTGTCGAAAATCAGACGTTTTTGCTCGAACATTAAATGCCTCCAAATGGTATTTAATTAACTTCCCGGGGTGAAGAAAACCTTTTTGAGAACTCAGAGTGAGTAAATTGGCCATTTTCATGCACTTTCAACCATTCCATAAATCTTGTGTTTTGGGCCCCTGGAAGCATGAAAATCACTTTAAACATGCTAATTTTAGCTCTAACACTGATGATCCACCTACAAATGTGAACTGACGTTCAAAAATAAAACATTTGAAAACGGACCATTTTCCACATTTCTGAAGCATGACGTAATGGGGGGTGTTATCTCTTTTGTCGAAAATCAGCTGTTTTTGCTCGAACATGAAATGCCTCCAAATGGTATTTAATTAACTTCCCGAGCCCCTGGAAGCATGAAAATCACTTTAAACATGCTAATTTTAGCTCTAACACTGATGATCCACCTACAAATGTGAACTGACGTTCAAAAATAAAACATTTGAAAACGGACCATTTTCCACATTTCTGAAGCATGACGTAATGGGGGGGTGTTATCTCTTTTGTCGAAAATCAGCCGTTTTTGCTCGAACATTAAATGCCTCCAAATGGTATTTAATTAACTTCCCGAGCCCCTGGAAGCATGAAAATCACTTTAAACATGCTAATTTTAGCTCTAACACTGATGATCCACCTACAAATGTGAACTGACGTTCAAAAATAAAACATTTGAAAATGGACCATTTTCCACATTTCTGAAGCATGACGTAAGGGGGGGGTGTTATCTCTTTTGTCGAAAATCAGCCATTTTTGCTCGAACATTAAATGCCTCCAAATGGTATTTAATTAACTTCCCGGGGTGAAGAAACCCTTTTTGAGAACTCAGAGTGAGTAAATTGGCCATTTTCATGCACTTTTAACCATTCCATAAATCTTGTGTTTTGGGCCCCTGGAAGCATGAAAATCACTTTAAACATGCTAATTTTAGCTCTAACACTGATGATCCACCTACAAATGTGAACTGACGTTCAAAAATAAAACATTTGAAAACGGACCATTTTCCACATTTCTGAAGCATGACGTAATGGGGGGGTGTTATCTCTTTTGTCGAAAATCAGCCGTTTTTGCTCGAACATTAAATGCCTCCAAATGGTATTTAATTAACTTCCCGAGCCCCTGGAAGCATGAAAATCACTTTAAACATGCTAATTTTAGCTCTAACACTGATGATCCACCTACAAATGTGAACTGACGTTCAAAAATAAAACATTTAAAAACGGACCATTTTCCACATTTCTGAAGCATGACGTAATGGGGGGGTGTTATCTCTTTTGTCGAAAATCAGCCGTTTTTGCTCGAACATTAAATGCCTCCAAATGGTATTTAATTAACTTCCCGGGGTGAAGAAACCCTTTTTGAGAACTCAGAGTGAGTAAATTGGCCATTTTCATGCACTTTTAACCATTCCATAAATCTTGTGTTTTGGGCCCCTGGAAGCATGAAAATCACTTTAAACATGCTAATTTTAGCTCTAACACTGATGATCCACCTACAAATGTGAACTGACGATCAAAAATAAAACATTTGAAAACGGACCATTTTCCACATTTCTGAAGCATGACGTAATGGGGGGGTGTTATCTCTTTTGTCGAAAATCAGCCGTTTTTGCTCGAACATTAAATGCCTCCAAATGGTATTTAATTAACTTCCCGAGCCCCTGGAAGCATGAAAATCACTTTAAACATGCTAATTTTAGCTCTAACACTGATGATCCACCTACAAATGTGAACTGACGTTCAAAAATAAAACATTTGAAAACGGACCATTTTCCACATTTCTGAAGCATGACGTAATGGGGGGGTGTTATCTCTTTTGTCGAAAATCAGCCGTTTTTGCTCGAACATTAAATGCCTCCAAATGGTATTTAATTAACTTCCCGAGCCCCTGGAAGCATGAAAATCACTTTAAACATGCTAATTTTAGCTCTAACACTGATGATCCACCTACAAATGTGAACTGACGTTCAAAAATAAAACATTTGAAAACAGACCATTTTCCACATTTCTGAAGCATAACGTAATGGGGGGTGTTATCTCTTTTGTCGAAAATCAGCCGTTTTTGCTCGAACATTAAATGCCTCCAAATGGTATTTAATTAACTTCCCGAGCCCCTGGAAGCATGAAAATCACTTTAAACATGCTAATTTTAGCTCTAACACTGATGATCCACCTACAAATGTGAACTGACGTTCAAAAATAAAACATTTGAAAATGGACCATTTTCCACATTTCTGAAGCATGACGTAATGGGGGGGTGTTATCTCTTTTGTCGAAAATCAGCCATTTTTGCTCGAACATTAAATGCCTCCAAATGGTATTTAATTAACTTCCCGGGGTGAAGAAACCCTTTTTGAGAACTCAGAGTGAGTAAATTGGCCATTTTCATGCACTTTTAACCATTCCATAAATCTTGTGTTTTGGGCCCCTGGAAGCATGAAAATCACTTTAAACATGCTAATTTTAGCTCTAACACTGATGAGCCACCTACAAATGTGAACTGACGTTCAAAAATAAAACATTTGAAAACGGACCATTTTCCACATTTCTGAAGCATGACGTAATGGGGGGGTGTTATCTCTTTTGTCGAAAATCAGCCGTTTTTGCTCGAACATTAAATGCCTCCAAATGGTATTTAATTAACTTCCCAAGCCCCTGGAAGCATGAAAATCATTTGAAACATGCTAATTTTAGCTCTAACACTGATGATCCACCTACAAATGTGAACTGACGTTCAAAAATAAAACATTTGAAAACGGACCATTTTCCACATTTCTGAAGCATGACGTAATGGGGGGGGTGTTATCTCTTTTGTCGAAAATCAGCCGTTTTTGCTCGAACATTAAATGCCTCCAAATGGTATTTAATTAACTTCCCGGGGTGAAGAAACCCTTTTTGAGAACTCAGAGTGAGTAAATTGGCCATTTTCATGCACTTTTAACCATTCCATAAATCTTGTGTTTTGGGCCCCTGGAAGCATGAAAATCACTTTAAACATGCTAATTTTAGCTCTAACACTGATGATCCACCTACAAATGTGAACTGACGTTCAAAAATAAAACATTTGAAAACGGACCATTTTCCACATTTCTGAATCATGACGTAATGGGGGGGTATTATCTCTTTTGTCGAAAATCAGCTGTTTTTGCTCGAACATTAAATGTCTCCAAATGGTATTTAATTAACTTCCCGAGCCTCTGGAAGCATGAAAATTACTTTAAACATGCTAATTTTAGCTCTAACACTGATGATCCACCTACAAATGTGAACTGACGTTCAAAAATAAAACATTTGAAAACGGACCATTTTCCACATTTCTGAAGCATGACGTAATGGGGGGGTGTTATCTCTTTTGTCGAAAATCAGCCGTTTTTGCTCGAACATTAAATGCCTCCAAATGGTATTTTATTAACTTCCCGAGCCCCTGGAAGCATGAAAATCACTTTAAACATGCTAATTTTAGCTCTAACACTGATGATCCACCTACAAATGTGAACTGACGTTCAAAAATAAAACATTTGAAAACGGACCATTTTCCACATTTCTGAAGCATGACGTAATGGGGGGGTGTTATCTCTTTTGTTGAAAATCAGCCGTTTTTGCTCGAACATTAAATGCCTCCAAATGGTATTTATTTCACTTCCCGGGGTGAAGAAACCCTTTTTGAGAACTCAGAGTGAGTAAATTGGCCATTTTCATGCACTTTTAACCATTCCATAAATCTTGTGTTTTGGGCCCCTGAAAGCATGAAAATCACTTTAAACATGCTAATTTTAGCTCTAACACTGATGATCCACCTACAAATGTGAACTGACGTTCAAAAATAAAACATTTGAAAACTGACCATTTTCCACATTTCTGAAGCATGACGTAATGGGGGGGTGTTATCTCTTTTGTCGAAAATCAGCCGTTTTTGCTCGAACATTAAATGCCTCCAAATGGTATTTAATTAACTTCCCGGGGTGAAGAAACCCTTTTTGAGAACTCAGAGTGAGTAAATTGGCCATTTTCATGCACTTTTAACCATTCCATAAATCTTGTGTTTTGGGCCCCTGGAAGCATGAAAATCACTTTAAACATGCTAATTTTAGCTCTAACACTGATGATCCACCTACAAATGTGAACTGACGTTCAAAAATAAAACATTTGAAAACGGACCATTTTCCACATTTCTGAAGCATGACGTAATGGGGGTGTGTTATCTCATTTGTCGAAAATCAGCCGTTTTTGCTCGAACATTAAATGCCTCCAAATGGTATTTAATTAACTTCCCGAGCCCCTGGAAGCATGAAAATCACTTTAAACATGCTAATTTTAGCTCTAACACTGATGATCCACCTACAAATGTGAACTGACGTTCAAAAATAAAACATTTGAAAACGGACCATTTTCCACATTTCTGAAGCATGACGTAATGGGGGGGTGTTATCTCTTTTGTCGAAAATCAGACGTTTTTGCTCGAACATTAAATGCCTCCAAATGGTATTTAATTAACTTCCCGGGGTGAAGAAAACCTTTTTGAGAACTCAGAGTGAGTAAATTGGCCATTTTCATGCACTTTCAACCATTCCATAAATCTTGTGTTTTGGGCCCCTGGAAGCATGAAAATCACTTTAAACATGCTAATTTTAGCTCTAACACTGATGATCCACCTACAAATGTGAACTGACGTTCAAAAATAAAACATTTGAAAACGGACCATTTTCCACATTTCTGAAGCATGACGTAATGGGGGGTGTTATCTCTTTTGTCGAAAATCAGCTGTTTTTGCTCGAACATGAAATGCCTCCAAATGGTATTTAATTAACTTCCCGAGCCCCTGGAAGCATGAAAATCACTTTAAACATGCTAATTTTAGCTCTAACACTGATGATCCACCTACAAATGTGAACTGACGTTCAAAAATAAAACATTTGAAAACGGACCATTTTCCACATTTCTGAAGCATGACGTAATGGGGGGGTGTTATCTCTTTTGTCGAAAATCAGCCGTTTTTGCTCGAACATTAAATGCCTCCAAATGGTATTTAATTAACTTCCCGAGCCCCTGGAAGCATGAAAATCACTTTAAACATGCTAATTTTAGCTCTAACACTGATGATCCACCTACAAATGTGAACTGACGTTCAAAAATAAAACATTTGAAAACGGACCATTTTCCACATTTCTGAAGCATAACGTAATGGGGGGGTGTTATCTCTTTTGTCGAAAATCAGCCGTTTTTGCTCGAACATTAAATGCCTCCAAATGGTATTTAATTAACTTCCCGAGCCCCTGGAAGCATGAAAATCACTTTAAACATGCTAATTTTAGCTCTAACACTGATGATCCACCTACAAATGTGAACTGACGTTCAAAAATAAAACATTTGAAAATGGACCATTTTCCACATTTCTGAAGCATGACGTAAGGGGGGGGTGTTATCTCTTTTGTCGAAAATCAGCCATTTTTGCTCGAACATTAAATGCCTCCAAATGGTATTTAATTAACTTCCCGGGGTGAAGAAACCCTTTTTGAGAACTCAGAGTGAGTAAATTGGCCATTTTCATGCACTTTTAACCATTCCATAAATCTTGTGTTTTGGGCCCCTGGAAGCATGAAAATCACTTTAAACATGCTAATTTTAGCTCTAACACTGATGATCCACCTACAAATGTGAACTGACGTTCAAAAATAAAACATTTGACAACGGACCATTTTCCACATTTCTGAAGCATGACGTAATGGGGGGGTGTTATCTCTTTTGTCGAAAATCAGCCGTTTTTGCTCGAACATTAAATGCCTCCAAATGGTATTTAATTAACTTCCCAAGCCCCTGGAAGCATGAAAATCACTTTAAACATGCTAATTTTAGCTCTCACACTGATGATCCACCTACAAATGTGAACTGACGTTCAAAAATAAAATATTTGAAAACGGACCATTTTCCACATTTCTGAAGCATGACGTAATGGGGGGGGTGTTATCTCTTTTGTCGAAAATCAGCCGTTTTTGCTCGAACATTAAATGCCTCCAAATGGTATTTAATTAACTTCCCGGGGTGAAGAAACACTTTTTGAGAACTCAGAGTGAGTAAATTGGCCATTTTCATGCACTTTTAACCATTCCATAAATCTTGTGTTTTGGGCCCCTGGAAGCATGAAAATCACTTTAAACATGCTAATTTTAGCTCTAACACTGATGATCCACCTACAAATGTGAACTGACGTTCAAAAATAAAACATTTGAAAACGGACCATTTTCCACATTTCTGAAGCATGACGTAATGGGGGGGTGTTATCTCTTTTGTCGAAAATCAGCCGTTTTTGCTCGAACATTAAATGCCTCCAAATGGTATTTAATTAACTTCCCGAGCCCCTGGAAGCATGAAAATCACTTTAAACATGCTAATTTTAGCTCTAACACTGATGATCCACCTACAAATGTGAACTGACGTTCAAAAATAAAACATTTGAAAATGGACCATTTTCCACATTTCTGAAGCATGACGTAATGGGGGGGTGTTATCTCTTTTGTCGAAAATCAGCCGTTTTTGCTCGAACATTAAATGCCTCCAAATGGTATTTAATTAACTTCCCGGTGTGAAGAAACCCTTTTTGAGAACTCAGAGTGAGTAAATTGGCCATTTTCATGCACTTTTAACCATTCCATAAATCTTGTGTTTTGGGCCCCTGGAAGCATGAAAATCACTTTAAACATGCTAATTTTAGCTCTAACACTGATGATCCACCTACAAATGTGAACTGACGTTCAAAAATAAAACATTTGAAAACGGACCATTTTCCACATTTCTGAAGCATGACGTAATGGGGGGTGTTATCTCTTTTGTCGAAAATCAGCTGTTTTTGCTCGAACATTAAATGCCTCCAAATGGTATTTAATTAACTTCCCGAGCCCCTGGAAGCATGAAAATCACTTTAAACATGCTAATTTTAGCTCTAACACTGATGATCCACCTACAAATGTGAACTGACGTTCAAAAATAAAACATTTGAAAACGGACCATTTTCCACATTTCTGAAGCATGACGTAATGGGGGGGTGTTATCTCTTTTGTCGAAAATCAGCCGTTTTTGCTCGAACATTAAATGCCTCCAAATGGTATTTAATTAACTTCCCGAGCCCCTGGAAGCATGAAAATCACTTTAAACATGCTAATTTTAGCTCTAACACTGATGATCCACCTACAAATGTGAACTGACGTTCAAAAATAAAACATTTGAAAACGGACCATTTTCCAGATTTCTGAAGCATGACGTAATGGGGGGGTGTTATCTCTTTTGTCGAAAATCAGCCGTTTTTGCTCGAACATTAAATGCCTCCAAATGGTATTTATTTCACTTCCCGAGCCCCTGGAAGCATGAAAATCACTTTAAACATGCTAATTTTAGCTCTAACACTGATGATCCACCTACAAATGTGAACTGACGTTCAAAAATAAAACATTTGAAAACTGACCATTTTCCACATTTCTGAAGCATGACGTAATGGGGGGGTGTTATCTCTTTTGTCGAAAATCAGCCGTTTTTGCTCGAACATTAAATGCCTCCAAATGGTATTTAATTAACTTCCCGAGCCCCTGGAAGCATGAAAATCACTTTAAACATGCTAATTTTAGCTCTAACACTGATGATCCACCTACAAATGTGAACTGACGTTCAAAAATAAAACATTTGAAAACGGACCATTTTCCACATTTCTGAAGCATGACGTAATGGGGGGTGTTATCTCTTTTGTCGAAAATCAGCCGTTTTTGCTCGAACATTAAATGCCTCCAAATGGTATTTAATTAACTTCCCGAGCCCCTGGAAGCATGAAAATCACTTTAAACATGCTAATTTTCGCTCTAACACTGATGATCCACCTACAAATGTGAACTGACGTTCAAAAATAAAACATTTGAAAACGGACCATTTTCCACATTTCTGAAGCATGACGTAATGGGGGGGTGTTATCTCTTTTGTCGAAAATCAGCCGTTTTTGCTCGAACATTAAATGCCTCCAAATGGTAGTTAATTAACTTCCCGAGCCCCTGGAAGCATGAAAATCACTTTAAACATGCTAATTTTAGCTCTAACACTGATGATCCACCTACAAATGTGAACTGACGTTCAAAAATAAAACATTTGAAAACGGACCATTTTCCACATTTCAGAAGCATGACGTAATTGGGGGGTGTTATCTCTTTTGTCGAAAATCAGCCGTTTTTGCTCAAACATTAAATGCCTCCAAATGGTATTTATTTCACTTCCCGGGGTGAAGAAACTCTTTTTGAGAACTCAGAGTGAGTAAATTGGCCATTTTCATGCACTTTTAACCATTCCATTAATCTTGTGTTTTGGGCCCCTGGAAGCATGAAAATCACTTTAAACATGCTAATTTTAGCTCTAACACTGATGATTCACCTACAAATGTGAACTGACGTTCAAAAATAAAACATTTGAAAACGGACCATTTTCCACATTTCTGAAGCATGACGTAATGGGAGGGTGTTATCTCTTTTGTCGAAAATCAGCCGTTTTTGCTCGAACATTAAATGCCTCCAAATGGTATTTAATTAACTTCCCGAGCCCCTGGAAGCATGAAAATCACTTTAAACATGCTAATTTTAGCTCTAACACTGATGATCCACCTACAAATGTGAACTGACGTTCAAAAATAAAACATTTGAAAACGGACCATTTTCCACATTTCTGAAGCATGACGTAATGGGGGGGTGTTATCTCTTTTGTCGAAAATCAGCCGTTTTTGCTCGAACATTAAATGCCTCCAAATGGTATTTAATTAACTTCCCGGGGTGAAGAAACCCTTTTTGAGAACTCAGAGTGAGTAAATTGGCCATTTTCATGCACTTTTAACCATTCCATAAATCTTGTGTTTTGGGCCCCTGGAAGCATGAAAATCACTTTAAACATGCTAATTTTAGCTCTAACACTGATGATCCACCTACAAATGTGAACTGACGTTCAAAAATAAAACATTTGAAAACGGACCATTTTCCACATTTCTGAAGCATGACGTAATGGGGGGGTGTTATCTCTTTTGTCGAAAATCAGCCGTTTTTGCTCGAACATTAAATGCCTCCAAATGGTATTTAATTAACTTCCCGAGCCCCTGGAAGCATGAAAATCACTTTAAAGATGCTAATTTTAGCTCTAACACTGATGATCCACCTACAAATGTGAACTGACGTTCAAAAATAAAACATTTGAAAACGGACCATTTTCCACATTTCTGAAGCATGACGTAATGGGGGGTGTTATCTCTTTTGTCGAAAATCAGCCGTTTTTGCTCGAACATTAAATGCCTCCAAATGGTATTTAATTAACTTCCCGAGCCCCTGGAAGCATGAAAATCACTTTAAACATGCTAATTTTAGCTCTAACACTGATGATCCACCTACAAATGTGAACTGACGTTCAAAAATAAAACATTTGAAAACGGACCATTTTCCACATTTCTGAAGCATGACGTAATGGGGGGGTGTTATCTCTTTTGTCGAAAATCAGCCATTTTTGCTCGAACATTAAATACCTCCAAATGGTATTTAATTAACTTCCCGGGGTGAAGAAACCCTTTTTGAGAACTCAGAGTGAGTAAATTGGCCATTTTCATGCACTTTTAAGCATTCCATAAATCTTGTGTTTTGGGCCCCTGGAAGCATGAAAATCACTTTAAACATGCTAATTTTAGCTCTAACACTGATGATCCACCTACAAATGTGAACTGACGTTCAAAAATAAAACATTTGAAAACGGACCATTTTCCACATTTCTGAAGCATGACGTAATGGGGGGGTGTTATCTCTTTTGTCGAAAATCAGCCGTTTTTGCTCGAACATTAAATGCCTCCAAATGGTATTTAATTAACTTCCCAAGCCCCTGGAAGCATGAAAATCACTTTAAACATGCTAATTTTAGCTCTAACACTGATGATCCACCTACAAATGTGAACTGACGTTCAAAAATAAAACATTTGAAAACGGACCATTTTCCACATTTCTGAAGCATGACGTAATGGGGGGGGTGTTATCTCTTTTGTCGAAAATCAGCCGTTTTTGCTCGAACATTAAATGCCTCCAAATGGTATTTAATTAACTTCCCGGGGTGAAGAAACCCTTTTTGAGAACTCAGAGTGAGTAAATTGGCCATTTTCATGCACTTTTAACCATTCCATAAATCTTGTGTTTTGGGCCCCTGGAAGCATGAAAATCACTTTAAACATGCTAATTTTAGCTCTAACACTGATGATCCACCTACAAATGTGAACTGACGTTCAAAAATAAAACATTTGAAAACGGACCATTTTCCACATTTCTGAAGCATGACGTAATGGGGGGGTGTTATCTCTTTTGTCGAAAATCAGCTGTTTTTGGTCGAACATTAAATGTCTCCAAATGGTATTTAATTAACTTCCCGAGCCTCTGGAAGCATGAAAATCACTTTAAACATGCTAATTTTAGCTCTAACACTGATGATCCACCTACAAATGTGAACTGACGTTCAAAAATAAAACATTTGAAAACGGACCATTTTCCACATTTCTGAAGCATGACGTAATGGGGGGGTGTTATCTCTTTTGTCGAAAATCAGCCGTTTTTGCTCGAACATTAAATGCCTCCAAATGGTATTTAATTAACTTCCCGAGCCCCTGGAAGCATGAAAATCACTTTAAACATGCTAATTTTAGCTCTAACACTGATGATCCACCTACAAATGTGAACTGACGTTCAAAAATAAAACATTTGAAAACGGACCATTTTCCACATTTCTGAAGCATGACGTAATGGGGGGGTGTTATCTCTTTTGTTGAAAATCAGCCGTTTTTGCTCGAACATTAAATGCCTCCAAATGGTATTTATTTCACTTCCCGGGGTGAAGAAACCCTTTTTGAGAACTCAGAGTGAGTAAATTGGCCATTTTCATGCACTTTTAACCATTCCATAAATCTTGTGTTTTGGGCCCCTGGAAGCATGAAAATCACTTTAAACATGCTAATTTTAACTCTAACACTGATGATCCACCTACAAATGTGAACTGACGTTCAAAAATAAAACATTTGAAAACGGACCATTTTCCACATTTCTGAAGCATGACGTAATGGGGGGGTGTTATCTCTTTTGTCGAAAATCAGCCGTTTTTGCTCGAACATTAAATGCCTCCAAATGGTATTTAATTAACTTCCCGAGCCCCTGGAAGCATGAAAATCACTTTAAACATGCTAATTTTAGCTCTAACACTGATGATCCACCTACAAATGTGAACTGACGTTCAAAAATAAAACATTTGAAAAAGGACCATTTTCCACATTTCTGAAGCATGACGTAATGGGGGGGTGTTATCTCTTTTGTCGAAAATCAGCCGTTTTTGCTCGAACATTAAATGCCTCCAAATGGTATTTATTTCACTTCCCGGGGTGAAGAAACCCTTTTTGAGAACTCAGAGTGAGTAAATTGGCCATTTTCATGCACTTTTAACCATTCCATTAATCTTGTGTTTTGGGCCCCTGGGAGCATGAAAATCACTTTAAACATGCTAATTTTAGCTCTAACACTGATGATCCACCTACAAATGTGAACTGACGTTCAAAAATAAAACATTTGAAAACGGACCATTTTCCACATTTCTGAAGCATGACGTAATGGGGGGGTGTTATCTCTTTTGTCAAAAATCAGCCGTTTTTGCTCGAACATTAAATGCCTCCAAATGGTATTTAATTAACTTCCCAAGCCCCTGGAAGCATGAAAATCACTTTAAACATGCTAATTTTAGCTCTAACACTGATGATCCACCTACAAATGTGAACTGACGTTCAAAAATAAAATATTTGAAAACGGACCATTTTCCACATTTCTGAAGCATGACGTAATGGGGGGGGTGTCATCTCTTTTGTCGAAAATCAGCCGTTTTTGCTCGAACATTAAATGCCTCCAAATGGTATTTAATTAACTTCCCGGGGTGAAGAAACCCTTTTTGAGAACTCAGAGTGAGTAAATTGGCCATTTTCATGCACTTTTAAGCATTCCATAAATCTTGTGTTTTGGGCCCCTGGAAGCATGAAAATCACTTTAAACATGCTAATTTTAGCTCTAACACTGATGATCCACCTACAAATGTGAACTGACGTTCAAAAATAAAACATTTGAAAACGGACCATTTTCCACATTTCTGAAGCATGACGTAATGGGGGGGTGTTATCTCTTTTGTCGAAAATCAGCCGTTTTTGCTCGAACATTAAATGCCTCCAAATGGTATTTAATTAACTTCCCGAGCCCCTGGAAGCATGAAAATCACTTTAAACATGCTAATTTTAGCTCTAACACTGATGATCCACCTACAAATGTGAACTGACGTTCAAAAATAAAACATTTGAAAACGGACCATTTTCCACATTTCTGAAGCATGACGTAATGGGGGGGTGTTATCTCTTTTGTTGAAAATCAGCCGTTTTTGCTCGAACATTAAATGCCTCCAAATGGTATTTATTTCACTTCCCGGGGTGAAGAAACCCTTTTTGAGAACTCAGAGTGAGTAAATTGGCCATTTTCATGCACTTTTAACCATTCCATAAATCTTGTGTTTTGGGCCCCTGGAAGCATGAAAATCACTTTAAACATGCTAATTTTAACTCTAACACTGATGATCCACCTACAAATGTGAACTGACGTTCAAAAATAAAACATTTGAAAACGGACCATTTTCCACATTTCTGAAGCATGACGTAATGGGGGGGTGTTATCTCTTTTGTCGAAAATCAGCCGTTTTTGCTCGAACATTAAATGCCTCCAAATGGTATTTAATTAACTTCCCGAGCCCCTGGAAGCATGAAAATCACTTTAAACATGCTAATTTTAGCTCTAACACTGATGATCCACCTACAAATGTGAACTGACGTTCAAAAATAAAACATTTGAAAAAGGACCATTTTCCACATTTCTGAAGCATGACGTAATGGGGGGGTGTTATCTCTTTTGTCGAAAATCAGCCGTTTTTGCTCGAACATTAAATGCCTCCAAATGGTATTTATTTCACTTCCCGGGGTGAAGAAACCCTTTTTGAGAACTCAGAGTGAGTAAATTGGCCATTTTCATGCACTTTTAACCATTCCATTAATCTTGTGTTTTGGGCCCCTGGGAGCATGAAAATCACTTTAAACATGCTAATTTTAGCTCTAACACTGATGATCCACCTACAAATGTGAACTGACGTTCAAAAATAAAACATTTGAAAACGGACCATTTTCCACATTTCTGAAGCATGACGTAATGGGGGGGTGTTATCTCTTTTGTCAAAAATCAGCCGTTTTTGCTCGAACATTAAATGCCTCCAAATGGTATTTAATTAACTTCCCAAGCCCCTGGAAGCATGAAAATCACTTTAAACATGCTAATTTTAGCTCTAACACTGATGATCCACCTACAAATGTGAACTGACGTTCAAAAATAAAATATTTGAAAACGGACCATTTTCCACATTTCTGAAGCATGACGTAATGGGGGGGGTGTCATCTCTTTTGTCGAAAATCAGCCGTTTTTGCTCGAACATTAAATGCCTCCAAATGGTATTTAATTAACTTCCCGGGGTGAAGAAACCCTTTTTGAGAACTCAGAGTGAGTAAATTGGCCATTTTCATGCACTTTTAAGCATTCCATAAATCTTGTGTTTTGGGCCCCTGGAAGCATGAAAATCACTTTAAACATGCTAATTTTAGCTCTAACACTGATGATCCACCTACAAATGTGAACTGACGTTCAAAAATAAAACATTTGAAAACGGACCATTTTCCACATTTCTGAAGCATGACGTAATGGGGGGGTGTTATCTCTTTTGTCGAAAATCAGCCGTTTTTGCTCGAACATTAAATGCCTCCAAATGGTATTTAATTAACTTCCCGAGCCCCTGGAAGCATGAAAATCACTTTAAACATGCTAATTTTAGCTCTAACACTGATGATCCACCTACAAATGTGAACTGACGTTCAAAAATAAAACATTTGAAAACGGACCATTTTCCACATTTCTGAAGCATGACGTAATGGGGGGGTGTTATCTCTTTTGTCGAAAATCAGCCGTTTTTGCTCGAACATTAAATGCCTCCAAATGGTATTTATTTCACTTCCCGGGGTGAAGAAACCCTTTTTGAGAACTCAGAGTGAGTAAATTGGCCATTTTCATGCACTTTTAACCATTCCATAAATCTTGTGTTTTGGGCCCCTGGAAGCATGAAAATCACTTTAAACATGCTAATTTTAGCTCTAACACTGATGATCCACCTACAAATGTGAACTGACGTTCAAAAATAAAACATTTGAAAACGGACCATTTTCCACATTTCTGAAGCATGACGTAATGGGGGGGTGTTATCTCTTTTGTCGAAAATCAGCCGTTTTTGCTCGAACATTAAATGCCTCCAAATGGTATTTAATTAACTTCCCGAGCCCCTGGAAGCATGAAAATCACTTTAAACATGCTAATTTTAGCTCTAACACTGATGATCCACCTACAAATGTGAACTGACGTTCAAAAATAAAACATTTGAAAATGGACCATTTTCCACATTTCTGAAGCATGACGTAATGGGGGGGTGTTATCTCTTTTGTCGAAAATCAGCCATTTTTGCTCGAACATTAAATGCCTCCAAATGGTATTTAATTAACTTCCCGGTGTGAAGAAACCCTTTTTGAGAACTCAGAGTGAGTAAATTGGCCATTTTCATGCACTTTTAACCATTCCATAAATCTTGTGTTTTGGGCCCCTGGAAGCATGAAAATCACTTTAAACATGCTAATTTTAGCTCTAACACTGATGATCCACCTACAAATGTGAACTGACGTTCAAAAATAAAACATTTGAAAACGGACCATTTTCCACATTTCTGAAGCATGACGTAATGGGGGGTGTTATCTCTTTTGTCGAAAATCAGCTGTTTTTGCTCGAACATTAAATGCCTCCAAATGGTATTTAATTAACTTCCCGAGCCCCTGGAAGCATGAAAATCACTTTAAACATGCTAATTTTAGCTCTAACACTGATGATCCACCTACAAATGTGAACTGACGTTCAAAAATAAAACATTTGAAAACGGACCATTTTCCACATTTCTGAAGCATGACGTAATGGGGGGGTGTTATCTCTTTTGTCGAAAATCAGCCGTTTTTGCTCGAACATTAAATGCCTCCAAATGGTATTTAATTAACTTCCCGAGCCCCTGGAAGCATGAAAATCACTTTAAACATGCTAATTTTAGCTCTAACACTGATGATCCACCTACAAATGTGAACTGACGTTCAAAAATAAAACATTTGAAAACGGACCATTTTCCAGATTTCTGAAGCATGACGTAATGGGGGGGTGTTATCTCTTTTGTCGAAAATCAGCCGTTTTTGCTCGAACATTAAATGCCTCCAAATGGTATTTATTTCACTTCCCGAGCCCCTGGAAGCATGAAAATCACTTTAAACATGCTAATTTTAGCTCTAACACTGATGATCCACCTACAAATGTGAACTGACGTTCAAAAATAAAACATTTGAAAACGGACCATTTTCCACATTTCTGAAGCATGACGTAATGGGGGGGTGTTATCTCTTTTGTCGAAAATCAGCCGTTTTTGCTCGAACATTAAATGCCTCCAAATGGTATTTAATTAACTTCCCGAGCCCCTGGAAGCATGAAAATCACTTTAAACATGCTAATTTTAGCTCTAACACTGATGATCCACCTACAAATGTGAACTGATGTTCAAAAATAAAACATTTGAAAACGGACCATTTTCCACATTTCTGAAGCATGACGTAATGGGGGGTGTTATCTCTTTTGTCGAAAATCAGCCGTTTTTGCTCGAACATTAAATGCCTCCAAATGGTATTTAATTAACTTCCCGAGCCCCTGGAAGCATGAAAATCACTTTAAACATGCTAATTTTCGCTCTAACACTGATGATCCACCTACAAATGTGAACTGACGTTCAAAAATAAAACATTTGAAAACGGACCATTTTCCACATTTCTGAAGCATGACGTAATGGGGGGGTGTTATCTCTTTTGTCGAAAATCAGCCGTTTTTGCTCGAACATTAAATGCCTCCAAATGGTAGTTAATTAACTTCCCGAGCCCCTGGAAGCATGAAAATCACTTTAAACATGCTAATTTTAGCTCTAACACTGATGATCCACCTACAAATGTGAACTGACGTTCAAAAATAAAACATTTGAAAACGGACCATTTTCCACATTTCAGAAGCATGACGTAATTGGGGGGTGTTATCTCTTTTGTCGAAAATCAGCCGTTTTTGCTCGAACATTAAATGCCTCCAAATGGTATTTAATTAACTTCCCGAGCCCCTGGAAGCATGAAAATCACTTTAAACATGCTAATTTTAGCTCTAACACTGATGATCCACCTACAAATGTGAACTGACGTTCAAAAATAAAACATTTGAAAACGGACCATTTTCCACATTTCTGAAGCATGACGTAATGGGGGGGTGTTATCTCTTTTGTCGAAAATCAGCCGTTTTTGCTCGAACATTAAATGCCTCCAAATGGTATTTAATTAACTTCCCGAGCCCCTGGAAGCATGAAAATCACTTTAAACATGCTAATTTTAGCTCTAACACTGATGATCCACCTACAAATGTGAACTGACGTTCAAAAATAAAACATTTGAAAACGGACCATTTTCCACATTTCTGAGGCATGACGTAATGGGGGGGTGTTATCTCTTTTGTCGAAAATCAGCCGTTTTTGCTCGAACATTAAATGCCTCCAAATGGTATTTAATTAACTTCCCGGGGTGAAGAAACCCTTTTTGAGAACTCAGAGTGAGTAAATTGGCCATTTTCATGCACTTTTAACCATTCCATTAATCTTGTGTTTTGGGCCCCTGGAAGCATGAAAATCACTTTAAACATGCTAATTTTAGCTCTAACACTGATGATTCACCTACAAATGTGAACTGACGTTCAAAAATAAAACATTTGAAAACGGACCATTTTCCACATTTCTGAAGCATGACGTAATGGGGGGGTGTTATCTCTTTTGTCGAAAATCAGCCGTTTTTGCTCGAACATTAAATGCCTCCAAATGGTATTTAATTAACTTCCCGAGCCCCTGGAAGCATGAAAATCACTTTAAACATGCTAATTTTAGCTCTAACACTGATGATCCACCTACAAATGTGAACTGACGTTCAAAAATAAAACATTTGAAAACGGACCATTTTCCACATTTCTGAAGCATGACGTAATGGGGGGGTGTTATCTCTTTTGTCGAAAATCAGCCCTTTTTGCTCGAACATTAAATGCCTCCAAATGGTATTTAATTAACTTCCCGGGGTGAAGAAACCCTTTTTGAGAACTCAGAGTGAGTAAATTGGCCATTTTCATGCACTTTTAACCATTCCATAAATCTTGTGTTTTGGGCCCCTGGAAGCATGAAAATCACTTTAAACATGCTAATTTTAGCTCTAACACTGATGATCCACCTACAAATGTGAACTGACGTTCAAAAATAAAACATTTGAAAACGGACCATTTTCCACATTTCTGAAGCATGACGAAATGGGGGGGTGTTATCTCGTTTGTCGAAAATCAGCCGTTTTTGCTCGAACATTAAATGCCTCCAAATGGTATTTAATTAACTTCCCGAGCCCCTGGAAGCATGAAAATCACTTTAAACATGCTAATTTTAGCTCTAACACTGATGATCCACCTACAAATGTGAACTGACGTTCAAAAATAAAACATTTGAAAACGGACCATTTTCCACATTTCTGAAGCATGACGTAATGGGGGGTGTTATCTCTTTTGACGAAAATCAGCCGTTTTTGCTCGAACATTAAATGCCTCCAAATGGTATTTAATTAACTTCCCGAGCCCCTGGAAGCATGAAAATCACTTTAAACATGCTAATTTTAGCTCTAACACTGATGATCCACCTACAAATGTGAACTGACGTTCAAAAATAAAACATTTGAAAATGGACCATTTTCCACATTTCTGAAGCATGACGTAATGGGGGGGTGTTATCTCTTTTGTCGAAAATCAGCCATTTTTGCTCGAACATTAAATGCCTCCAAATGGTATTTAATTAACTTCCCGGGGTGAAGAGCCCCTTTTTGAGAACTCAGAGTGAGTAAATTGGCCATTTTCATGCACTTTTAACCATTCCATAAATCTTGTGTTTTGGGCCCCTGGAAGCATGAAAATCACTTTAAACATGCTAATTTTAGCTCTAACACTGATGATCCACCTACAAATGTGAACTGACGTTCAAAAATAAAACATTTGAAAACGGACCATTTTCCACATTTCTGAAGCATAACGTAATGGGGGGGTGTTATCTCTTTTGTCGAAAATCAGCCGTTTTTGCTCGAACATTAAATGCCTCCAAATGGTATTTAATTAACTTCCCAAGCCCCTGGAAGCATGAAAATCACTTTAAACATGCTAATTTTAGCTCTAACACTGATGATCCACCTACAAATGTGAACTGACGTTCAAAAATAAAACATTTGAAAACGGACCATTTTCCACATTTCTGAAGCATGACGTAATGGGGGGGGTGTTATCTCTTTTGTCGAAAATCAGCCGTTTTTGCTCGAACATTAAATGCCTCCAAATGGTATTTAATTAACTTCCCGGGGTGAAGAAACCCTTTTTGAGAACTCAGAGTGAGTAAATTGGCCATTTTCATGCACTTTTAACCATTCCATAAATCTTGTGTTTTGGGCCCCTGGAAGCATGAAAATCACTTTAAACATGCTAATTTTAGCTCTAACACTGATGATCCACCTACAAATGTGAACTGACGTTCAAAAATAAAACATTTGAAAACGGACCATTTTCCACATTTCTGAAGCATGACGTAATGGGGGGGTGTTATCTCTTTTGTCGAAAATCAGCTGTTTTTGCTCGAACATTAAATGTCTCCAAATGGTATTTAATTAACTTCCCGAGCCTCTGGAAGCATGAAAATCACTTTAAACATGCTAATTTTAGCTCTAACACTGATGATCCACCTTCAAATGTGAACTGACGTTCAAAAATAAAACATTTGAAAACGGACCATTTTCCACATTTCTGAAGCATGACGTAATGGGGGGGTGTTATCTCTTTTGTCGAAAATCAGCCGTTTTTGCTCGAACATTAAATGCCTCCAAATGGTATTTAATTAACTTCCCGAGCCCCTGGAAGCATGAAAATCACTTTAAACATGCTAATTTTAGCTCTAACACTGATGATCCACCTACAAATGTGAACTGACGTTCAAAAATAAAACATTTGAAAACGGACCATTTTCCACATTTCTGAAGCATGACGTAATGGGGGGGTGTTATCTCTTTTGTTGAAAATCAGCCGTTTTTGCTCGAACATTAAATGCCTCCAAATGGTATTTATTTCACTTCCCGGGGTGAAGAAACCCTTTTTGAGAACTCAGAGTGAGTAAATTGGCCATTTTCATGCACTTTTAACCATTCCATAAATCTTGTGTTTTGGGCCCCTGGAAGCATGAAAATCACTTTAAACATGCTAATTTTAGCTCTAACACTGATGATCCACCTACAAATGTGAACTGACGTTCAAAAATAAAACATTTGAAAACGGACCATTTTCCACATTTCTGAAGCATGACGTAATGGGGGGGTGTTATCTCTTTTGTCGAAAATCAGCCGTTTTTGCTCGAACATTAAATGCCTCCAAATGGTATTTAATTAACTTCCCGAGCCCCTGGAAGCATGAAAATCACTTTAAACATGCTAATTTTAGCTCTAACACTGATGATCCACCTACAAATGTGAACTGACGTTCAAAAATAAAACATTTGAAAACGGACCATTTTCCACATTTCTGAAGCATGACGTAATGGGGGGGTGTTATCTCTTTTGTCGAAAATCAGCCGTTTTTGCTCGAACATTAAATGCCTCCAAATGGTATTTATTTCACTTCCCGGGGTGAAGAAACCCTTTTTGAGAACTCAGAGTGAGTAAATTGGCCATTTTCATGCACTTTTAACCATTCCATTAATCTTGTGTTTTGGGCCCCTGGGAGCATGAAAATCACTTTAAACATGCTAATTTTAGCTCTAACACTGATGATCCACCTACAAATGTGAACTGACGTTCAAAAATAAAACATTTGAAAACGGACCATTTTCCACATTTCTGAAGCATGACGTAATGGGGGGTGTTATCTCTTTTGACGAAAATCAGCCGTTTTTGCTCGAACATTAAATGCCTCCAAATGGTATTTAATTAACTTCCCGGGGTGAAGAGCCCCTTTTTGAGAACTCAGAGTGAGTAAATTGGCCATTTTCATGCACTTTTAACCATTCCATAAATCTTGTGTTTTGGGCCCCTGGAAGCATGAAAATCACTTTAAACATGCTAATTTTAGCTCTAACACTGATGATCCACCTACAAATGTGAACTGACGTTCAAAAATAAAACATTTGAAAACGGACCATTTTCCACATTTCTGAAGCATGACGTAATGGGGGGGTGTTATCTCTTTTGTCGAAAATCAGCTGTTTTTGCTCGAACATTAAATGTCTCCAAATGGTATTTAATTAACTTCCCGAGCCTCTGGAAGCATGAAAATCACTTTAAACATGCTAATTTTAGCTCTAACACTGATGATCCACCTTCAAATGTGAACTGACGTTCAAAAATAAAACATTTGAAAACGGACCATTTTCCACATTTCTGAAGCATGACGTAATGGGGGGGTGTTATCTCTTTTGTCGAAAATCAGCCGTTTTTGCTCGAACATTAAATGCCTCCAAATGGTATTTAATTAACTTCCCGAGCCCCTGGAAGCATGAAAATCACTTTAAACATGCTAATTTTAGCTCTAACACTGATGATCCACCTACAAATGTGAACTGACGTTCAAAAATAAAACATTTGAAAACGGACCATTTTCCACATTTCTGAAGCATGACGTAATGGGGGGGTGTTATCTCTTTTGTCGAAAATCAGCCGTTTTTGCTCGAACATTAAATGCCTCCAAATGGTATTTAATTAACTTCCCGGGGTGAAGAAACCCTTTTTGAGAACTCAGAGTGAGTAAATTGGCCATTTTCATGCACTTTTAACCATTCCATAAATCTTGTGTTTTGGGCCCCTGGAAGCATGAAAATCACTTTAAACATGCTAATTTTAGCTCTAACACTGATGATCCACCTACAAATGTGAACTGACGTTCAAAAATAAAACATTTGAAAACGGACCATTTTCCACATTTCTGAAGCATGACGTAATGGGGGGGTGTTATCTCTTTTGTCGAAAATCAGCCGTTTTTGCTCGAACATTAAATGCCTCCAAATGGTATTTAATTAACTTCCCGAGCCCCTGGAAGCATGAAAATCACTTTAAAGATGCTAATTTTAGCTCTAACACTGATGATCCACCTACAAATGTGAACTGACGTTCAAAAATAAAACATTTGAAAACGGACCATTTTCCACATTTCTGAAGCATGACGTAATGGGGGGTGTTATCTCTTTTGTCGAAAATCAGCCGTTTTTGCTCGAACATTAAATGCCTCCAAATGGTATTTAATTAACTTCCCGAGCCCCTGGAAGCATGAAAATCACTTTAAACATGCTAATTTTAGCTCTAACACTGATGATCCACCTACAAATGTGAACTGACGTTCAAAAATAAAACATTTGAAAACGGACCATTTTCCACATTTCTGAAGCATAACGTAATGGGGGGGTGTTATCTCTTTTGTCGAAAATCAACCGTTTTTGCTCGAACATTAAATGCCTCCAAATGGTATTTAATTAACTTCCCGAGCCCCTGGAAGCATGAAAATCACTTTAAACATGCTAATTTTAGCTCTAACACTGATGATCCACCTACAAATGTGAACTGACGTTCAAAAATAAAACATTTGAAAATGGACCATTTTCCACATTTCTGAAGCATGACGTAATGGGGGGGTGTTATCTCTTTTGTCGAAAATCAGCCATTTTTGCTCGAACATTAAATACCTCCAAATGGTATTTAATTAACTTCCCGGGGTGAAGAAACCCTTTTTGAGAACTCAGAGTGAGTAAATTGGCCATTTTCATGCACTTTTAAGCATTCCATAAATCTTGTGTTTTGGGCCCCTGGAAGCATGAAAATCACTTTAAACATGCTAATTTTAGCTCTAACACTGATGATCCACCTACAAATGTGAACTGACGTTCAAAAATAAAACATTTGAAAACGGACCATTTTCCACATTTCTGAAGCATGACGTAATGGGGGGGTGTTATCTCTTTTGTCGAAAATCAGCCGTTTTTGCTCGAACATTAAATGCCTCCAAATGGTATTTAATTAACTTCCCAAGCCCCTGGAAGCATGAAAATCACTTTAAACATGCTAATTTTAGCTCTAACACTGATGATCCACCTACAAATGTGAACTGACGTTCAAAAATAAAACATTTGAAAACGGACCATTTTCCACATTTCTGAAGCATGACGTAATGGGGGGGGTGTTATCTCTTTTGTCGAAAATCAGCCGTTTTTGCTCGAACATTAAATGCCTCCAAATGGTATTTAATTAACTTCCCGGGGTGAAGAAACCCTTTTTGAGAACTCAGAGTGAGTAAATTGGCCATTTTCATGCACTTTTAACCATTCCATAAATCTTGTGTTTTGGGCCCCTGGAAGCATGAAAATCACTTTAAACATGCTAATTTTAGCTCTAACACTGATGATCCACCTACAAATGTGAACTGACGTTCAAAAATAAAACATTTGAAAACGGACCATTTTCCACATTTCTGAAGCATGACGTAATGGGGGGGTGTTATCTCTTTTGTCGAAAATCAGCTGTTTTTGGTCGAACATTAAATGTCTCCAAATGGTATTTAATTAACTTCCCGAGCCTCTGGAAGCATGAAAATCACTTTAAACATGCTAATTTTAGCTCTAACACTGATGATCCACCTACAAATGTGAACTGACGTTCAAAAATAAAACATTTGAAAACGGACCATTTTCCACATTTCTGAAGCATGACGTAATGGGGGGGTGTTATCTCTTTTGTCGAAAATCAGCCGTTTTTGCTCGAACATTAAATGCCTCCAAATGGTATTTAATTAACTTCCCGAGCCCCTGGAAGCATGAAAATCACTTTAAACATGCTAATTTTAGCTCTAACACTGATGATCCACCTACAAATGTGAACTGACGTTCAAAAATAAAACATTTGAAAACGGACCATTTTCCACATTTCTGAAGCATGACGTAATGGGGGGGTGTTATCTCTTTTGTTGAAAATCAGCCGTTTTTGCTCGAACATTAAATGCCTCCAAATGGTATTTATTTCACTTCCCGGGGTGAAGAAACCCTTTTTGAGAACTCAGAGTGAGTAAATTGGCCATTTTCATGCACTTTTAACCATTCCATAAATCTTGTGTTTTGGGCCCCTGGAAGCATGAAAATCACTTTAAACATGCTAATTTTAACTCTTACACTGATGATCCACCTACAAATGTGAACTGACGTTCAAAAATAAAACATTTGAAAACGGACCATTTTCCACATTTCTGAAGCATGACGTAATGGGGGGGTGTTATCTCTTTTGTCGAAAATCAGCCGTTTTTGCTCGAACATTAAATGCCTCCAAATGGTATTTAATTAACTTCCCGAGCCCCTGGAAGCATGAAAATCACTTTAAACATGCTAATTTTAGCTCTAACACTGATGATCCACCTACAAATGTGAACTGACGTTCAAAAATAAAACATTTGAAAAAGGACCATTTTCCACATTTCTGAAGCATGACGTAATGGGGGGGTGTTATCTCTTTTGTCGAAAATCAGCCGTTTTTGCTCGAACATTAAATGCCTCCAAATGGTATTTATTTCACTTCCCGGGGTGAAGAAACCCTTTTTGAGAACTCAGAGTGAGTAAATTGGCCATTTTCATGCACTTTTAACCATTCCATTAATCTTGTGTTTTGGGCCCCTGGGAGCATGAAAATCACTTTAAACATGCTAATTTTAGCTCTAACACTGATGATCCACCTACAAATGTGAACTGACGTTCAAAAATAAAACATTTGAAAACGGACCATTTTCCACATTTCTGAAGCATGACGTAATGGGGGGGTGTTATCTCTTTTGTCAAAAATCAGCCGTTTTTGCTCGAACATTAAATGCCTCCAAATGGTATTTAATTAACTTCCCAAGCCCCTGGAAGCATGAAAATCACTTTAAACATGCTAATTTTAGCTCTAACACTGATGATCCACCTACAAATGTGAACTGACGTTCAAAAATAAAATATTTGAAAACGGACCATTTTCCACATTTCTGAAGCATGACGTAATGGGGGGGGTGTCATCTCTTTTGTCGAAAATCAGCCGTTTTTGCTCGAACATTAAATGCCTCCAAATGGTATTTAATTAACTTCCCGGGGTGAAGAAACACTTTTTGAGAACTCAGAGTGAGTAAATTGGCCATTTTCATGCACTTTTAACCATTCCATAAATCTTGTGTTTTGGGCCCCTGGAAGCATGAAAATCACTTTAAACATGCTAATTTTAGCTCTAACACTGATGATCCACCTACAAATGTGAACTGACGTTCAAAAATAAAACATTTGAAAACGGACCATTTTCCACATTTCTGAAGCATGACGTAATGGGGGGGTGTTATCTCTTTTGTCGAAAATCAGCCGTTTTTGCTCGAACATTAAATGCCTCCAAATGGTATTTAATTAACTTCCCGAGCCCCTGGAAGCATGAAAATCACTTTAAACATGCTAATTTTAGCTCTAACACTGATGATCCACCTACAAATGTGAACTGACGTTCAAAAATAAAACATTTGAAAACGGACCATTTTCCACATTTCTGAAGCATGACGTAATGGGGGGGTGTTATCTCTTTTGTCGAAAATCAGCCGTTTTTGCTCGAACATTAAATGCCTCCAAATGGTATTTATTTCACTTCCCGGGGTGAAGAAACCCTTTTTGAGAACTCAGAGTGAGTAAATTGGCCATTTTCATGCACTTTTAACCATTCCATAAATCTTGTGTTTTGGGCCCCTGGAAGCATGAAAATCACTTTAAACATGCTAATTTTAGCTCTAACACTGATGATCCACCTACAAATGTGAACTGACGTTCAAAAATAAAACATTTGAAAACGGACCATTTTCCACATTTCTGAAGCATGACGTAATGGGGGGGTGTTATCTCTTTTGTCGAAAATCAGCCGTTTTTGCTCGAACATTAAATGCCTCCAAATGGTAGTTAATTAACTTCCCGAGCCCCTGGAAGCATGAAAATCACTTTAAACATGCTAATTTTAGCTCTAACACTGATGATCCACCTACAAATGTGAACTGACGTTCAAAAATAAAACATTTGAAAACGGACCATTTTCCACATTTCAGAAGCATGACGTAATTGGGGGGTGTTATCTCTTTTGTCGAAAATCAGCCGTTTTTGCTCGAACATTAAATGCCTCCAAATGGTATTTAATTAACTTCCCGAGCCCCTGGAAGCATGAAAATCACTTTAAACATGCTAATTTTAGCTCTAACACTGATGATCCACCTACAAATGTGAACTGACGTTCAAAAATAAAACATTTGAAAACGGACCATTTTCCACATTTCTGAAGCATGACGTAATGGGGGGGTGTTATCTCTTTTGTCGAAAATCAGCCGTTTTTGCTCGAACATTAAATGCCTCCAAATGGTATTTAATTAACTTCCCGAGCCCCTGGAAGCATGAAAATCACTTTAAACATGCTAATTTTAGCTCTAACACTGATGATCCACCTACAAATGTGAACTGACGTTCAAAAATAAAACATTTGAAAACGGACCATTTTCCACATTTCTGAGGCATGACGTAATGGGGGGGTGTTATCTCTTTTGTCGAAAATCAGCCGTTTTTGCTCGAACATTAAATGCCTCCAAATGGTATTTAATTAACTTCCCGGGGTGAAGAAACCCTTTTTGAGAACTCAGAGTGAGTAAATTGGCCATTTTCATGCACTTTTAACCATTCCATTAATCTTGTGTTTTGGGCCCCTGGAAGCATGAAAATCACTTTAAACATGCTAATTTTAGCTCTAACACTGATGATTCACCTACAAATGTGAACTGACGTTCAAAAATAAAACATTTGAAAACGGACCATTTTCCACATTTCTGAAGCATGACGTAATGGGGGGGTGTTATCTCTTTTGTCGAAAATCAGCCGTTTTTGCTCGAACATTAAATGCCTCCAAATGGTATTTAATTAACTTCCCGAGCCCCTGGAAGCATGAAAATCACTTTAAACATGCTAATTTTAGCTCTAACACTGATGATCCACCTACAAATGTGAACTGACGTTCAAAAATAAAACATTTGAAAACGGACCATTTTCCACATTTCTGAAGCATGACGTAATGGGGGGGTGTTATCTCTTTTGTCGAAAATCAGCCCTTTTTGCTCGAACATTAAATGCCTCCAAATGGTATTTAATTAACTTCCCGGGGTGAAGAAACCCTTTTTGAGAACTCAGAGTGAGTAAATTGGCCATTTTCATGCACTTTTAACCATTCCATAAATCTTGTGTTTTGGGCCCCTGGAAGCATGAAAATCACTTTAAACATGCTAATTTTAGCTCTAACACTGATGATCCACCTACAAATGTGAACTGACGTTCAAAAATAAAACATTTGAAAA
The DNA here is from genome assembly GCF_964263255.1 of Lissotriton vulgaris. Classification (NCBI taxonomy): domain Eukaryota; kingdom Metazoa; phylum Chordata; class Amphibia; order Caudata; family Salamandridae; genus Lissotriton; species Lissotriton vulgaris. The sequence continues at coordinate 49,998 of NW_028254707.1, read as the reverse complement.
CGGACCATTTTCCACATTTCTGAAGCATGACGTAATGGGGGGGTGTTATCTCGTTTGTCGAAAATCAGCCGTTTTTGCTCGAACATTAAATGCCTCCAAATGGTATTTAATTAACTTCCCGAGCCCCTGGAAGCATGAAAATCACTTTAAACATGCTAATTTTAGCTCTAACACTGATGATCCACCTACAAATGTGAACTGACGTTCAAAAATAAAACATTTGAAAACGGACCATTTTCCACATTTCTGAAGCATGACGTAATGGGGGGTGTTATCTCTTTTGACGAAAATCAGCCGTTTTTGCTCGAACATTAAATGCCTCCAAATGGTATTTAATTAACTTCCCGAGCCCCTGGAAGCATGAAAATCACTTTAAACATGCTAATTTTAGCTCTAACACTGATGATCCACCTACAAATGTGAACTGACGTTCAAAAATAAAACATTTGAAAATGGACCATTTTCCACATTTCTGAAGCATGACGTAATGGGGGGGTGTTATCTCTTTTGTCGAAAATCAGCCATTTTTGCTCGAACATTAAATGCCTCCAAATGGTATTTAATTAACTTCCCGGGGTGAAGAGCCCCTTTTTGAGAACTCAGAGTGAGTAAATTGGCCATTTTCATGCACTTTTAACCATTCCATAAATCTTGTGTTTTGGGCCCCTGGAAGCATGAAAATCACTTTAAACATGCTAATTTTAGCTCTAACACTGATGATCCACCTACAAATGTGAACTGACGTTCAAAAATAAAACATTTGAAAACGGACCATTTTCCACATTTCTGAAGCATGACGTAATGGGGGGGTGTTATCTCTTTTGTCGAAAATCAGCCGTTTTTGCTCGAACATTAAATGCCTCCAAATGGTATTTAATTAACTTCCCAAGCCCCTGGAAGCATGAAAATCACTTTAAACATGCTAATTTTAGCTCTAACACTGATGATCCACCTACAAATGTGAACTGACGTTCAAAAATAAAACATTTGAAAACGGACCATTTTCCACATTTCTGAAGCATGACGTAATGGGGGGGGTGTTATCTCTTTTGTCGAAAATCAGCCGTTTTTGCTCGAACATTAAATGCCTCCAAATGGTATTTAATTAACTTCCCGGGGTGAAGAAACCCTTTTTGAGAACTCAGAGTGAGTAAATTGGCCATTTTCATGCACTTTTAACCATTCCATAAATCTTGTGTTTTGGGCCCCTGGAAGCATGAAAATCACTTTAAACATGCTAATTTTAGCTCTAACACTGATGATCCACCTACAAATGTGAACTGACGTTCAAAAATAAAACATTTGAAAACGGACCATTTTCCACATTTCTGAAGCATGACGTAATGGGGGGGTGTTATCTCTTTTGTCGAAAATCAGCTGTTTTTGCTCGAACATTAAATGTCTCCAAATGGTATTTAATTAACTTCCCGAGCCTCTGGAAGCATGAAAATCACTTTAAACATGCTAATTTTAGCTCTAACACTGATGATCCACCTTCAAATGTGAACTGACGTTCAAAAATAAAACATTTGAAAACGGACCATTTTCCACATTTCTGAAGCATGACGTAATGGGGGGGTGTTATCTCTTTTGTCGAAAATCAGCCGTTTTTGCTCGAACATTAAATGCCTCCAAATGGTATTTAATTAACTTCCCGAGCCCCTGGAAGCATGAAAATCACTTTAAACATGCTAATTTTAGCTCTAACACTGATGATCCACCTACAAATGTGAACTGACGTTCAAAAATAAAACATTTGAAAACGGACCATTTTCCACATTTCTGAAGCATGACGTAATGGGGGGGTGTTATCTCTTTTGTCGAAAATCAGCCGTTTTTGCTCGAACATTAAATGCCTCCAAATGGTATTTATTTCACTTCCCGGGGTGAAGAAACCCTTTTTGAGAACTCAGAGTGAGTAAATTGGCCATTTTCATGCACTTTTAACCATTCCATTAATCTTGTGTTTTGGGCCCCTGGGAGCATGAAAATCACTTTAAACATGCTAATTTTAGCTCTAACACTGATGATCCACCTACAAATGTGAACTGACGTTCAAAAATAAAACATTTGAAAACGGACCATTTTCCACATTTCTGAAGCATGACGTAATGGGGGGTGTTATCTCTTTTGACGAAAATCAGCCGTTTTTGCTCGAACATTAAATGCCTCCAAATGGTATTTAATTAACTTCCCGGGGTGAAGAGCCCCTTTTTGAGAACTCAGAGTGAGTAAATTGGCCATTTTCATGCACTTTTAACCATTCCATAAATCTTGTGTTTTGGGCCCCTGGAAGCATGAAAATCACTTTAAACATGCTAATTTTAGCTCTAACACTGATGATCCACCTACAAATGTGAACTGACGTTCAAAAATAAAACATTTGAAAACGGACCATTTTCCACATTTCTGAAGCATGACGTAATGGGGGGGTGTTATCTCTTTTGTCGAAAATCAGCTGTTTTTGCTCGAACATTAAATGTCTCCAAATGGTATTTAATTAACTTCCCGAGCCTCTGGAAGCATGAAAATCACTTTAAACATGCTAATTTTAGCTCTAACACTGATGATCCACCTTCAAATGTGAACTGACGTTCAAAAATAAAACATTTGAAAACGGACCATTTTCCACATTTCTGAAGCATGACGTAATGGGGGGGTGTTATCTCTTTTGTCGAAAATCAGCCGTTTTTGCTCGAACATTAAATGCCTCCAAATGGTATTTAATTAACTTCCCGAGCCCCTGGAAGCATGAAAATCACTTTAAACATGCTAATTTTAGCTCTAACACTGATGATCCACCTACAAATGTGAACTGACGTTCAAAAATAAAACATTTGAAAACGGACCATTTTCCACATTTCTGAAGCATGACGTAATGGGGGGGTGTTATCTCTTTTGTCGAAAATCAGCCGTTTTTGCTCGAACATTAAATGCCTCCAAATGGTATTTAATTAACTTCCCGGGGTGAAGAAACCCTTTTTGAGAACTCAGAGTGAGTAAATTGGCCATTTTCATGCACTTTTAACCATTCCATAAATCTTGTGTTTTGGGCCCCTGGAAGCATGAAAATCACTTTAAACATGCTAATTTTAGCTCTAACACTGATGATCCACCTACAAATGTGAACTGACGTTCAAAAATAAAACATTTGAAAACGGACCATTTTCCACATTTCTGAAGCATGACGTAATGGGGGGGTGTTATCTCTTTTGTCGAAAATCAGCCGTTTTTGCTCGAACATTAAATGCCTCCAAATGGTATTTAATTAACTTCCCGAGCCCCTGGAAGCATGAAAATCACTTTAAAGATGCTAATTTTAGCTCTAACACTGATGATCCACCTACAAATGTGAACTGACGTTCAAAAATAAAACATTTGAAAACGGACCATTTTCCACATTTCTGAAGCATGACGTAATGGGGGGTGTTATCTCTTTTGTCGAAAATCAGCCGTTTTTGCTCGAACATTAAATGCCTCCAAATGGTATTTAATTAACTTCCCGAGCCCCTGGAAGCATGAAAATCACTTTAAACATGCTAATTTTAGCTCTAACACTGATGATCCACCTACAAATGTGAACTGACGTTCAAAAATAAAACATTTGAAAACGGACCATTTTCCACATTTCTGAAGCATAACGTAATGGGGGGGTGTTATCTCTTTTGTCGAAAATCAACCGTTTTTGCTCGAACATTAAATGCCTCCAAATGGTATTTAATTAACTTCCCGAGCCCCTGGAAGCATGAAAATCACTTTAAACATGCTAATTTTAGCTCTAACACTGATGATCCACCTACAAATGTGAACTGACGTTCAAAAATAAAACATTTGAAAATGGACCATTTTCCACATTTCTGAAGCATGACGTAATGGGGGGGTGTTATCTCTTTTGTCGAAAATCAGCCATTTTTGCTCGAACATTAAATACCTCCAAATGGTATTTAATTAACTTCCCGGGGTGAAGAAACCCTTTTTGAGAACTCAGAGTGAGTAAATTGGCCATTTTCATGCACTTTTAAGCATTCCATAAATCTTGTGTTTTGGGCCCCTGGAAGCATGAAAATCACTTTAAACATGCTAATTTTAGCTCTAACACTGATGATCCACCTACAAATGTGAACTGACGTTCAAAAATAAAACATTTGAAAACGGACCATTTTCCACATTTCTGAAGCATGACGTAATGGGGGGGTGTTATCTCTTTTGTCGAAAATCAGCCGTTTTTGCTCGAACATTAAATGCCTCCAAATGGTATTTAATTAACTTCCCAAGCCCCTGGAAGCATGAAAATCACTTTAAACATGCTAATTTTAGCTCTAACACTGATGATCCACCTACAAATGTGAACTGACGTTCAAAAATAAAACATTTGAAAACGGACCATTTTCCACATTTCTGAAGCATGACGTAATGGGGGGGGTGTTATCTCTTTTGTCGAAAATCAGCCGTTTTTGCTCGAACATTAAATGCCTCCAAATGGTATTTAATTAACTTCCCGGGGTGAAGAAACCCTTTTTGAGAACTCAGAGTGAGTAAATTGGCCATTTTCATGCACTTTTAACCATTCCATAAATCTTGTGTTTTGGGCCCCTGGAAGCATGAAAATCACTTTAAACATGCTAATTTTAGCTCTAACACTGATGATCCACCTACAAATGTGAACTGACGTTCAAAAATAAAACATTTGAAAACGGACCATTTTCCACATTTCTGAAGCATGACGTAATGGGGGGGTGTTATCTCTTTTGTCGAAAATCAGCTGTTTTTGGTCGAACATTAAATGTCTCCAAATGGTATTTAATTAACTTCCCGAGCCTCTGGAAGCATGAAAATCACTTTAAACATGCTAATTTTAGCTCTAACACTGATGATCCACCTACAAATGTGAACTGACGTTCAAAAATAAAACATTTGAAAACGGACCATTTTCCACATTTCTGAAGCATGACGTAATGGGGGGGTGTTATCTCTTTTGTCGAAAATCAGCCGTTTTTGCTCGAACATTAAATGCCTCCAAATGGTATTTAATTAACTTCCCGAGCCCCTGGAAGCATGAAAATCACTTTAAACATGCTAATTTTAGCTCTAACACTGATGATCCACCTACAAATGTGAACTGACGTTCAAAAATAAAACATTTGAAAACGGACCATTTTCCACATTTCTGAAGCATGACGTAATGGGGGGGTGTTATCTCTTTTGTTGAAAATCAGCCGTTTTTGCTCGAACATTAAATGCCTCCAAATGGTATTTATTTCACTTCCCGGGGTGAAGAAACCCTTTTTGAGAACTCAGAGTGAGTAAATTGGCCATTTTCATGCACTTTTAACCATTCCATAAATCTTGTGTTTTGGGCCCCTGGAAGCATGAAAATCACTTTAAACATGCTAATTTTAACTCTTACACTGATGATCCACCTACAAATGTGAACTGACGTTCAAAAATAAAACATTTGAAAACGGACCATTTTCCACATTTCTGAAGCATGACGTAATGGGGGGGTGTTATCTCTTTTGTCGAAAATCAGCCGTTTTTGCTCGAACATTAAATGCCTCCAAATGGTATTTAATTAACTTCCCGAGCCCCTGGAAGCATGAAAATCACTTTAAACATGCTAATTTTAGCTCTAACACTGATGATCCACCTACAAATGTGAACTGACGTTCAAAAATAAAACATTTGAAAAAGGACCATTTTCCACATTTCTGAAGCATGACGTAATGGGGGGGTGTTATCTCTTTTGTCGAAAATCAGCCGTTTTTGCTCGAACATTAAATGCCTCCAAATGGTATTTATTTCACTTCCCGGGGTGAAGAAACCCTTTTTGAGAACTCAGAGTGAGTAAATTGGCCATTTTCATGCACTTTTAACCATTCCATTAATCTTGTGTTTTGGGCCCCTGGGAGCATGAAAATCACTTTAAACATGCTAATTTTAGCTCTAACACTGATGATCCACCTACAAATGTGAACTGACGTTCAAAAATAAAACATTTGAAAACGGACCATTTTCCACATTTCTGAAGCATGACGTAATGGGGGGGTGTTATCTCTTTTGTCAAAAATCAGCCGTTTTTGCTCGAACATTAAATGCCTCCAAATGGTATTTAATTAACTTCCCAAGCCCCTGGAAGCATGAAAATCACTTTAAACATGCTAATTTTAGCTCTAACACTGATGATCCACCTACAAATGTGAACTGACGTTCAAAAATAAAATATTTGAAAACGGACCATTTTCCACATTTCTGAAGCATGACGTAATGGGGGGGGTGTCATCTCTTTTGTCGAAAATCAGCCGTTTTTGCTCGAACATTAAATGCCTCCAAATGGTATTTAATTAACTTCCCGGGGTGAAGAAACACTTTTTGAGAACTCAGAGTGAGTAAATTGGCCATTTTCATGCACTTTTAACCATTCCATAAATCTTGTGTTTTGGGCCCCTGGAAGCATGAAAATCACTTTAAACATGCTAATTTTAGCTCTAACACTGATGATCCACCTACAAATGTGAACTGACGTTCAAAAATAAAACATTTGAAAACGGACCATTTTCCACATTTCTGAAGCATGACGTAATGGGGGGGTGTTATCTCTTTTGTCGAAAATCAGCCGTTTTTGCTCGAACATTAAATGCCTCCAAATGGTATTTAATTAACTTCCCGAGCCCCTGGAAGCATGAAAATCACTTTAAACATGCTAATTTTAGCTCTAACACTGATGATCCACCTACAAATGTGAACTGACGTTCAAAAATAAAACATTTGAAAACGGACCATTTTCCACATTTCTGAAGCATGACGTAATGGGGGGGTGTTATCTCTTTTGTCGAAAATCAGCCGTTTTTGCTCGAACATTAAATGCCTCCAAATGGTATTTATTTCACTTCCCGGGGTGAAGAAACCCTTTTTGAGAACTCAGAGTGAGTAAATTGGCCATTTTCATGCACTTTTAACCATTCCATAAATCTTGTGTTTTGGGCCCCTGGAAGCATGAAAATCACTTTAAACATGCTAATTTTAGCTCTAACACTGATGATCCACCTACAAATGTGAACTGACGTTCAAAAATAAAACATTTGAAAACGGACCATTTTCCACATTTCTGAAGCATGACGTAATGGGGGGGTGTTATCTCTTTTGTCGAAAATCAGCCGTTTTTGCTCGAACATTAAATGCCTCCAAATGGTATTTAATTAACTTCCCGAGCCCCTGGAAGCATGAAAATCACTTTAAACATGCTAATTTTAGCTCTAACACTGATGATCCACCTACAAATGTGAACTGACGTTCAAAAATAAAACATTTGAAAATGGACCATTTTCCACATTTCTGAAGCATGACGTAATGGGGGGGTGTTATCTCTTTTGTCGAAAATCAGCCATTTTTGCTCGAACATTAAATGCCTCCAAATGGTATTTAATTAACTTCCCGGTGTGAAGAAACCCTTTTTGAGAACTCAGAGTGAGTAAATTGGCCATTTTCATGCACTTTTAACCATTCCATAAATCTTGTGTTTTGGGCCCCTGGAAGCATGAAAATCACTTTAAACATGCTAATTTTAGCTCTAACACTGATGATCCACCTACAAATGTGAACTGACGTTCAAAAATAAAACATTTGAAAACGGACCATTTTCCACATTTCTGAAGCATGACGTAATGGGGGGTGTTATCTCTTTTGTCGAAAATCAGCTGTTTTTGCTCGAACATTAAATGCCTCCAAATGGTATTTAATTAACTTCCCGAGCCCCTGGAAGCATGAAAATCACTTTAAACATGCTAATTTTAGCTCTAACACTGATGATCCACCTACAAATGTGAACTGACGTTCAAAAATAAAACATTTGAAAACGGACCATTTTCCACATTTCTGAAGCATGACGTAATGGGGGGGTGTTATCTCTTTTGTCGAAAATCAGCCGTTTTTGCTCGAACATTAAATGCCTCCAAATGGTATTTAATTAACTTCCCGAGCCCCTGGAAGCATGAAAATCACTTTAAACATGCTAATTTTAGCTCTAACACTGATGATCCACCTACAAATGTGAACTGACGTTCAAAAATAAAACATTTGAAAACGGACCATTTTCCAGATTTCTGAAGCATGACGTAATGGGGGGGTGTTATCTCTTTTGTCGAAAATCAGCCGTTTTTGCTCGAACATTAAATGCCTCCAAATGGTATTTATTTCACTTCCCGAGCCCCTGGAAGCATGAAAATCACTTTAAACATGCTAATTTTAGCTCTAACACTGATGATTCACCTACAAATGTGAACTGACGTTCAAAAATAAAACATTTGAAAACGGACCATTTTCCACATTTCTGAAGCATGACGTAATGGGGGGGTGTTATCTCTTTTGTCGAAAATCAGCCGTTTTTGCTCGAACATTAAATGCCTCCAAATGGTATTTAATTAACTTCCCGAGCCCCTGGAAGCATGAAAATCACTTTAAACATGCTAATTTTAGCTCTAACACTGATGATCCACCTACAAATGTGAACTGACGTTCAAAAATAAAACATTTGAAAACGGACCATTTTCCACATTTCTGAAGCATGACGTAATGGGGGGGTGTTATCTCTTTTGTCGAAAATCAGCCCTTTTTGCTCGAACATTAAATGCCTCCAAATGGTATTTAATTAACTTCCCGGGGTGAAGAAACCCTTTTTGAGAACTCAGAGTGAGTAAATTGGCCATTTTCATGCACTTTTAACCATTCCATAAATCTTGTGTTTTGGGCCCCTGGAAGCATGAAAATCACTTTAAACATGCTAATTTTAGCTCTAACACTGATGATCCACCTACAAATGTGAACTGACGTTCAAAAATAAAACATTTGAAAACGGACCATTTTCCACATTTCTGAAGCATGACGTAATGGGGGGGTGTTATCTCGTTTGTCGAAAATCAGCCGTTTTTGCTCGAACATTAAATGCCTCCAAATGGTATTTAATTAACTTCCCGAGCCCCTGGAAGCATGAAAATCACTTTAAACATGCTAATTTTAGCTCTAACACTGATGATCCACCTACAAATGTGAACTGACGTTCAAAAATAAAACATTTGAAAACGGACCATTTTCCACATTTCTGAAGCATGACGTAATGGGGGGTGTTATCTCTTTTGACGAAAATCAGCCGTTTTTGCTCGAACATTAAATGCCTCCAAATGGTATTTAATTAACTTCCCGAGCCCCTGGAAGCATGAAAATCACTTTAAACATGCTAATTTTAGCTCTAACACTGATGATCCACCTACAAATGTGAACTGACGTTCAAAAATAAAACATTTGAAAATGGACCATTTTCCACATTTCTGAAGCATGACGTAATGGGGGGGTGTTATCTCTTTTGTCGAAAATCAGCCATTTTTGCTCGAACATTAAATGCCTCCAAATGGTATTTAATTAACTTCCCGGGGTGAAGAGCCCCTTTTTGAGAACTCAGAGTGAGTAAATTGGCCATTTTCATGCACTTTTAACCATTCCATAAATCTTGTGTTTTGGGCCCCTGGAAGCATGAAAATCACTTTAAACATGCTAATTTTAGCTCTAACACTGATGATCCACCTACAAATGTGAACTGACGTTCAAAAATAAAACATTTGAAAACGGACCATTTTCCACATTTCTGAAGCATGACGTAATGGGGGGGTGTTATCTCTTTTGTCGAAAATCAGCCGTTTTTGCTCGAACATTAAATGCCTCCAAATGGTATTTAATTAACTTCCCAAGCCCCTGGAAGCATGAAAATCACTTTAAACATGCTAATTTTAGCTCTAACACTGATGATCCACCTACAAATGTGAACTGACGTTCAAAAATAAAACATTTGAAAACGGACCATTTTCCACATTTCTGAAGCATGACGTAATGGGGGGGGTGTTATCTCTTTTGTCGAAAATCAGCCGTTTTTGCTCGAACATTAAATGCCTCCAAATGGTATTTAATTAACTTCCCGGGGTGAAGAAACCCTTTTTGAGAACTCAGAGTGAGTAAATTGGCCATTTTCATGCACTTTTAACCATTCCATAAATCTTGTGTTTTGGGCCCCTGGAAGCATGAAAATCACTTTAAACATGCTAATTTTAGCTCTAACACTGATGATCCACCTACAAATGTGAACTGACGTTCAAAAATAAAACATTTGAAAACGGACCATTTTCCACATTTCTGAAGCATGACGTAATGGGGGGTGTTATCTCTTTTGTCGAAAATCAGCTGTTTTTGCTCGAACATTAAATGTCTCCAAATGGTATTTAATTAACTTCCCGAGCCTCTGGAAGCATGAAAATCACTTTAAACATGCTAATTTTAGCTCTAACACTGATGATCCACCTTCAAATGTGAACTGACGTTCAAAAATAAAACATTTGAAAACGGACCATTTTCCACATTTCTGAAGCATGACGTAATGGGGGGGTGTTATCTCTTTTGTCGAAAATCAGCCGTTTTTGCTCGAACATTAAATGCCTCCAAATGGTATTTAATTAACTTCCCGAGCCCCTGGAAGCATGAAAATCACTTTAAACATGCTAATTTTAGCTCTAACACTGATGATCCACCTACAAATGTGAACTGACGTTCAAAAATAAAACATTTGAAAACGGACCATTTTCCACATTTCTGAAGCATGACGTAATGGGGGGGTGTTATCTCTTTTGTTGAAAATCAGCCGTTTTTGCTCGAACATTAAATGCCTCCAAATGGTATTTATTTCACTTCCCGGGGTGAAGAAACCCTTTTTGAGAACTCAGAGTGAGTAAATTGGCCATTTTCATGCACTTTTAACCATTCCATAAATCTTGTGTTTTGGGCCCCTGGAAGCATGAAAATCACTTTAAACATGCTAATTTTAGCTCTAACACTGATGATCCACCTACAAATGTGAACTGACGTTCAAAAATAAAACATTTGAAAACGGACCATTTTCCACATTTCTGAAGCATGACGTAATGGGGGGGTGTTATCTCTTTTGTCGAAAATCAGCCGTTTTTGCTCGAACATTAAATGCCTCCAAATGGTATTTAATTAACTTCCCGAGCCCCTGGAAGCATGAAAATCACTTTAAACATGCTAATTTTAGCTCTAACACTGATGATCCACCTACAAATGTGAACTGACGTTCAAAAATAAAACATTTGAAAACGGACCATTTTCCACATTTCTGAAGCATGACGTAATGGGGGGGTGTTATCTCTTTTGTCGAAAATCAGCCGTTTTTGCTCGAACATTAAATGCCTCCAAATGGTATTTATTTCACTTCCCGGGGTGAAGAAACCCTTTTTGAGAACTCAGAGTGAGTAAATTGGCCATTTTCATGCACTTTTAACCATTCCATTAATCTTGTGTTTTGGGCCCCTGGGAGCATGAAAATCACTTTAAACATGCTAATTTTAGCTCTAACACTGATGATCCACCTACAAATGTGAACTGACGTTCAAAAATAAAACATTTGAAAACGGACCATTTTCCACATTTCTGAAGCATGACGTAATGGGGGGTGTTATCTCTTTTGACGAAAATCAGCCGTTTTTGCTCGAACATTAAATGCCTCCAAATGGTATTTAATTAACTTCCCGAGCCCCTGGAAGCATGAAAATCACTTTAAACATGCTAATTTTAGCTCTAACACTGATGATCCACCTACAAATGTGAACTGACGTTCAAAAATAAAACATTTGAAAATGGACCATTTTCCACATTTCTGAAGCATGACGTAATGGGGGGGTGTTATCTCTTTTGTCGAAAATCAGCCATTTTTGCTCGAACATTAAATGCCTCCAAATGGTATTTAATTAACTTCCCGGGGTGAAGAGCCCCTTTTTGAGAACTCAGAGTGAGTAAATTGGCCATTTTCATGCACTTTTAACCATTCCATAAATCTTGTGTTTTGGGCCCCTGGAAGCATGAAAATCACTTTAAACATGCTAATTTTAGCTCTAACACTGATGATCCACCTACAAATGTGAACTGACGTTCAAAAATAAAACATTTGAAAACGGACCATTTTCCACATTTCTGAAGCATGACGTAATGGGGGGGTGTTATCTCTTTTGTCGAAAATCAGCCGTTTTTGCTCGAACATTAAATGCCTCCAAATGGTATTTAATTAACTTCCCAAGCCCCTGGAAGCATGAAAATCACTTTAAACATGCTAATTTTAGCTCTAACACTGATGATCCACCTACAAATGTGAACTGACGTTCAAAAATAAAACATTTGAAAACGGACCATTTTCCACATTTCTGAAGCATGACGTAATGGGGGGGGTGTTATCTCTTTTGTCGAAAATCAGCCGTTTTTGCTCGAACATTAAATGCCTCCAAATGGTATTTAATTAACTTCCCGGGGTGAAGAAACCCTTTTTGAGAACTCAGAGTGAGTAAATTGGCCATTTTCATGCACTTTTAACCATTCCATAAATCTTGTGTTTTGGGCCCCTGGAAGCATGAAACTCACTTTAAACATGCTAATTTTAGCTCTAACACTGATGATCCACCTACAAATGTGAACTGACGTTCAAAAATAAAACATTTGAAAACGGACCATTTTCCACATTTCTGAAGCATGACGTAATGGGGGGGTGTTATCTCTTTTGTCGAAAATCAGCTGTTTTTGCTCGAACATTAAATGTCTCCAAATGGTATTTAATTAACTTCCCGAGCCTCTGGAAGCATGAAAATCACTTTAAACATGCTAATTTTAGCTCTAACACTGATGATCCACCTTCAAATGTGAACTGACGTTCAAAAATAAAACATTTGAAAACGGACCATTTTCCACATTTCTGAAGCATGACGTAATGGGGGGGTGTTATCTCTTTTGTCGAAAATCAGCCGTTTTTGCTCGAACATTAAATGCCTCCAAATGGTATTTAATTAACTTCCCGAGCCCCTGGAAGCATGAAAATCACTTTAAACATGCTAATTTTAGCTCTAACACTGATGATCCACCTACAAATGTGAACTGACGTTCAAAAATAAAACATTTGAAAACGGACCATTTTCCACATTTCTGAAGCATGACGTAATGGGGGGGTGTTATCTCTTTTGTTGAAAATCAGCCGTTTTTGCTCGAACATTAAATGCCTCCAAATGGTATTTATTTCACTTCCCGGGGTGAAGAAACCCTTTTTGAGAACTCAGAGTGAGTAAATTGGCCATTTTCATGCACTTTTAACCATTCCATAAATCTTGTGTTTTGGGCCCCTGGAAGCATGAAAATCACTTTAAACATGCTAATTTTAGCTCTAACACTGATGATCCACCTACAAATGTGAACTGACGTTCAAAAATAAAACATTTGAAAACGGACCATTTTCCACATTTCTGAAGCATGACGTAATGGGGGGGTGTTATCTCTTTTGTCGAAAATCAGCCGTTTTTGCTCGAACATTAAATGCCTCCAAATGGTATTTAATTAACTTCCCGAGCCCCTGGAAGCATGAAAATCACTTTAAACATGCTAATTTTAGCTCTAACACTGATGATCCACCTACAAATGTGAACTGACGTTCAAAAATAAAACATTTGAAAACGGACCATTTTCCACATTTCTGAAGCATGACGTAATGGGGGGGTGTTATCTCTTTTGTCGAAAATCAGCCGTTTTTGCTCGAACATTAAATGCCTCCAAATGGTATTTATTTCACTTCCCGGGGTGAAGAAACCCTTTTTGAGAACTCAGAGTGAGTAAATTGGCCATTTTCATGCACTTTTAACCATTCCATTAATCTTGTGTTTTGGGCCCCTGGGAGCATGAAAATCACTTTAAACATGCTAATTTTAGCTCTAACACTGATGATCCACCTACAAATGTGAACTGACGTTCAAAAATAAAACATTTGAAAACGGACCATTTTCCACATTTCTGAAGCATGACGTAATGGGGGGTGTTATCTCTTTTGACGAAAATCAGCCGTTTTTGCTCGAACATTAAATGCCTCCAAATGGTATTTAATTATCTTCCCGAGCCCCTGGAAGCATGAAAATCACTTTAAACATGCTAATTTTAGCTCTAACACTGATGATCCACCTACAAATGTGAACTGACGTTCAAAAATAAAACATTGAAAACGGACCATTTTCCACATTTCTGAAGCATGACGTAATGGGGGGGTGTTATCTCTTTTGTCGAAAATCAGCCGTTTTTGCTCGAACATTAAATGCCTCCAAATGGTATTTAATTAACTTCCCGGGGTGAAGAAACCCTTTTTGAGAACTCAGAGTGAGTAAATTGGCCATTTTCATGCACTTTTAACCATTCCATAAATCTTGTGTTTTGGGCCCCTGGAAGCATGAAAATCACTTTAAACATGCTAATTTTAGCTCTAACACTGATGATCCACCTACAAATGTGAACTGACGTTCAAAAATAAAACATTTGAAAACGGACCATTTTCCACATTTCTGAAGCATGACGTAATGGGGGGGTGTTATCTCTTTTGTCGAAAATCAGCTGTTTTTGCTCGAACATTAAATGCCTCCAAATGGTATTTAATTAACTTCCCGAGCCCCTGGAAGCATGAAAATCACTTTAAACATGCTAATTTTAGCTCTAACACTGATGATCCACCTACAAATGTGAACTGACGTTCAAAAATAAAACATTTGAAAACGGACCATTTTCCACATTTCTGAAGCATCACGTAATGGGGGGGTGTTATCTCTTTTGTCGAAAATCAGCCGTTTTTGCTCGAACATTAAATGCCTCCAAAGGGTATTTAATTAACTTCCCGAGCCCCTGGAAGCATGAAAATCACTTTAAACATGCTAATTTTAGCTCTAACACTGATGATCCACCTACAAATGTGAACTGACGTTCAAAAATAAAACATTTGAAAACGGACCATTTTCCACATTTCTGAAGCATGACGTAATGGGGGGGTGTTATCTCTTTTGTCGAAAATCAGCCGTTTTTGCTCGAACATTAAATGCCTCCAAATGGTATTTAATTAACTTCCCGAGCCCCTGGAAGCATGAAAATCACTCTAAACATGCTAATTTTACCTCTAACACTGATGATCCACCTACAAATGTGAACTGACGTTCAAAAATAAAACATTTGAAAACGGACCATTTTCCACATTTCTGAAGCATGACGTAATGGGGGGTGTTATCTCTTTTGTCGAAAATCAGCCGTTTTTGCTCGAACATTAAATGCCTCCAAATGGTATTTAATTAACTTCCCGAGCCCCTAGAAGCATGAAAATCACTTTAAACATGCTAATTTTAGCTCTAACACTGATGATCCACCTACAAATGTGAACTGACGTTCAAAAATAAAACATTTGAAAACGGACCATTTTCCACATTTCTGGAGCATGACGTAATGGGGGGGGTGTTATCTCTTTTGTCGAAAATCAGCCGTTTTTGCTCGAACATTAAATGCCTCCAAATGGTATTTATTTCACTTCCCGGGGTGAAGAAACTCTTTTTGAGAACTCAGAGTGAGTAAATTGGCCATTTTCATGCACTTTTAACCATTCCATTAATCTTGTGTTTTGGGCCCCTGGAAGCATGAAAATCACTTTAAACATGCTAATTTTAGCTCTAACACTGATGATTCACCTACAAATGTGAACTGACGTTCAAAAATAAAACATTTGAAAACGGACCATTTTCCACATTTCTGAAGCATGACGTAATGGGGGGGTGTTATCTCTTTTGTCGAAAATCAGCCGTTTTTGCTCGAACATTAAATGCCTCCAAATGGTATTTAATTAACTTCCCGAGCCCCTGGAAGCATGAAAATCACTTTAAACATGCTAATTTTAGCTCTAACACTGATGATCCACGTACAAATGTGAACTGACGTTCAAAAATAAAACATTTGAAAAGGGACCATTTTCCACATTTCTGAAGCATGACGTAATGGGGGGGTGTTATCTCTTTTGTCGAAAATCATCCGTTTTTGTTCGAACATTAAATGCCTCCAAATGGTATTTAATTAACTTCCCGGGGTGAAGAAACCCTTTTTGAGAACTCAGAGTGAGTAAATTGGCCATTTTCATGCACTTTTAACCATTCCATAAATCTTGTGTTTTGGGCCCCTGGAAGCATGAAAATCACTTTAAACATGCTAATTTTAGCTCTAACACTGATGATCCACCTACAAATGTGAACTGACGTTCAAAAATAAAACATTTGAAAACGGACCATTTTCCACATTTCTGAAGCATGACGTAATGGGGGGGGGTGTTATCTCTTTTGTCGAAAATCAGCCGTTTTTGCTCGAACATTAAATGCCTCCAAATGGTATTTAATTAACTTCCCGAGCCCCTGGAAGCATGAAAATCACTTTAAACATGCTAATTTTAGCTCTAACACTGATGATCCACCTACAAATGTGAACTGACGTTCAAAAATAAAACATTTGAAAACAGACCATTTTCCACATTTCTGAAGCATGACGTAATGGGGGGGGTGTTATCTCTTTTGTCGAAAATCAGCCGTTTTTGCTCGAACATTAAATGCCTCCAAATGGTATTTAATTAACTTCCCGAGCCCCTGGAAGCATGAAAATCACTTTAAACATGCTAATTTTAGCTCTAACACTGATGATCCACCTACAAATGTGAACTGACGTTCAAAAATAAAACATTTGAAAACGGACCATTTTCCACATTTCTGAAGCATGACGTAATGGGGGGGTGTTATCTCTTTTGTCGAAAATCAGCCGTTTTTGCTCGAACATTGAATGCCTCCAAATGGTATTTAATTAACTTCCCGAGCCCCTGGAAGCATGAAAATCACTTTAAACATGCTAATTTTAGCTCTAACACTGATGATCCACCTACAAATGTGAACTGACGTTCAAAAATAAAACATTTGAAAATGGACCATTTTCCACATTTCTGAAGCATGACGTAATGGGGGGGTGTTATCTCTTTTGTCGAAAATCAGCCATTTTTGCTCGAACATTAAATGCCTCCAAATGGTATTTAATTAACTTCCCAGTGTGAAGAAACCCTTTTTGAGAACTCAGAGTGAGTAAATTGGCCATTTTCATGCACTTTTAACCATTCCACAAATCTTGTGTTTTGGGCCCCTGGAAGCATGAAAATCACTTTAAACATGCTAATTTTAGCTCTAACACTGATGATCCACCTACAAATGTGAACTGACGTTCAAAAATAAAACATTTGAAAACGGACCATTTTCCACATTTCTGAAGCATGACGTAATGGGGGGGTGTTATCTCTTTTGTCGAAAATCAGCCGTTTTTGCTCGAACATTAAATGCCTCCAAATGGTATTTAATTAACTTCCCGAGCCCCTGGAAGCATGAAAATCACTTTAAACATGCTAATTTTAGCTCTAACACTGATGATCCACGTACAAATGTGAACTGACGTTCAAAAATAAAACATTTGAAAAGGGACCATTTTCCACATTTCTGAAGCATGACGTAATGGGGGGGTGTTATCTCTTTTGTCGAAAATCATCCGTTTTTGTTCGAACATTAAATGCCTCCAAATGGTATTTAATTAACTTCCCGGGGTGAAGAAACCCTTTTTGAGAACTCAGAGTGAGTAAATTGGCCATTTTCATGCACTTTTAACCATTCCATTAATCTTGTGTTTTGGGCCCCTGGAAGCATGAAAATCACTTTAAACATGCTAATTTTAGCTCTAACACTGATGATTCACCTACAAATGTGAACTGACGTTCAAAAATAAAACATTTGAAAACGGACCATTTTCCACATTTCTGAAGCATGACGTAATGGGGGGGTGTTATCTCTTTTGTCGAAAATCAGCCGTTTTTGCTCGAACATTAAATGCCTCCAAATGGTATTTAATTAACTTCCCGAGCCCCTGGAAGCATGAAAATCACTTTAAACATGCTAATTTTAGCTCTAACACTGATGATCCACGTACAAATGTGAACTGACGTTCAAAAATAAAACATTTGAAAAGGGACCATTTTCCACATTTCTGAAGCATGACGTAATGGGGGGGTGTTATCTCTTTTGTCGAAAATCATCCGTTTTTGTTCGAACATTAAATGCCTCCAAATGGTATTTAATTAACTTCCCGGGGTGAAGAAACCCTTTTTGAGAACTCAGAGTGAGTAAATTGGCCATTTTCATGCACTTTTAACCATTCCATAAATCTTGTGTTTTGGGCCCCTGGAAGCATGAAAATCACTTTAAACATGCTAATTTTAGCTCTAACACTGATGATCCACCTACAAATGTGAACTGACGTTCAAAAATAAAACATTTGAAAACGGACCATTTTCCACATTTCTGAAGCATGACGTAATGGGGGGGGGTGTTATCTCTTTTGTCGAAAATCAGCCGTTTTTGCTCGAACATTAAATGCCTCCAAATGGTATTTAATTAACTTCCCGAGCCCCTGGAAGCATGAAAATCACTTTAAACATGCTAATTTTAGCTCTAACACTGATGATCCACCTACAAATGTGAACTGACGTTCAAAAATAAAACATTTGAAAACAGACCATTTTCCACATTTCTGAAGCATGACGTAATGGGGGGGGTGTTATCTCTTTTGTCGAAAATCAGCCGTTTTTGCTCGAACATTAAATGCCTCCAAATGGTATTTAATTAACTTCCCGAGCCCCTGGAAGCATGAAAATCACTTTAAACATGCTAATTTTAGCTCTAACACTGATGATCCACCTACAAATGTGAACTGACGTTCAAAAATAAAACATTTGAAAACGGACCATTTTCCACATTTCTGAAGCATGACGTAATGGGGGGGTGTTATCTCTTTTGTCGAAAATCAGCCGTTTTTGCTCGAACATTGAATGCCTCCAAATGGTATTTAATTAACTTCCCGAGCCCCTGGAAGCATGAAAATCACTTTAAACATGCTAATTTTAGCTCTAACACTGATGATCCACCTACAAATGTGAACTGACGTTCAAAAATAAAACATTTGAAAATGGACCATTTTCCACATTTCTGAAGCATGACGTAATGGGGGGGTGTTATCTCTTTTGTCGAAAATCAGCCATTTTTGCTCGAACATTAAATGCCTCCAAATGGTATTTAATTAACTTCCCAGTGTGAAGAAACCCTTTTTGAGAACTCAGAGTGAGTAAATTGGCCATTTTCATGCACTTTTAACCATTCCACAAATCTTGTGTTTTGGGCCCCTGGAAGCATGAAAATCACTTTAAACATGCTAATTTTAGCTCTAACACTGATGATCCACCTACAAATGTGAACTGACGTTCAAAAATAAAACATTTGAAAACGGACCATTTTCCACATTTCTGAAGCATGACGTAATGGGGGGGTGTTATCTCTTTTGTCGAAAATCAGCCGTTTTTGCTCGAACATTAAATGCCTCCAAATGGTATTTAATTAACTTCCCGAGCCCCTGGAAGCATGAAAATCACTTTAAACATGCTAATTTTAGCTCTAACACTGATGATCCACGTACAAATGTGAACTGACGTTCAAAAATAAAACATTTGAAAAGGGACCATTTTCCACATTTCTGAAGCATGACGTAATGGGGGGGTGTTATCTCTTTTGTCGAAAATCATCCGTTTTTGTTCGAACATTAAATGCCTCCAAATGGTATTTAATTAACTTCCCGGGGTGAAGAAACCCTTTTTGAGAACTCAGAGTGAGTAAATTGGCCATTTTCATGCACTTTTAACCATTCCATTAATCTTGTGTTTTGGGCCCCTGGAAGCATGAAAATCACTTTAAACATGCTAATTTTAGCTCTAACACTGATGATTCACCTACAAATGTGAACTGACGTTCAAAAATAAAACATTTGAAAACGGACCATTTTCCACATTTCTGAAGCATGACGTAATGGGGGGGTGTTATCTCTTTTGTCGAAAATCAGCCGTTTTTGCTCGAACATTAAATGCCTCCAAATGGTATTTAATTAACTTCCCGAGCCCCTGGAAGCATGAAAATCACTTTAAACATGCTAATTTTAGCTCTAACACTGATGATCCACGTACAAATGTGAACTGACGTTCAAAAATAAAACATTTGAAAAGGGACCATTTTCCACATTTCTGAAGCATGACGTAATGGGGGGGTGTTATCTCTTTTGTCGAAAATCATCCGTTTTTGTTCGAACATTAAATGCCTCCAAATGGTATTTAATTAACTTCCCGGGGTGAAGAAACCCTTTTTGAGAACTCAGAGTGAGTAAATTGGCCATTTTCATGCACTTTTAACCATTCCATAAATCTTGTGTTTTGGGCCCCTGGAAGCATGAAAATCACTTTAAACATGCTAATTTTAGCTCTAACACTGATGATCCACCTACAAATGTGAACTGACGTTCAAAAATAAAACATTTGAAAACGGACCATTTTCCACATTTCTGAAGCATGACGTAATGGGGGGGGTGTTATCTCTTTTGTCGAAAATCAGCCGTTTTTGCTCGAACATTAAATGCCTCCAAATGGTATTTAATTAACTTCCCGAGCCCCTGGAAGCATGAAAATCACTTTAAACATGCTAATTTTAGCTCTAACACTGATGATCCACCTACAAATGTGAACTGACGTTCAAAAATAAAACATTTGAAAACGGACCATTTTCCACATTTCTGAAGCATGACGTAATGGGGGGGTGTTATCTCTTTTGTCGAAAATCAGCCGTTTTTGCTCGAACATTGAATGCCTCCAAATGGTATTTAATTAACTTCCCGAGCCCCTGGAAGCATGAAAATCACTTTAAACATGCTAATTTTAGCTCTAACACTGATGATCCACCTACAAATGTGAACTGACGTTCAAAAATAAAACATTTGAAAATGGACCATTTTCCACATTTCTGAAGCATGACGTAATGGGGGGGTGTTATCTCTTTTGTCGAAAATCAGCCGTTTTTGCTCGAACATTAAATGCCTCCAAATGGTATTTATTTCACTTCCCGGGGTGAAGAAACCCTTTTTGAGAACTCAGAGTGAGTAAATTGGCCATTTTCATGCACTTTTAACCATTCCATAAATCTTGTGTTTTGGGCCCCTGGAAGCATGAAAATCACTTTAAACATGCTAATTTTAGCCCTAACACTGATGATCCACCTACAAATGTGAACTGACGTTCAAAAATAAAACATTTGAAAACGGTCCATTTTCCACATTTCTGAATCATGACGTAATGGGGGGTGTTATCTCTTTTGTCGAAAATCAGCCGTTTTTGCTCGAACATTAAATGCCTCCAAATGGTATTTAATTAACTTCCCGAGCCCCTGGAAGCATGAAAATCACTTTAAACATGCTAATTTTAGCTCTAACACTGATGATCCACCTACAAATGTGAACTGACGTTCAAAAATAAAACATTTGAAAACTGACCATTTTCCACATTTCTGAAGCATGACGTAATGGGGGGGTGTTATCTCTTTTGTCGAAAATCAGCCGTTTTTGCTCGAACATTAAATGCCTCCAAATGGTATTTAATTAACTTCCCGAGCCCCTGGAAGCATGAAAATCACTTTAAACATGCTAATTTTAGCTCTAACACTGATGATCCACCTACAAATGTGAACTGACGTTCAAAAATAAAACATTTGAAAACGGACCATTTTCCACATTTCTGAAGCATGACGTAATGGGGGGGTGTTATCTCTTTTGTTGAAAATCAGCCGTTTTTGCTCGAACATTAAATGCCTCCAAATGGTATTTATTTCACTTCCCGGGGTGAAGAAACCCTTTTTGAGAACTCAGAGTGAGTAAATTGGCCATTTTCATGCACTTTTAACCATTCCATAAATCTTGTGTTTTGGGCCCCTGGAAGCATGAAAATCACTTTAAACATGCTAATTTTAGCTCTAACACTGATGATCCACCTACAAATGTGAACTGACGTTCAAAAATAAAACATTTGAAAACGGACCATTTTCCACATTTCTGAAGCATGACGTAATGGGGGGGTGTTATCTCTTTTGTCGAAAATCAGCCGTTTTTGCTCGAACATTAAATGCCTCCAAATGGTATTTAATTAACTTCCCGAGCCCCTGGAAGCATGAAAATCACTTTAAACATGCTAATTTTAGCTCTAACACTGATGATCCACCTACAAATGTGAACTGACGTTCAAAAATAAAACATTTGAAAACGGACCATTTTCCACATTTCTGAAGCATGACGTAATGGGGGGGGTGTTATCTCTTTTGTCGAAAATCAGCCGTTTTTGCTCGAACATTAAATGCCTCCAAATGGTATTTATTTCACTTCCCGGGGTGAAGAAACCCTTTTTGAGAACTCAGAGTGAGTAAATTGGCCATTTTCATGCACTTTTAACCATTCCATTAATCTTGTGTTTTGGGCCCCTGGGAGCATGAAAATCACTTTAAACATGCTAATTTTAGCTCTAACACTGATGATCCACCTACAAATGTGAACTGACGTTCAAAAATAAAACATTTGAAAACGGACCATTTTCCACATTTCTGAAGCATGACGTAATGGGGGGTGTTATCTCTTTTGACGAAAATCAGCCGTTTTTGCTCGAACATTAAATGCCTCCAAATGGTATTTAATTATCTTCCCGAGCCCCTGGAAGCATGAAAATCACTTTAAACATGCTAATTTTAGCTCTAACACTGATGATCCACCTACAAATGTGAACTGACGTTCAAAAATAAAACATTTGAAAACGGACCATTTTCCACATTTCTGAAGCATGACGTAATGGGGGGGTGTTATCTCTTTTGTCGAAAATCAGCCGTTTTTGCTCGAACATTAAATGCCTCCAAATGGTATTTAATTAACTTCCCGGGGTGAAGAAACCCTTTTTGAGAACTCAGAGTGAGTAAATTGGCCATTTTCATGCACTTTTAACCATTCCATAAATCTTGTGTTTTGGGCCCCTGGAAGCATGAAAATCACTTTAAACATGCTAATTTTAGCTCTAACACTGATGATCCACCTACAAATGTGAACTGACGTTCAAAAATAAAACATTTGAAAACGGACCATTTTCCACATTTCTGAAGCATGACGTAATGGGGGGGTGTTATCTCTTTTGTCGAAAATCAGCTGTTTTTGCTCGAACATTAAATGCCTCCAAATGGTATTTAATTAACTTCCCGAGCCCCTGGAAGCATGAAAATCACTTTAAACATGCTAATTTTAGCTCTAACACTGATGATCCACCTACAAATGTGAACTGACGTTCAAAAATAAAACATTTGAAAACGGACCATTTTCCACATTTCTGAAGCATCACGTAATGGGGGGGTGTTATCTCTTTTGTCGAAAATCAGCCGTTTTTGCTCGAACATTAAATGCCTCCAAATGGTATTTAATTAACTTCCCGAGCCCCTGGAAGCATGAAAATCACTTTAAACATGCTAATTTTAGCTCTAACACTGATGATCCACCTACAAATCTGAACTGACGTTCAAAAATAAAACATTTGAAAACGGACCATTTTCCACATTTCTGAAGCATGACGTAATGGGGGGGTGTTATCTCTTTTGTCGAAAATCAGCCGTTTTTGCTCGAACATTAAATGCCTCCAAATGGTATTTAATTAACTTCCCGAGCCCCTGGAAGCATGAAAATCACTCTAAACATGCTAATTTTAGCTCTAACACTGATGATCCACCTACAAATGTGAACTGACGTTCAAAAATAAAACATTTGAAAACGGACCATTTTCCACATTTCTGAAGCATGACGTAATGGGGGGTGTTATCTCTTTTGTCGAAAATCAGCCGTTTTTGCTCGAACATTAAATGCCTCCAAATGGTATTTAATTAACTTCCCGAGCCCCTGGAAGCATGAAAATCACTTTAAACATGCTAATTTTAGCTCTAACACTGATGATCCACCTACAAATGTGAACTGACGTTCAAAAATAAAACATTTGAAAACGGACCATTTTCCACATTTCTGAAGCATGACGTAATGGGGGGGGTGTTATCTCTTTTGTCGAAAATCAGCCGTTTTTGCTCGAACATTAAATGCCTCCAAATGGTATTTATTTCACTTCCCGGGGTGAAGAAACTCTTTTTGAGAACTCAGAGTGAGTAAATTGGCCATTTTCATGCACTTTTAACCATTCCATTAATCTTGTGTTTTGGGCCCCTGGAAGCATGAAAATCACTTTAAACATGCTAATTTTAGCTCTAACACTGATGATTCACCTACAAATGTGAACTGACGTTCAAAAATAAAACATTTGAAAACGGACCATTTTCCACATTTCTGAAGCATGACGTAATGGGGGGGTGTTATCTCTTTTGTCGAAAATCAGCCGTTTTTGCTCGAACATTAAATGCCTCCAAATGGTATTTAATTAACTTCCCGAGCCCCTGGAAGCATGAAAATCACTTTAAACATGCTAATTTTAGCTCTAACACTGATGATCCACGTACAAATGTGAACTGACGTTCAAAAATAAAACATTTGAAAAGGGACCATTTTCCACATTTCTGAAGCATGACGTAATGGGGGGGTGTTATCTCTTTTGTCGAAAATCATCCGTTTTTGCTCGAACATTAAATGCCTCCAAATGGTATTTAATTAACTTCCCGGGGTGAAGAAACCCTTTTTGAGAACTCAGAGTGAGTAAATTGGCCATTTTCATGCACTTTTAACCATTCCATAAATCTTGTGTTTTGGGCCCCTGGAAGCATGAAAATCACTTTAAACATGCTAATTTTAGCTCTAACACTGATGATCCACCTACAAATGTGAACTGACGTTCAAAAATAAAACATTTGAAAACGGACCATTTTCCACATTTCTGAAGCATGACGTAATGGGGGGGGTGTTATCTCTTTTGTCGAAAATCAGCCGTTTTTGCTCGAACATTAAATGCCTCCAAATGGTATTTAATTAACTTCCCGAGCCCCTGGAAGCATGAAAATCACTTTAAACATGCTAATTTTAGCTCTAACACTGATGATCCACCTACAAATGTGAACTGACGTTCAAAAATAAAACATTTGAAAACGGACCATTTTCCACATTTCTGAAGCATGACGTAATGGGGGGGGTGTTATCTCTTTTGTCGAAAATCAGCCGTTTTTGCTCGAACATTAAATGCCTCCAAATGGTATTTATTTCACTTCCCGGGGTGAAGAAACTCTTTTTGAGAACTCAGAGTGAGTAAATTGGCCATTTTCATGCACTTTTAACCATTCCATTAATCTTGTGTTTTGGGCCCCTGGAAGCATGAAAATCACTTTAAACATGCTAATTTTAGCTCTAACACTGATGATTCACCTACAAATGTGAACTGACGTTCAAAAATAAAACATTTGAAAACGGACCATTTTCCACATTTCTGAAGCATGACGTAATGGGGGGGTGTTATCTCTTTTGTCGAAAATCAGCCGTTTTTGCTCGAACATTGAATGCCTCCAAATGGTATTTAATTAACTTCCCGAGCCCCTGGAAGCATGAAAATCACTTTAAACATGCTAATTTTAGCTCTAACACTGATGATCCACCTACAAATGTGAACTGACGTTCAAAAATAAAACATTTGAAAATGGACCATTTTCCACATTTCTGAAGCATGACGTAATGGGGGGGTGTTATCTCTTTTGTCGAAAATCAGCCATTTTTGCTCGAACATTAAATGCCTCCAAATGGTATTTAATTAACTTCCCAGTGTGAAGAAACCCTTTTTGAGAACTCAGAGTGAGTAAATTGGCCATTTTCATGCACTTTTAACCATTCCATAAATCTTGTGTTTTGGGCCCCTGGAAGCATGAAAATCACTTTAAACATGCTAATTTTAGCTCTAACACTGATGATCCACCTACAAATGTGAACTGACGTTCAAAAATAAAACATTTGAAAACGGACCATTTTCCACATTTCTGAAGCATGACGTAATGGGGGGGTGTTATCTCTTTTGTCGAAAATCAGCTGTTTTTGCTCGAACATTAAATGCCTCCAAATGGTATTTAATTAACTTCCCGAGCCCCTGGAAGCATGAAAATCACTTTAAACATGCTAATTTTAGCTCTAACACTGATGATCCACCTACAAATGTGAACTGACGTTCAAAAATAAAACATTTGAAAACGGACCATTTTCCACATTTCTGAAGCATGACGTAATGGGGGGTGTTATCTCTTTTGTCGAAAATCAGCCGTTTTTGCTCGAACATTAAATGCCTCCAAATGGTATTTAATTAACTTCCCGAGCCCCTGGAAGCATGAAAATCACTTTAAACATGCTAATTTTAGCTCTAACACTGATGATCCACCTACAAATGTGAACTGACGTTCAAAAATAAAACATTTGAAAACGGACCATTTTCCAGATTTCTGAAGCATGACGTAATGGGGGGGTGTTATCTCTTTTGTCGAAAATCAGCCGTTTTTGCTCGAACATTAAATGCCTCCAAATGGTATTTATTTCACTTCCCGAGCCCCTGGAAGCATGAAAATCACTTTAAACATGCTAATTTTAGCTCTAACACTGATGATCCACCTACAAATGTGAACTGACGTTCAAAAATAAAACATTTGAAAACGGACCATTTTCCACATTTCTGAAGCATGACGTAATGGGGGGGTGTTATCTCTTTTGTCGAAAATCAGCCGTTTTTGCTCGAACATTAAATGCCTCCAAATGGTATTTAATTAACTTCCCGAGCCCCTGGAAGCATGAAAATCACTTTAAACATGCTAATTTTAGCTCTAACACTGATGATCCACCTACAAATGTGAACTGACGTTCAAAAATAAAACATTTGAAAACGGACCATTTTCCACATTTCTGAAGCATGACGTAATGGGGGGGTGTTATCTCTTTTGTCGAAAATCAGCCGTTTTTGCTCGAACATTAAATGCCTCCAAATGGTATTTAATTAACTTCCCGAGCCCCTGGAAGCATGAAAATCACTTTAAACATGCTAATTTTCGCTCTAACACTGATGATCCACCTACAAATGTGAACTGACGTTCAAAAATAAAACATTTGAAAACGGACCATTTTCCACATTTCTGAAGCATGACGTAATGGGGGGGTGTTATCTCTTTTGTCGAAAATCAGCCGTTTTTGCTCGAACATTAAATGCCTCCAAATGGTAGTTAATTAACTTCCCGAGCCCCTGGAAGCATGAAAATCACTTTAAACATGCTAATTTTAGCTCTAACACTGATGATCCACCTACAAATGTGAACTGACGTTCAAAAATAAAACATTTGAAAACGGACCATTTTCCACATTTCTGAAGCATGACGTAATGGGGGGGTGTTATCTCTTTTGTCAAAAATCAGCCGTTTTTGCTCGAACATTAAATGCCTCCAAATGGTATTTAATTAACTTCCCGAGCCCCTGGAAGCATGCAAATCACTTTAAACATGCTAATTTTAGCTCTAACACTGATGATCCACCTACAAATGTGAACTGACATTCAAAAATAAAACATTTGAAAACGGACCATTTTCCACATTTCTGAAGCATGACGTAATGGGGGGGTGTTATCTCTTTTGTCGAAAATCAGCCGTTTTTGCTCGAACATTAAATGCCTCCAAATGGTATTTATTTCACTTCCCGGGGTGAAGAAACCCTTTTTGAGAACTCAGAGTGAGTAAATTGGCCATTTTCATGCACTTTTAACCATTCCATTAATCTTGTGTTTTGGGCCCCTGGAAGCATGAAAATCACTTTAAACATGCTAATTTTAGCTCTAACACTGATGATCCACCTACAAATGTGAACTGACGTTCAAAAATAAAACATTTGAAAACGGACCATTTTCCACATTTCTGAATCATGACGTAATGGGGGGTGTTATCTCTTTTGTCGAAAATCAGCCGTTTTTGCTCGAACATTAAATGCCTCCAAATGGTATTTAATTAACTTCCCGAGCCCCTGGAAGCATGAAAATCACTTTAAACATGCTAATTTTAGCTCTAACACTGATGATCCACCTACAAATGTGAACTGACGTTCAAAAATAAAACATTTGAAAACGGACCATTTTCCACATTTCTGAAGCATGACGTAATGGGGGGGTGTTATCTCTTTTGTCGAAAATCAGCCGTTTTTGCTCGAACATTAAATGCCTCCAAATGGTATTTAATTAACTTCCCGAGCCCCTGGAAGCATGAAAATCACTTTAAACATGCTAATTTTAGCTCTAACACTGATGATCCACCTACAAATGTGAACTGACGTTCAAAAATAAAACATTTGAAAACGGACCATTTTCCACATTTCTGAAGCATGACGTAATGGGGGGGTGTTATCTCTTTTGTTGAAAATCAGCCGTTTTTGCTCGAACATTAAATGCCTCCAAATGGTATTTATTTCACTTCCCGGGGTGAAGAAACCCTTTTTGAGAACTCAGAGTGAGTAAATTGGCCATTTTCATGCACTTTTAACCATTCCATAAATCTTGTGTTTTGGGCCCCTGGAAGCATGAAAATCACTTTAAACATGCTAATTTTAGCTCTAACACTGATGATCCACCTACAAATGTGAACTGACGTTCAAAAATAAAACATTTGAAAACGGACCATTTTCCACATTTCTGAAGCATGACGTAATGGGGGGGTGTTATCTCTTTTGTCGAAAATCAGCCGTTTTTGCTCGAACATTAAATGCCTCCAAATGGTATTTAAATAACTTCCCGAGCCCCTGGAAGCATGAAAATCACTTTAAACATGCTAATTTTAGCTCTAACACTGATGATCCACCTACAAATGTGAACTGACGTTCAAAAATAAAACATTTGAAAACGGACCATTTTCCACATTTCTGAAGCATGACGTAATGGGGGGGTGTTATCTCTTTTGTCGAAAATCAGCCGTTTTTGCTCGAACATTAAATGCCTCCAAATGGTATTTATTTCACTTCCCGGGGTGAAGAAACCCTTTTTGAGAACTCAGAGTGAGTAAATTGGCCATTTTCATGCACTTTTAACCATTCCATTAATCTTGTGTTTTGGGCCCCTGGGAGCATGAAAATCACTTTAAACATGCTAATTTTAGCTCTAACACTGATGATCCACCTACAAATGTGAACTGAGGTTCAAAAATAAAACATTTGAAAACGGACCATTTTCCACATTTCTGAAGCATGACGTAATGGGGGGTGTTATCTCTTTTGACGAAAATCAGCCGTTTTTGCTCAAACATTAAATGCCTCCAAATGGTATTTAATTATCTTCCCGAGCCCCTGGAAGCATGAAAATCACTTTAAACATGCTAATTTTAGCTCTAACACTGATGATCCACCTACAAATGTGAACTGACGTTCAAAAATAAAACATTTGAAAACGGACCATTTTCCACATTTCTGAAGCATGACGTAATGGGGGGTGTTATCTCTTTTGTTGAAAATCAGCCGTTTTTGCTCGAACATTAAATGCCTCCAAATGGTATTTAATTAACTTCCCGAGCCCCTGGAAGCATGAAAATCACTTTAAACATGCTAATTTTAGCTCTAACACTGATGATCCACCTACAAATGTGAACTGACGTTCAAAAATAAAACATTTGAAAACGGACCATTTTCCACATTTCTGAAGCATGACGTAATGGGGGGGTGTTATCTCTTTTGTCGAAAAACAGCCGTTTTTGCTCGAACATTAAATGCCTCCAAATGGTATTTATTTCACTTCCCGGGGTGAAGAAACTCTTTTTGAGAACTCAGAGTGAGTAAATTGGCCATTTTCATGCACTTTTAACCATTCCATTAATCTTGTGTTTTGGGCCCCTGGAAGCATGAAAATCACTTTAAACATGCTAATTTTAGCTCTAACACTGATGATTCACCTACAAATGTGAACTGACGTTCAAAAATAAAACATTTGAAAACGGACCATTTTCCACATTTCTGAAGCATGACGTAATGGGGGGGTGTTATCTCTTTTGTCGAAAATCAGCCGTTTTTGCTCGAACATTAAATGCCTCCAAATGGTATTTAATTAACTTCCCGAGCCCCTGGAAGCATGAAAATCACTTTAAACATGCTAATTTTAGCTCTAACACTGATGATCCACGTACAAATGTGAACTGACGTTCAAAAATAAAACATTTGAAAAGGGACCATTTTCCACATTTCTGAAGCATGACGTAATGGGGGGGTGTTATCTCTTTTGTCGAAAATCATCCGTTTTTGCTCGAACATTAAATGCCTCCAAATGGTATTTAATTAACTTCCCGGGGTGAAGAAACCCTTTTTGAGAACTCAGAGTGAGTAAATTGGCCATTTTCATGCACTTTTAACCATTCCATAAATCTTGTGTTTTGGGCCCCTGGAAGCATGAAAATCACTTTAAACATGCTAATTTTAGCTCTAACACTGATGATCCACCTACAAATGTGAACTGACGTTCAAAAATAAAACATTTGAAAACGGACCATTTTCCACATTTCTGAAGCATGACGTAATGGGGGGGGTGTTATCTCTTTTGTCGAAAATCAGCCGTTTTTGCTCGAACATTAAATGCCTCCAAATGGTATTTAATTAACTTCCCGAGCCCCTGGAAGCATGAAAATCACTTTAAACATGCTAATTTTAGCTCTAACACTGATGATCCACCTACAAATGTGAACTGACGTTCAAAAATAAAACATTTGAAAACGGACCATTTTCCACATTTCTGAAGCATGACGTAATGGGGGGGGTGTTATCTCTTTTGTCGAAAATCAGCCGTTTTTGCTCGAACATTAAATGCCTCCAAATGGTATTTAATTAACTTCCCGAGCCCCTGGAAGCATGAAAATCACTTTAATCATGCTAATTTTAGCTCTAACACTGATGATCCACCTACAAATGTGAACTGACGTTCAAAAATAAAACATTTGAAAACGGACCATTTTCCACATTTCTGAAGCATGACGTAATGGGGGGGTGTTATCTCTTTTGTCGAAAATCAGCCGTTTTTGCTCGAACATTGAATGCCTCCAAATGGTATTTAATTAACTTCCCGAGCCCCTGGAAGCATGAAAATCACTTTAAACATGCTAATTTTAGCTCTAACACTGATGATCCACCTACAAATGTGAACTGACGTTCAAAAATAAAACATTTGAAAATGGACCATTTTCCACATTTCTGAAGCATGACGTAATGGGGGGGTGTTATCTCTTTTGTCGAAAATCAGCCATTTTTGCTCGAACATTAAATGCCTCCAAATGGTATTTATTTAACTTCCCAGTGTGAAGAAACCCTTTTTGAGAACTCAGAGTGAGTAAATTGGCCATTTTCATGCACTTTTAACCATTCCATAAATCTTGTATTTTGGGCCCCTGGAAGCATGAAAATCACTTTAAACATGCTAATTTTAGCTCTAACACTGATGATCCACCTACAAATGTGAACTGACGTTCAAAAATAAAACATTTGAAAACGGACCATTTTCCACATTTCTGAAGCATGACGTAATGGGGGGGTGTTATCTCTTTTGTCGAAAATCAGCTGTTTTTGCTCGAACATTAAATGCCTCCAAATGGTATTTAATTAACTTCCCGAGCCCCTGGAAGCATGAAAATCACTTTAAACATGCTAATTTTAGCTCTAACACTGATGATCCACCTACAAATGTGAACTGACGTTCAAAAATAAAACATTTGAAAACGGACCATTTTCCACATTTCTGAAGCATGACGTAATGGGGGGTGTTATCTCTTTTGTCGAAAATCAGCCGTTTTTGCTCGAACATTAAATGCCTCCAAATGGTATTTAATTAACTTCCCGAGCCCCTGGAAGCATGAAAATCACTTTAAACATGCTAATTTTAGCTCTAACACTGATGATCCACCTACAAATGTGAACTGACGTTCAAAAATAAAACATTTGAAAACGGACCATTTTCCAGATTTCTGAAGCATGACGTAATGGGGGGGTGTTATCTCTTTTGTCGAAAATCAGCCGTTTTTGCTCGAACATTAAATGCCTCCAAATGGTATTTATTTCACTTCCCGAGCCCCTGGAAGCATGAAAATCACTTTAAACATGCTAATTTTAGCTCTAACACTGATGATCCACCTACAAATGTGAACTGACGTTCAAAAATAAAACATTTGAAAACGGACCATTTTCCACATTTCTGAAGCATGACGTAATGGGGGGGTGTTATCTCTTTTGTCGAAAATCAGCCGTTTTTGCTCGAACATTAAATGCCTCCAAATGGTATTTAATTAACTTCCCGAGCCCCTGGAAGCATGAAAATCACTTTAAACATGCTAATTTTCGCTCTAACACTGATGATCCACCTACAAATGTGAACTGACGTTCAAAAATAAAACATTTGAAAACGGACCATTTTCCACATTTCTGAAGCATGACGTAATGGGGGGGGTGTTATCTCTTTTGTCGAAAATCAGCCGTTTTTGCTCGAACATTAAATGCCTCCAAATGGTAGTTAATTAACTTCCCGAGCCCCTGGAAGCATGAAAATCACTTTAAACATGCCAAATTTAGCTCTAACACTGATGATCCACCTACAAATGTGAACTGACGTTCAAAAATAAAACATTTGAAAACGGACCATTTTCCACATTTCTGAAGCATGACGTAATGGGGGGGTGTTATCTCTTTTGTCGAAAATCAGCCGTTTTTGCTCGAACATTAAATGCCTCCAAATGGTATTTAATTAACTTCCCGAGCCCCTGGAAGCATGCAAATCACTTTAAACATGCTAATTTTAGCTCTAACACTGATGATCCACCTACAAATGTGAACTGACGTTCAAAAATAAAACATTTGAAAACGGACCATTTTCCACATTTCTGAAGCATGACGTAATGGGGGGGTGTTATCTCTTTTGTCGAAAATCAGCCGTTTTTGCTCGAACATTAAATGCCTCCAAATGGTATTTATTTCACTTCCCGGGGTGAAGAAACCCTTTTTGAGAACTCAGAGTGAGTAAATTGGCCATTTTCATGCACTTTTAACCATTCCATTAATCTTGTGTTTTGGGCACTTGGAAGCATGAAAATCACTTTAAACATGCTAATTTTAGCTCTAACACTGATGATCCACCTACAAATGTGAACTGCGTTCAAAAATAAAACATTTGAAAACGGACCATTTTCCACATTTCTGAATCATGACGTAATGGGGGGTGTTATCTCTTTTGTCGAAAATCAGCCGTTATTGCTCGAACATTAAATGCCTCCAAATGGTATTTAATTAACTTCCCGAGCCCCTGGAAGCATGAAAATCACTTTAAACATGCTAATTTTAGCTCTAACACTGATGATCCACCTACAAATGTGAACTGACGTTCAAAAATAAAACATTTGAAAACGGACCATTTTCCACATTTCTGAAGCATGACGTAATGGGGGGGTGTTATCTCTTTTGTCGAAAATCAGCCGTTTTTGCTCGAACATTAAATGCCTCCAAATGGTATTTATTTCACTTCCCGGGGTGAAGAAACTCTTTTTGAGAACTCAGAGTGAGTAAATTGGCCATTTTCATGCACTTTTAACCATTCCATTAATCTTGTGTTTTGGGCCCCTGGAAGCATGAAAATCACTTTAAACATGCTAATTTTAGCTCTAACACTGATGATTCACCTACAAATGTGAACTGACGTTCAAAAATAAAACATTTGAAAATGGACCATTTTCCACATTTCTGAAGCATGACGTAATGGGGGGGTGTTATCTCTTTTGTCGAAAATCAGCCGTTTTTGCTCGAACATTAAATGCCTCCAAATGGTATTTAATTAACTTCCCGAGCAACTGGAAGCATGAAAATCACTTTAAACATGCTCATTTTAGCTCTAACACTGATGATCCACGTACAAATGTGAACTGACGTTCAAAAATAAAACATTTGAAAAGGGACCATTTTCCACATTTCTGAAGCATGACGTAATGGGGGGGTGTTATCTCTTTTGTCGAAAATCATCCGTTTTTGCTCGAACATTAAATGCCTCCAAATGGTATTTAATTAACTTCCCGGGGTGAAGAAACCCTTTTTGAGAACTCAGAGTGAGTAAATTGGCCATTTTCATGCACTTTTAACCATTCCATAAATCTTGTGTTTTGGGCCCCTGGAAGCATGAAAATCACTTTAAACATGCTAATTTTAGCTCTAACACTGATGATCCACCTACAAATGTGAACTAACGTTCAAAAATAAAACATTTGAAAACGGACCATTTTCCACATTTCTGAAGCATGACGTAATGGGGGGGGTGTTATCTCTTTTGTCGAAAATCAGCCGTTTTTGCTCGAACATTAAATGCCTCCAAATGGTATTTAATGAACTTCCCGAGCCCCTGGAAGCATGAAAATCACTTTAAACATGCTAATTTTAGCTCTAACACTGATGATCCACCTACAAATGTGAACTGACGTTCAAAAATAAAACATTTGAAAACGAACCATTTTCCACATTTCTGAAGCATGACGTAATGGGGGGGGTGTTATCTCTTTTGTCGAAAATCAGCCGTTTTTGCTCGAACATTAAATGCCTCCAAATGGTATTTAATTAACTTCCCGAGCCCCTGGAAGCATGAAAATCACTTTAAACATGCTAATTTTAGCTCTAACACTGATGATCCACCTACAAATGTGAACTGACGTTCAAAAATAAAACATTTGAAAACGGACCATTTTCCACATTTCTGAAGCATGACGTAATGGGGGGGTGTTATCTCTTTTGTCGAAAATCAGCCGTTTTTGCTCGAACATTAAATGCCTCCAAATGGTATTTAATTAACTTCCCGAGCCCCTGGAAGCATGAAAATCACTTTAAACATGCTAATTTTAGCTCTAACACTGATGATCCACCTACAAATGTGAACTGACGTTCAAAAATAAAACATTTGAAAATGGACCATTTTCCACATTTCTGAAGCATGACGTAATGGGGGGGTGTTATCTCTTTTGTCGAAAATCAGCCATTTTTGCTCGAACATTAAATGCCTCCAAATGGTATTTAATTAACTTCCCGGTGTGAAGAAACCCTTTTTGAGAACTCAGAGTGAGTAAATTGGCCATTTTCATGCACTTTTAACCATTCCATAAATCTTGTGTTTTGGGCCCCTGGAAGCATGAAAATCACTTTAAACATGCTAATTTTAGCTCTAACACTGATGATCCACCTACAAATGTGAACTGACGTTCAAAAATAAAACATTTGAAAACGGACCATTTTCCACATTTCTGAAGCATGACGTAATGGGGGGGTGTTATCTCTTTTGTCGAAAATCAGCTGTTTTTGCTCGAACATTAAATGCCTCCAAATGGTATTTAATTAACTTCCCGAGCCCCTGGAAGCATGAAAATCACTTTAAACATGCTAATTTTAGCTCTAACACTGATGATCCACCTACAAATGTGAACTGACGTTCAAAAATAAAACATTTGAAAACGGACCATTTTCCACATTTCTGAAGCATGACGTAATGGGGGGGTGTTATCTCTTTTGTCGAAAATCAGCCGTTTTTGCTCGAACATTAAATGCCTCCAAATGGTATTTAATTAACTTCCCGAGCCCCTGGAAGCATGAAAATCACTTTAAACATGCTAATTTTAGCTCTAACACTGATGATCCACCTACAAATGTGAACTGACGTTCAAAAATAAAACATTTGAAAACGGACCATTTTCCAGATTTCTGAAGCATGACGTAATGGGGGGGTGTTATCTCTTTGTCGAAAATCAGCCGTTTTTGCTCGAACATTAATTGCCTCCAAATGGTATTTATTTCACTTCCCGAGCCCCTGGAAGCATGAAAATCACTTTAAACATGCTAATTTTAGCTCTAACACTGATGATCCACCTACAAATGTGAACTGACGTTCAAAAATAAAACATTTGAAAACGGACCATTTTCCACATTTCTGAAGCATGACCTAATGGGGGGGTGTTATCTCTTTTGTCGAAAATCAGCCGTTTTTGCTCGAACATTAAATGCCTCCAAATGGTAGTTAATTAACTTCCCGAGCCCCTGGAAGCATGAAAATCACTTTAAACATGCTAATTTTAGCTCTAACACTGATGATCCACCTACAAATGTGAACTGACGTTCAAAAATAAAACATTTGAAAACGGACCATTTTCCACATTTCTGAAGCATGACGTAATGGGGGGGTGTTATCTCTTTTGTCGAAAATCAGCCGTTTTTGCTCGAACATTAAATGCCTCCAAATGGTATTTATTTCACTTCCCGGGGTGAAGAAACCCTTTTTGAGAACTCAGAGTGAGTAAATTGGCCATTTTCATGCACTTTTAACCATTCCATTAATCTTGTGTTTTGGGCTCCTGGAAGCATGAAAATCACTTTAAACATGCTAATTTTAGCTCTAACACTGATGATCCACCTACAAATGTGAACTGACGTTCAAAAATAAAACATTTGAAAACGGACCATTTTCCACATTTCTGAAGCATGACGTAATGGGGGGGTGTTATCTCTTTTGTCGAAAATCAGCCGTTTTTGCTCGAACATTAAATGCCTCCAAATGGTATTTAATTAACTTCCCGAGCCCCTGGAAGCATGAAAATCACTCTAAACATGCTAATTTTAGCTCTAACACTGATGATCCACCTACAAATGTGAACTGACCTTCAAAAATAAAACATTTGAAAACGGACCATTTTCCACATTTCTGAAGCATGACGTAATGGGGGGGTTTTATCTCTTTTGTCGAAAATCAGCCGTTTTTGCTCGAACATTAAATGCCTCCAAATGGTATTTAATTAACTTCCCGGGGTGAAGAAACCCTTTTTGAGAACTCAGAGTGAGTAAATTGGCCATTTTCATGCACTTTTAACCATTCCATAAATCTTGTGTTTTGGGCCCCTGGAAGCATGAAAATCACTTTAAACATGCTAATTTTAGCTCTAACACTGATGATCCACCTACAAATGTGAACTGACGTTCAAAAATAAAACATTTGAAAACGGACCATTTTCCACATTTCTGAAGCATGACGTAATGGGGGGGTGTTATCTCTTTTGTCGAAAATCAGCCGTTTTTGCTCGAACATTAAATGCCTCCAAATGGTATTTAATTAACTTCCCGAGCCCCTGGAAGCATGAAAATCACTTTAAACATGCTAATTTTAGCTCTAACACTGATGATCCACCTACAAATGTGAACTGATGTTCAAAAATAAAACATTTGAAAACGGACCATTTTCCACATTTCTGAAGCATGACGTAATGGGGGGGTGTTATCTCTTTTGTCGAAAATCAGCCGTTTTTGCTCGAACATTAAATGCCTCCAAATGGTATTTAATTAACTTCCTGAGCCCCTGGAAGCATGAAAATCACTTTAAACATGCTAATTTT
This sequence comes from Lissotriton vulgaris, assembly GCF_964263255.1. Taxonomy (NCBI): domain Eukaryota; kingdom Metazoa; phylum Chordata; class Amphibia; order Caudata; family Salamandridae; genus Lissotriton; species Lissotriton vulgaris. The sequence goes on along the minus strand of NW_028254707.1, from coordinate 12,796 downwards.
AGCTCTAACACTGATGATCCACGTACAAATGTGAACTGACGTTCAAAAATAAAACATTTGAAAAGGGACCATTTTCCACATTTCTGAAGCATGACGTAATGGGGGGGTGTTATCTCTTTTGTCGAAAATCATCCGTTTTTGCTCGAACATTAAATGCCTCCAAATGGTATTTAATTAACTTCCCGGGGTGAAGAAACCCTTTTTGAGAACTCAGAGTGAGTAAATTGGCCATTTTCATGCACTTTTAACCATTCCATAAATCTTGTGTTTTGGGCCCCTGGAAGCATGAAAATCACTTTAAACATGCTAATTTTAGCTCTAACACTGATGATCCACCTACAAATGTGAACTGACGTTCAAAAATAAAACATTTGAAAACGGACCATTTTCCACATTTCTGAAGCATGATGTAATGGGGGGGGGTGTTATCTCTTTTGTCGAAAATCAGCCGTTTTTGCTCGAACATTAAATGCCTCCAAATGGTATTTAATTAACTTCCCGAGCCCCTGGAAGCATGAAAATCACTTTAAACATGCTAATTTTAGCTCTAACACTGATGATCCACCTACAAATGTGAACTGACGTTCAAAAATAAAACATTTGAAAACGGACCATTTTCCACATTTCTGAAGCATGACGTAATGGGGGGGGTGTTATCTCTTTTGTCGAAAATCAGCCGTTTTTGCTCGAACATTAAATGCCTCCAAATGGTATTTAATTAACTTCCCGAGCCCCTGGAAGCATGAAAATCACTTTAAACATGCTAATTTTAGCTCTAACACTGATGATCCACCTACAAATGTGAACTGACGTTCAAAAATAAAACATTTGAAAACGGACCATTTTCCACATTTCTGAAGCATGACGTAATGGGGGGGTGTTATCTCTTTTGTCGAAAATCAGCCGTTTTTGCTCGAACATTGAATGCCTCCAAATGGTATTTAATTAACTTCCCGAGCCCCTGGAATCATGAAAATCACTTTAAACATGCTAATTTTAGCTCTAACACTGATGATCCACCTACAAATGTGAACTGACGTTCAAAAATAAAACATTTGAAAATGGACCATTTTCCACATTTCTGAAGCATGACGTAATGGGGGGGTGTTATCTCTTTTGTCGAAAATCAGCCATTTTTGCTCGAACATTAAATGCCTCCAAATGGTATTTATTTAACTTCCCAGTGTGAAGAAACCCTTTTTGAGAACTCAGAGTGAGTAAATTGGCCATTTTCATGCACTTTTAACCATTCCATAAATCTTGTGTTTTGGGCCCCTGGAAGCATGAAAATCACTTTAAACATGCTAATTTTAGCTCTAACACTGATGATCCACCTACAAATGTGAACTGACGTTCAAAAATAAAACATTTGAAAACGGACCATTTTCCACATTTCTGAAGCATGACGTAATGGGGGGGTGTTATCTCTTTTGTCGAAAATCAGCTGTTTTTGCTCGAACATTAAATGCCTCCAAATGGTATTTAATTAACTTCCCGAGCCCCTGGAAGCATGAAAATCACTTTAAACATGCTAATTTTAGCTCTAACACTGATGATCCACCTACAAATGTGAACTGACGTTCAAAAATAAAACATTTGAAAACGGACCATTTTCCACATTTCTGAAGCATGACGTAATGGGGGGTGTTATCTCTTTTGTCGAAAATCAGCCGTTTTTGCTCGAACATTAAATGCCTCCAAATGGTATTTAATTAACTTCCCGAGCCCCTGGAAGCATGAAAATCACTTTAAACATGCTAATTTTAGCTCTAACACTGATGATCCACCTACAAATGTGAACTGACGTTCAAAAATAAAACATTTGAAAACGGACCATTTTCCAGATTTCTGAAGCATGACGTAATGGGGGGGTGTTATCTCTTTTGTCGAAAATCAGCCGTTTTTGCTCGAACATTAAATGCCTCTAAATGGTATTTATTTCACTTCCCGAGCCCCTGGAAGCATGAAAATCACTTTAAACATGCTAATTTTAGCTCTAACACTGATGATCCACCTACAAATGTGAACTGACGTTCAAAAATAAAACATTTGAAAACGGACCATTTTCCACATTTCTGAAGCATGACGTAATGGGGGGGTGTTATCTCTTTTGTCGAAAATCAGCCGTTTTTGCTCGAACATTAAATGCCTCCAAATGGTATTTAATTAACTTCCCGAGCCCCTGGAAGCATGAAAATCACTTTAAACATGCTAATTTTAGCTCTAACACTGATGATCCACCTACAAATGTGAACTGACGTTCAAAAATAAAACATTTGAAAACGGACCATTTTCCACATTTCTGAAGCATGACGTAATGGGGGGTGTTATCTCTTTTGTCGAAAATCAGCCGTTTTTGCTCGAACATTAAATGCCTCCAAATGGTATTTAATTAACTTCCCGAGCCCCTGGAAGCATGAAAATCACTTTAAACATGCTAATTTTCGCTCTAACACTGATGATCCACCTACAAATGTGAACTGACGTTCAAAAATAAAACATTTGAAAACGGACCATTTTCCACATTTCTGAAGCATGACGTAATGGGGGGGTGTTATCTCTTTTGTCGAAAATCAGCCGTTTTTGCTCGAACATTAAATGCCTCCAAATGGTAGTTAATTAACTTCCCGAGCCCCTGGAAGCATGAAAATCACTTTAAACATGCTAAATTTAGCTCTAACACCGATGATCCACCTACAAATGTGAACTGACGTTCAAAAATAAAACATTTGAAAACGGACCATTTTCCACATTTCTGAAGCATGACGTAATGGGGGGGTGTTATCTCTTTTGTCGAAAATCAGCCGTTTTTGCTCGAACATTAAATGCCTCCAAATGGTATTTAATTAACTTCCCGAGCCCCTGGAAGCATGCAAATCACTTTAAACATGCTAATTTTAGCTCTAACACTGATGATCCACCTACAAATGTGAACTGACGTTCAAAAATAAAACATTTGAAAACGGACCATTTTCCACATTTCTGAAGCATGACGTAATGGGGGGGTGTTATCTCTTTTGTCGAAAATCAGCCGTTTTTGCTCGAACATTGAATGCCTCCAAATGGTATTTAATTAACTTCCCGAGCCCCTGGAATCATGAAAATCACTTTAAACATGCTAATTTTAGCTCTAACACTGATGATCCACCTACAAATGTGAACTGACGTTCAAAAATAAAACATTTGAAAATGGACCATTTTCCACATTTCTGAAGCATGACGTAATGGGGGGGTGTTATCTCTTTTGTCGAAAATCAGCCATTTTTGCTCGAACATTAAATGCCTCCAAATGGTATTTATTTAACTTCCCAGTGTGAAGAAACCCTTTTTGAGAACTCAGAGTGAGTAAATTGGCCATTTTCATGCACTTTTAACCATTCCATAAATCTTGTGTTTTGGGCCCCTGGAAGCATGAAAATCACTTTAAACATGCTAATTTTAGCTCTAACACTGATGATCCACCTACAAATGTGAACTGACGTTCAAAAATAAAACATTTGAAAACGGACCATTTTCCACATTTCTGAAGCATGACGTAATGGGGGGGTGTTATCTCTTTTGTCGAAAATCAGCTGTTTTTGCTCGAACATTAAATGCCTCCAAATGGTATTTAATTAACTTCCCGAGCCCCTGGAAGCATGAAAATCACTTTAAACATGCTAATTTTAGCTCTAACACTGATGATCCACCTACAAATGTGAACTGACGTTCAAAAATAAAACATTTGAAAACGGACCATTTTCCACATTTCTGAAGCATGACGTAATGGGGGGTGTTATCTCTTTTGTCGAAAATCAGCCGTTTTTGCTCGAACATTAAATGCCTCCAAATGGTATTTAATTAACTTCCCGAGCCCCTGGAAGCATGAAAATCACTTTAAACATGCTAATTTTAGCTCTAACACTGATGATCCACCTACAAATGTGAACTGACGTTCAAAAATAAAACATTTGAAAACGGACCATTTTCCAGATTTCTGAAGCATGACGTAATGGGGGGGTGTTATCTCTTTTGTCGAAAATCAGCCGTTTTTGCTCGAACATTAAATGCCTCTAAATGGTATTTATTTCACTTCCCGAGCCCCTGGAAGCATGAAAATCACTTTAAACATGCTAATTTTAGCTCTAACACTGATGATCCACCTACAAATGTGAACTGACGTTCAAAAATAAAACATTTGAAAACGGACCATTTTCCACATTTCTGAAGCATGACGTAATGGGGGGGTGTTATCTCTTTTGTCGAAAATCAGCCGTTTTTGCTCGAACATTAAATGCCTCCAAATGGTATTTAATTAACTTCCCGAGCCCCTGGAAGCATGAAAATCACTTTAAACATGCTAATTTTAGCTCTAACACTGATGATCCACCTACAAATGTGAACTGACGTTCAAAAATAAAACATTTGAAAACGGACCATTTTCCACATTTCTGAAGCATGACGTAATGGGGGGTGTTATCTCTTTTGTCGAAAATCAGCCGTTTTTGCTCGAACATTAAATGCCTCCAAATGGTATTTAATTAACTTCCCGAGCCCCTGGAAGCATGAAAATCACTTTAAACATGCTAATTTTCGCTCTAACACTGATGATCCACCTACAAATGTGAACTGACGTTCAAAAATAAAACATTTGAAAACGGACCATTTTCCACATTTCTGAAGCATGACGTAATGGGGGGGTGTTATCTCTTTTGTCGAAAATCAGCCGTTTTTGCTCGAACATTAAATGCCTCCAAATGGTAGTTAATTAACTTCCCGAGCCCCTGGAAGCATGAAAATCACTTTAAACATGCTAAATTTAGCTCTAACACCGATGATCCACCTACAAATGTGAACTGACGTTCAAAAATAAAACATTTGAAAACGGACCATTTTCCACATTTCTGAAGCATGACGTAATGGGGGGGTGTTATCTCTTTTGTCGAAAATCAGCCGTTTTTGCTCGAACATTAAATGCCTCCAAATGGTATTTAATTAACTTCCCGAGCCCCTGGAAGCATGCAAATCACTTTAAACATGCTAATTTTAGCTCTAACACTGATGATCCACCTACAAATGTGAACTGACGTTCAAAAATAAAACATTTGAAAACGGACCATTTTCCACATTTCTGAAGCATGACGTAATGGGGGGGTGTTATCTCTTTTGTCGAAAATCAGCCGTTTTTGCTCGAACATTAAATGCCTCCAAATGGTATTTATTTCACTTCCCGGGGTGAAGAAACCCTTTTTGAGAACTCAGAGTGAGTAAATTGGCCATTTTCATGCACTTTTAACCATTCCATTAATCTTGTGTTTTGGGCCCCTGGAAGCATGAAAATCACTTTAAACATGCTAATTTTAGCTCTAACACTGATGATCCACCTACAAATGTGAACTGACGTTCAAAAATAAAACATTTGAAAACGGACCATTTTCCACATTTCTGAATCATGACGTAATGGGGGGTGTTATCTCTTTTGTCGAAAATCAGCCGTTTTTGCTCGAACATTAAATGCCTCCAAATGGTATTTAATTAACTTCCCGAGCCCCTGGAAGCATGAAAATCACTTTAAACATGCTAATTTTAGCTCTAACACTGATGATCCACCTACAAATGTGAACTGACGTTCAAAAATAAAACATTTGAAAACGGACCATTTTCCACATTTCTGAAGCATGACGTAATGGGGGGGTGTTATCTCTTTTGTCGAAAATCAGCCGTTTTTGCTCGAACATTAAATGCCTCCAAATGGTATTTATTTCACTTCCCGGGGTGAAGAAACTCTTTTTGAGAACTCAGAGTGAGTAAATTGGCCATTTTCATGCACTTTTAACCATTCCATTAATCTTGTGTTTTGGGCCCCTGGAAGCATGAAAATCACTTTAAACATGCTAATTTTAGCTCTAACACTGATGATTCACCTACAAATGTGAACTGACGTTCAAAAATAAAACATTTGAAAATGGACCATTTTCCACATTTCTGAAGCATGACGTAATGGGGGGGTGTTATCTCTTTTGTCGAAAATCAGCCGTTTTTGCTCGAACATTAAATGCCTCCAAATGGTATTTATTTCACTTCCCGGGGTGAAGAAACCCTTTTTGAGAACTCAGAGTGAGTAAATTGGCCATTTTCATGCACTTTTAACCATTCCATTAATCTTGTGTTTTGGGCCCCTGGAAGCATGAAAATCACTTTAAACATGCTAATTTTAGCTCTAACACTGATGATCCACCTACAAATGTGAACTGACGTTCAAAAATAAAACATTTGAAAACGGACCATTTTCCACATTTCTGAATCATGACGTAATGGGGGGTGTTATCTCTTTTGTCGAAAATCAGCCGTTTTTGCTCGAACATTAAATGCCTCCAAATGGTATTTAATTAACTTCCCGAGCCCCTGGAAGCATGAAAATCACTTTAAACATGCTAATTTTAGCTCTAACACTGATGATCCACCTACAAATGTGAACTGACGTTCAAAAATAAAACATTTGAAAACGGACCATTTTCCACATTTCTGAAGCATGACGTAATGGGGGGGTGTTATCTCTTTTGTCGAAAATCAGCCGTTTTTGCTCGAACATTAAATGCCTCCAAATGGTATTTATTTCACTTCCCGGGGTGAAGAAACTCTTTTTGAGAACTCAGAGTGAGTAAATTGGCCATTTTCATGCACTTTTAACCATTCCATTAATCTTGTGTTTTGGGCCCCTGGAAGCATGAAAATCACTTTAAACATGCTAATTTTAGCTCTAACACTGATGATTCACCTACAAATGTGAACTGACGTTCAAAAATAAAACATTTGAAAATGGACCATTTTCCACATTTCTGAAGCATGACGTAATGGGGGGGTGTTATCTCTTTTGTCGAAAATCAGCCGTTTTTGCTCGAACATTAAATGCCTCCAAATGGTATTTAATTAACTTCCCGAGCAACTGGAAGCATGAAAATCACTTTAAACATGCTCATTTTAGCTCTAACACTGATGATCCACGTACAAATGTGAACTGACGTTCAAAAATAAAACATTTGAAAAGGGACCATTTTCCACATTTCTGAAGCATGACGTAATGGGGGGGTGTTATCTCTTTTGTCGAAAATCATCCGTTTTTGCTCGAACATTAAATGCCTCCAAATGGTATTTAATTAACTTCCCGGGGTGAAGAAACCCTTTTTGAGAACTCAGAGTGAGTAAATTGGCCATTTTCATGCACTTTTAACCATTCCATAAATCTTGTGTTTTGGGCCCCTGGAAGCATGAAAATCACTTTAAACATGCTAATTTTAGCTCTAACACTGATGATCCACCTACAAATGTGAACTGACGTTCAAAAATAAAACATTTGAAAACGGACCATTTTCCACATTTCTGAAGCATGACGTAATGGGGGGGGTGTTATCTCTTTTGTCGAAAATCAGCCGTTTTTGCTCGAACATTAAATGCCTCCAAATGGTATTTAATTAACTTCCCGAGCCCCTGGAAGCATGAAAATCACTTTAAACATGCTAATTTTAGCTCTAACACTGATGATCCACCTACAAATGTGAACTGACGTTCAAAAATAAAACATTTGAAAACGAACCATTTTCCACATTTCTGAAGCATGACGTAATGGGGGGGGTGTTATCTCTTTTGTCGAAAATCAGCCGTTTTTGCTCGAACATTAAATGCCTCCAAATGGTATTTAATTAACTTCCCGAGCCCCTGGAAGCATGAAAATCACTTTAAACATGCTAATTTTAGCTCTAACACTGATGATCCACCTACAAATGTGAACTGACGTTCAAAAATAAAACATTTGAAAACGGACCATTTTCCACATTTCTGAAGCATGACGTAATGGGGGGGTGTTATCTCTTTTGTCGAAAATCAGCCGTTTTTGCTCGAACATTAAATGCCTCCAAATGGTATTTAATTAACTTCCCGAGCCCCTGGAAGCATGAAAATCACTTTAAACATGCTAATTTTAGCTCTAACACTGATGATCCACCTACAAATGTGAACTGACGTTCAAAAATAAAACATTTGAAAATGGACCATTTTCCACATTTCTGAAGCATGACGTAATGGGGGGGTGTTATCTCTTTTGTCGAAAATCAGCCATTTTTGCTCGAACATTAAATGCCTCCAAATGGTATTTAATTAACTTCCCGGTGTGAAGAAACCCTTTTTGAGAACTCAGAGTGAGTAAATTGGCCATTTTCATGCACTTTTAACCATTCCATAAATCTTGTGTTTTGGGCCCCTGGAAGCATGAAAATCACTTTAAACATGCTAATTTTAGCTCTAACACTGATGATCCACCTACAAATGTGAACTGACGTTCAAAAATAAAACATTTGAAAACGGACCATTTTCCACATTTCTGAAGCATGACGTAATGGGGGGGTGTTATCTCTTTTGTCGAAAATCAGCTGTTTTTGCTCGAACATTAAATGCCTCCAAATGGTATTTAATTAACTTCCCGAGCCCCTGGAAGCATGAAAATCACTTTAAACATGCTAATTTTAGCTCTAACACTGATGATCCACCTACAAATGTGAACTGACGTTCAAAAATAAAACATTTGAAAACGGACCATTTTCCACATTTCTGAAGCATGACGTAATGGGGGGGTGTTATCTCTTTTGTCGAAAATCAGCCGTTTTTGCTCGAACATTAAATGCCTCCAAATGGTATTTAATTAACTTCCCGAGCCCCTGGAAGCATGAAAATCACTTTAAACATGCTAATTTTAGCTCTAACACTGATGATCCACCTACAAATGTGAACTGACGTTCAAAAATAAAACATTTGAAAACGGACCATTTTCCAGATTTCTGAAGCATGACGTAATGGGGGGGTGTTATCTCTTTGTCGAAAATCAGCCGTTTTTGCTCGAACATTAATTGCCTCCAAATGGTATTTATTTCACTTCCCGAGCCCCTGGAAGCATGAAAATCACTTTAAACATGCTAATTTTAGCTCTAACACTGATGATCCACCTACAAATGTGAACTGACGTTCAAAAATAAAACATTTGAAAACGGACCATTTTCCACATTTCTGAAGCATGACGTAATGGGGGGGTGTTATCTCTTTTGTCGAAAATCAGCCGTTTTTGCTCGAACATTAAATGCCTCCAAATGGTATTTAATTAACTTCCCGAGCCCCTGGAAGCATGAAAATCACTTTAAACATGCTAATTTTCGCTCTAACACTGATGATCCACCTACAAATGTGAACTGACGTTCAAAAATAAAACATTTGAAAACGGACCATTTTCCACATTTCTGAAGCATGACGTAATGGGGGGGTGTTATCTCTTTTGTCGAAAATCAGCCGTTTTTGCTCGAACATTAAATGCCTCCAAATGGTAGTTAATTAACTTCCCGAGCCCCTGGAAGCATGAAAATCACTTTAAACATGCTAATTTTAGCTCTAACACTGATGATCCACCTACAAATGTGAACTGACGTTCAAAAATAAAACATTTGAAAACGGACCATTTTCCACATTTCTGAAGCATGACGTAATGGGGGGGTGTTATCTCTTTTGTCGAAAATCAGCCGTTTTTGCTCGAACATTAAATGCCTCCAAATGGTATTTAATTAACTTCCCGAGCCCCTGGAAGCATGAAAATCACTTTAAACATGCTAATTTAGCTCTAACACTGATGATCCACCTACAAATGTGAACTGACGTTCAAAAATAAAACATTTGAAAATGGACCATTTTCCACATTTCTGAAGCATGACGTAATGGGGGGGTGTTATCTCTTTTGTCGAAAATCAGCCATTTTTGCTCGAACATTAAATGCCTCCAAATGGTATTTAATTAACTTCCCGGTGTGAAGAAACCCTTTTTGAGAACTCAGAGTGAGTAAATTGGCCATTTTCATGCACTTTTAACCATTCCATAAATCTTGTGTTTTGGGCCCCTGGAAGCATGAAAATCACTTTAAACATGCTAATTTTAGCTCTAACACTGATGATCCACCTACAAATGTGAACTGACGTTCAAAAATAAAACATTTGAAAACGGACCATTTTCCACATTTCTGAAGCATGACGTAATGGGGGGGTGTTATCTCTTTTGTCGAAAATCAGCTGTTTTTGCTCGAACATTAAATGCCTCCAAATGGTATTTAATTAACTTCCCGAGCCCCTGGAAGCATGAAAATCACTTTAAACATGCTAATTTTAGCTCTAACACTGATGATCCACCTACAAATGTGAACTGACGTTCAAAAATAAAACATTTGAAAACGGACCATTTTCCACATTTCTGAAGCATGACGTAATGGGGGGGTGTTATCTCTTTTGTCGAAAATCAGCCGTTTTTGCTCGAACATTAAATGCCTCCAAATGGTATTTAATTAACTTCCCGAGCCCCTGGAAGCATGAAAATCACTTTAAACATGCTAATTTTAGCTCTAACACTGATGATCCACCTACAAATGTGAACTGACGTTCAAAAATAAAACATTTGAAAACGGACCATTTTCCAGATTTCTGAAGCATGACGTAATGGGGGGGTGTTATCTCTTTGTCGAAAATCAGCCGTTTTTGCTCGAACATTAATTGCCTCCAAATGGTATTTATTTCACTTCCTGAGCCCCTGGAAGCATGAAAATCACTTTAAACATGCTAATTTTAGCTCTAACACTGATGATCCACCTACAAATGTGAACTGACGTTCAAAAATAAAACATTTGAAAACGGACCATTTTCCACATTTCTGAAGCATGACGTAATGGGGGGGTGTTATCTCTTTTGTCGAAAATCAGCCGTTTTTGCTCGAACATTAAATGCCTCCAAATGGTATTTAATTAACTTCCCGAGCCCTGGAAGCATGAAAATCACTTTAAACATGCTAATTTTCGCTCTAACACTGATGATCCACCTACAAATGTGAACTGACGTTCAAAAATAAAACATTTGAAAACGGACCATTTTCCACATTTCTGAAGCATGACGTAATGGGGGGGTGTTATCTCTTTTGTCGAAAATCAGCCGTTTTTGCTCGAACATTAAATGCCTCCAAATGGTAGTTAATTAACTTCCCGAGCCCCTGGAAGCATGAAAATCACTTTAAACATGCTAATTTTAGCTCTAACACTGATGATCCACCTACAAATGTGAACTGACGTTCAAAAATAAAACATTTGAAAACGGACCATTTTCCACATTTCTGAAGCATGACGTAATGGGGGGGTGTTATCTCTTTTGTCGAAAATCAGCCGTTTTTGCTCGAACATTAAATGCCTCCAAATGGTATTTAATTAACTTCCCGAGCCCCTGGAAGCATGAAAATCACTTTAAACATGCTAATTTTAGCTCTAACACTGATGATCCACCTACAAATGTGAACTGACGTTCAAAAATAAAACATTTGAAAACGGACCATTTTCCACATTTCTGAAGCATGACGTAATGGGGGGGTGTTATCTCTTTTGTCGAAAATCAGCCGTTTTTGCTCGAACATTAAATGCCTCCAAATGGTATTTATTTCACTTCCCGGGGTGAAGAAACCCTTTTTGAGAACTCAGAGTGAGTAAATTGGCCATTTTCATGCACTTTTAACCATTCCATTAATCTTGTGTTTTGGGCTCCTGGAAGCATGAAAATCACTTTAAACATGCTAATTTTAGCTCTAACACTGATGATCCACCTACAAATGTGAACTGACGTTCAAAAATAAAACATTTGAAAACGGACCATTTTCCACATTTCTGAAGCATGACGTAATGGGGGGGTGTTATCTCTTTTGTCGAAAATCAGCCGTTTTTGCTCGAACATTAAATGCCTCCAAATGGTATTTAATTAACTTCCCGAGCCCCTGGAAGCATGAAAATCACTTTAAACATGCTAATTTTAGCTCTAACACTGATGATCCACCTACAAATGTGAACTGACCTTCAAAAATAAAACATTTGAAATCGGACCATTTTCCACATTTCTGAAGCATGACGTAATGGGGGGGTTTTATCTCTTTTGTCGAAAATCAGCCGTTTTTGCTCGAACATTAAATGCCTCCAAATGGTATTTAATTAACTTCCCGGGGTGAAGAAACCCTTTTTGAGAACTCAGAGTGAGTAAATTGGCCATTTTCATGCACTTTTAACCATTCCATAAATCTTGTGTTTTGGGCCCCTGGAAGCATGAAAATCACTTTAAACATGCTAATTTTAGCTCTAACACTGATGATCCACCTACAAATGTGAACTGACGTTCAAAAATAAAACATTTGAAAACGGACCATTTTCCACATTTCTGAAGCATGACGTAATGGGGGGGTGTTATCTCTTTTGTCGAAAATCAGCCGTTTTTGCTCGAACATTAAATGCCTCCAAATGGTATTTAATTAACTTCCCGAGCCCCTGGAAGCATGAAAATCACTTTAAACATGCTAATTTTAGCTCTAACACTGATGATCCACCTACAAATGTGAACTGATGTTCAAAAATAAAACATTTGAAAACGGACCATTTTCCACATTTCTGAAGCATGACGTAATGGGGGGGTGTTATCTCTTTTGTCGAAAATCAGCCGTTTTTGCTCGAACATTAAATGCCTCCAAATGGTATTTAATTAACTTCCCGAGCCCCTGGAAGCATGAAAATCACTTTAAACATGCTAATTTTAGCTCTAACACTGATGATCCACGTACAAATGTGAACTGACGTTCAAAAATAAAACATTTGAAAAGGGACCATTTTCCACATTTCTGAAGCATGACGTAATGGGGGGGTGTTATCTCTTTTGTCGAAAATCAGCCGTTTTTGCTCGAACATTAAATGCCTCCAAATGGTATTTAATTAACT